>NW_003302555.1:2268911-2533997 GCF_000004255.2 Arabidopsis lyrata subsp. lyrata | reverse complement strand
ACAAGTTCCGAGCAGTTTCCGATGACATTGGATTGTCGGAATTTCCATGGTTTCCGACAAATATTCCGACGAAATCCGACGAATTTTTAATCGTCGGAAAAGTTTTTATGTTTCCGACGAATTTCCGACGAAATATTATTTTCTTGGAAGTTTGTCGGAAATCCCCGGAAATCCGTCGGAATAATTCCGACTAAAAATTTCGTCGGAAATCTTCGTCGGAAATTGCTATGTTTTCTTGTAGTGACAGCTCTTTTTCTTTTCAGGAAATTAAAAAAAAAATATTCTCCTTCTTTTATTTAATGTTAAATTCGTTCAACCGATGCTTGCATATTAAAATTACTATATTTTAATCTGCGGTATACCGCGAGATAACTTAATTTTAAAGTTAGTATAAATTTTTTTGTAAATTGTATTTCCTTATAACATATTTATTTATATTATAGTTTACAATTGTTATTAATTAACGGTATACCACGAGTCCACGAGACAATTATTAATAAACTGAGGATTTAATCTGTATTAAAGCGGTATATAAATATTGATTCAAATTCGTCCGCCATATAAATCATTTCCAAAATATAACCCGTTCCGTAATTTCTTAATCCGTCCCATGATTTGTTTTTACTTTTAAATTTAATGATTATTTATTACATATAAAAGTTTATAAATCATATAATTCAGTAAGATATTTATATTTTAATAAACTGAAGATTTAATAGGTATTAAAGAGACATGTTAATGATATTTTAAAATTTTATAAATATTGTTATTGAGTAACATTATACCACGGGACAATTTTTGGTTTTATACAATCTTTTCTAATGAGACTGATTTAATATGTCTAATACTGGTGGTATTAAAAAAAGGATTTAATCCGTATTGAAGCGGCGGATTAATGATATTTATATCTTTTATTATTGTTGATTCAAAACCCATCCCGCCAAACCCGTCGGGCCAAAAAACTCATTTATTTTATAAATGTTGATCTTATTTATGATATGATTCTGAATCATTGTCTAAATATTTAATCGATGTAGAACGTTGAACACATATTTTCGTCAATTAGATAATATATGTCCGTTTTTAAAATTTCGAATCATAGTATATGCAGACAAAAAATTGTTTTTTTTTTTTTACTTTATGAATTATATGATGATTCAAAACAGTCAAAAACAAATCAAACAATGATAATAGGAGAATCATAATTCCAAATCTTAATCAAATCTTCTAAATATCTAAATTATTAAATATGGAATATCCGGTGTATGAGTTGGGTTAAATATAATCCGATCCAACAAATTTTTTGTGAAGGAATTTTAAAAATGGATCGGGTATCCGATATACACGAAAGCATTTTTACTTACCCATCACCAAAGTGTTGCAAAAATACTAGTATAGATGAAGTAAACAATATGCATTTGATTGTATTGCTTGGTAAAATTAAATCATGTACTATTTTTGGAAATGAATGTTGAAGAGACCATATGAGGGCGTCTTAGTCTTCACCCTAACCAATTTGAATTATTTACTTAAAAACCCATGGCCAAAATTATATTTCCAATTAAGACCTAAAGTATGGTGATTATCCTAATTAACCAAAAATATAATTTTGGAGATTCTTGAATACGAAACAGTTAGTAAACTCGACCAAAATGTGTTGGGATATGGAGTCATAAAACCGTTAAATTAAAATTACTATACATCTATGAGTTCTTCTTATTCTCTGAACTTCTATTTTTCTATTTACATTTACACATCGAAATCTTCAATAGATTGTTCAACATATATTTATATCTCCAGAACTGAAGTAGCTTGAGCACAGACAGCGAGAAAATGTAGTTCTGAATACACTAACGAGAAAAAAAAACTGACAGTATTTGAGTAAAATTAATGGATTTGTTACTTCCAACATTGATATCAAATCCTACTTAAGTATTCGTAGTGTAAAGTACCCTTTAAATTTAAATAGATAGTCCTTTTTCAGTTTCCAAGTCTTTGGTCATTGTTTCACATTATTAATTACGAGTAATTTATCTAATCCCAACACGCATCTAGTTTCAAGATTTGGAATTATTCGAGAAAGAATACAAGAAAAAAGTCTTTTTTTTTTTTTCTCCTTCAAGATTTGTCACATAGCGTCAAGATATCTTTACTCGACTAGTTTTGACATTTTTGCTAATCGTTGCTTAATTATTTACGTACTATTCTAGTCTCCATCAGATTTTCAGCTCAGAGATCTAAAAATCCATGTATATAACAATAAATGTATCTTTACTCTATTTCGAACTTTAGTACAGTATTTCTGATGATTTGTTTCTATTGAATTAAGAACTAAGGACCAAAACCTAATGATCAAGACTTTGTGTTTATAAGAATAACTCTTCTTATTACCTTTGAAACTTACTCAAAACAAAGGTTTACACAATCTCTCTTAATCTCAAAACAACTCATAGGGTTACCACAAACTAGGTACCTCTATTTATACAAAACCAAAAGTCCTAAACACACTAGGATTTGATAACTCCTAACCTAGCTAAATCTTATCCCAAATCTATTAACTAAACCGACTTATTTAGTTTAATCTTGGGCCTTAAGTCTTCTTAAGGTTTATCAAGTTTGCACAACATTCTCCCCTTCAAACTTGATATCTCCAATCTCCACATCATGAACACCTGTAAGTTCCCTCATTTCTTTGAACTTAATCCGTCCCAATGCCTTAGTTAAAATGTCTGCCTTTTGTGCATCCCCGGGAACATGTTCTAGCTCAATTTGATCATTCTCAACACATTCCCTAATAAAATGATACCTTTTATGAATATGTTTACTTCTGCCGTGAAACACAGGATTCTTGGCAAGTGCTATAGCGGATTTGTTATCTATCCGGAGTAATACTTTGTCACATGTTTCTCCCATAACCTCACTCAGAAGATCCTGCAACCATATCGCCTGTTTTGCTGCTTCTGTTGCAGCCATGAATTCTGCTTCGCAAGATGATAAGGCTACTGTGTTCTGTTTCTGCGTACACCATGTAATAGGACAATTATGTAGATAGAAAATGTGGCCTGTAGTGCTTCTACCATCGTCCTCATCTACATTATGACTGCTATCACTATAGCCTAGGAGTCTTGTTTCAGGTTTAGGTTCTGTCTTTCTAGCAAATGTTAAACCATAACCTGTTGTTCCTTTCAAATATCTGAGAATTTGCTTGAGTGCTGTACCATGAGATTCTTTGGGCTCATGCATGTATCTGCTTAACACACCAACACAAAAGGAGAGATCTGGCCTAGTATGTAGCAAGTATCTCAAACATCCAATACTTCTCCTATACTCTGTTTCATCAATATTTTTTTCCTCTGATGCCTTGCTTAGTTTCAGATTTGCATTCATTGGTGAGTGAACCGCATTACATCCTTCCATTCTGGTTTCACTTAGTATCTTTGATGCATACCTCTCTTGTTTCAGAGTAATGCCTCCTGCATGTTGATGTACCTCTATACCTAGATAATAAGTCAATTTTCCCAAATCGCTCATTTCAAACTTTGTTGCCATGCCCCTTTTAAACTCAAGTATCACATCCAAGTTTGAACCCGTGATTAACAGATCATCTACATACACAACAACAATGAGAAGATGATCTTTATCCTGTTTATGGTATAAGGATGGTTCTTTAGAACATTTGATAAACTTCAATTCCTTAAGAATAGAGTTTAGCTTATTGTTCCAAGCTCTTGGAGCTTGTTTTAAACCATATAGAGCCTTATGTAATTTGTAAACCTTGGTTTCACTCCCTTTTATCTCAAATCCCTCTGGCTGTACAACAAACACAACTTCTTTCAACTCTCCATGGAGAAATGCAGTCTTTACATCTAAGTGATGAACCTCCCATCCATTTGACGCAGCTAAAGCAAGGATAAACCTAATAGTCTCAATGCGTGCTACTGGTGCAAACACTTCTTCAAAGTCAACTCCATATCTTTGAACATATCCTTTTGCCACAAGGCGTGCCTTGTATTTGTTTATGCTTCCATCAGAGTTGCGTTTTATTTTAAAAACCCATTTTAGACCAATTGCTTTTGCTCCCTTTGGAAGATCTACTAGACTCCAAGTTTTGTTCTTGTTTATTGAACTGATTTCCTCATCACAAGCATCTCTCCATTCTTTTAACTCCTTTGCTTCTTTATAATCCCATGGTTCTTCATTTAATGTTAGCAAGAGATGCTCAATTATTTCATATTCAGCTTCAGCTAAGAGTACATAGTCATTTAGATACCCTGGTTTATGGCTCTGTCTCTCAGATCGTCTTAAGGCTGGTTGCATTGGGGCCTGTTCTTGGTTTTCAGTTTCTTCTAAAGATGTTTCAGAAGTATTTTCAGAAAAATCATTCTCTTTATCTAAAGCTTCATTAGTATTTTCATTTTCTTCTACTCCTGTTTCTTCTGTTCTGTTTTCTGTTTCTGAAGCTTCTTCTCTTAGACCATGATTTCCGTATTCTCCAAGTCTGAGTTTGAACATTCCAGGAACATTATCACTCTCATCTTTTCCTGAATGATTCCAATTCCAACTTCTTTTCTCATCAAAGACTACGTCTCTACTTACCACAATTCTCCTTTTTGCTGGATCCAATAATCTATACGCTTTGGATCCAGGTTCTGTTCCAAGATGGACTAAAGCTTTTGATCGGTCATCAAGTTTCTTCAAGTGCTGTGTTTCAGTCTTTGCATAACAAATACATCCGAATACTTTCAAATGTATGATGTTTGGTTTCTTTCCTTTAAATGCTTCATATGGAGTTTTATCTTTTAAAGTTCTTGTTGCCACTCTGTTTATGAGGTAAGTAGCATGTCTCACTGCCTCTCCCCATAGATGATTTGGCATTTTCATATGCTTTAGAATGCTCCTAGTCATCTCAAGTAAAGTTCTATTCCTTCTTTCTACTACACCATTCTGTTGTGGTGAGTATGGAGCTGTTAAATGTCTCTGAATACCTGAATTATCACAGAAACTTTGAAATTCATGAGAGGTAAATTCTCCACCTCTATCAGTTCTGAACGTCTTTATTCTTGTTCCAGTGTCCTGCTCGATTAGAACTTTGAATTTTTTAAATTTTTCAAATGCTTCACTTTTCTCCTTCAGAAGCAATGACCACATATATCTGGAGTAATCATCTATTAGTACAAAGATATACTTGTTTTGTGCGGCTGTGGAGGGTGTAATTGGTCCACACAAGTCTCCATGTATGAGTTCCAATATGTGTGAAGCTCTGTATGATGTAGCCTGAGGAACGCTTTGTCTTACTTGTTTTCCTAGTAAGCATGAAGAACATGTTTCCTTTTCAACTGTTATACTAGGTAAACCAATGACTAACTCTTTACTTATCATAGACTTCATAGTATCTAACCCTATGTGTCCTAATCTTGCATGCCACTTTGCTGAGTCACTAACTTCTTCTATTTGTAAACATTTTGTTGGTTCAACTTTCATAAGAACCTTGTACAGTCTGTTCTTTGATCTCTTAGCATTTACAAGTAGTCTACCTTGTTGGTCATGTATTGTTAGTTGCTCATCTTTCATCCTAATATCACAGCCTGCTTTTGTGGCCTGTCCGAGACTTATGATACTGCTTCTTAGATTAGGTATATAGTACACATCTGCAAGTACTTTTCTTTCACCATCCTTGCTTACAAAGAGAATTGATCCTTTTCCTTTAATATCTATGCATGAATCATCTCCAAATCTCACTTTTCCTGTGATTGTTTCATCAAGTTTAGAGAAATACTCTTTGTTTCCTGTCATGTGGTTGCTTGCACCATTATCTAAATACCAGGTATTGTCACCATCCTTCTGAATCTCAAATTTGTCTGGCTTTACATTTTTTTCGTTTAAGTAGACTATTTCATGCATCATTAGTCTATCAGCTTCTTGAGTTTCGTCTTCATCATTCTCCAGTGTTTCTTGGAGTTTTAGTAGTCTATCAGGACAATTTGAAGCATAGTGTCCACTCTTATCACATCTGTAACATATGACTTTAGTTTTATCTTTTCCTTGTCTAACAGAACCATTCTGTTGAGTACCAAATCGTCCTCTGCCTCTGCCTCTGAAACTAGATCCTCGGCCTCTTCCTGAACCATAGTTTTCTTGATAGGTTTGTGATTCTGAGTTAGCATACATGAGCTTTCCTTGATCATCATGTTGATCTTCTTCATCACATACTCTGTCTTCATATACTTTTAGTCTTCCGACTATTTCTTCAAAACTTGTTGTCTTTAAATCGAGTACTTGTTCAAGAGAAGCAACTATGTGAATGTATTTCTTACGAGGTACACTTTTAAGAAATTTCTTGACAAGTTTTGGTTCCTCAATGCTTTCCCCTAATGTAACTGCTTTTGTTGATATTTCAGAAAGTTTTCCGGCAAATTCTTCTATTGTCTCTGTTTCTTTCATCTTTAGTTTATCGAATTCAGCCATTAGAGTTTGCAATCTTGCTTCTTTTACCCTTTCAGCACCTAGGTTTCTTGTTTTGATTGCATTCCAGACTTCTTTTGCAGTTTCATAATCTCCCACTCGAAGAATCATTGCTTCTGGTATAGATTGAAACAAAAGAACCTTAGCCAAATCATTCTTTTCTACATCGTCGTTTCCTGGTTCTATTGTATCCCAAACTTTATGAACCCTAAGTACTCCTCTCATTCGCATGTTCCATGCAGTGTAGTTTGATGTGCTAAGCATCGGGCACTGTATAGAAGAACTAGTCTCCTTGTTCCTAGCTGGAACCGGGATTATATCAGCCATGCTTCACCTTTAACGAACTCTGTTCGTAGCGTGTAAAGCTTTCTTTTAGATCCTAGGTTACTCAATCCAAGAGTATGGCTCTGATACCAAATATTGAATTAAGAACTAAGGACCAAAACCTAATGATCAAGACTTTGTGTTTATAAGAACAACTCTTCTTATTACCTTTGAAACTTACTCAAAACAAAGGTTTACACAATCTCTCTTAATCTCAAAACAACTCATAGGGTTACCACAAACTAGGTACCTCTATTTATACAAAACCAAAAGTCCTAAACACACTAGGATTTGATAACTCCTAACCTAGCTAAATCTTATCCCAAATCTATTAACTAAACCGACTTATTTAGTTTAATCTTGGGCCTTAAGTCTTCTTAAGGTTTATCAAGTTTGCACAACAGTTTCGTTTCTAAGACATAGTAATTTTTTTTTTTTTCCTGGCTCGTGAATTCACATCTATTTTTTTCAACGCTTTTATGACTTTTATCACACTTTTAAGGGTAAGAGCCTAAAATCATTGGTGAGATAGGAATTTTGAATAAATTCAAATAATAGAGATAACTTAGATATAATAAGAGTACATGTTTTATGAGGGTGGATCAAGTTAATAACGGGAAGACACAAGGGCATTTAAGTAAATTCATGGTCCGTAGACGTATGGTCAAGCCCGCTTTGGTGTTACGTGAAGTGTTGGCTCCTATATAACCTCGTCTTCTCCAACTTGTTCTTCCCCATAAATCTGATAATCAATAAATACTCAAAAAATAAAGAGAAAGCAGAGGAGAGAGAGATGGGAAACAGCCTAAGGTGTTGTCTGGCTTGTGTTCTTCCATGTGGAGCACTAGATTTGATCAGGATCGTTCATCTAAACGGCTACGTTGAGGAGATCACACGGTCAATAACTGCCGGAGAGATCCTCCAAGCAAACCCAAACCATGTCCTAAGCAAACCATGTTCTCAAGGAGTTGTCCGCAAAATCTTGATCTTGTCCCCTGAATCTGAGCTCAAGCGAGGAAGCATCTATTTTCTCATCCCTGATTCTTCCTTGCCGGAGAAGAAAAGGAGGAGAAAGGACGCTCCTCGCCGGAAAAAGACTCTCAACAACCCTAGTGCCGACGCCACCGGAGAAGTTAAAGGTGATGATGAATGTGTGAAGTTGTGTGAGAAGTACTTAGAAGAAGTTGTGTCGTCGGCGTCGACAGGTAAAGAGCACCGTCATCGCCGGCGGCACAGCAGATCGGCGTCAGTATCCACGTGGCGGCCTCTCCTTGACAGTATCTCTGAGGATCTTAATTAATTCCTCTTCCCTTTATTTTTTTTTGTTGCTTCTAGCTAATGGTGTTTTTTGTCCGGAAGCCGGATTTTTATTTCTGAGATAACATTCTCTTTTTCATTTTTTTCTCTTCTTTTTTTCTTTTGGTTTTTGGGGAAAATTTCACGAAAGAGTTATAGAATGTGGATAAGATCTGTGTTAAAATGCTATTGTAATTTTTAGTCACCTGAGAATTATACTCATTAATCGAAAGCGAACACATATTGTTGAACGTTAGTATAAATTACATGGAATAATAATAAAGAAAGCGAACGGTGATACTCATTAATCAAAAGCGAACACATATTGTTGAACGTTAGTATAAATTACATGGAATAATAATAATAAAGAAAGCGAACGATTAAAGGAAAATTTAAAATGGAATTGAATCAAAGAACCAGCCTTGTTTCAATTATAAATTAAATGAATTTCTTTTTTTGGGATACCAAATTATCAATGAAATAGTTTATTGGGTTGTACTGATTAAAGTAGCTAGGAAAGTGTGTGTGATCGAATTGTAGACTACAAAAGCATCATCAATGAAATGAGTAATACTTATGATAAAATCTGTGTTTAACGGAATTACTACTTTGAATGATTAGACTTAATTGTATAAGCTGGGTTGTTATTAAATATTAATAATTAATAATAATAGTTAGTGCGCAGGTTTTCACATGTAAGTTGACCAATCGAAAAAAGCCTTTGAAACTGAAATAAAAACCATGAGTTCCAAATTATATAAACATTAATCATATAAATAAAGGGAAAACAACTTGTAGTGTTAGCCATATGTGGACAAGAAAATGAATCAATGATTATGCATTAGAGAAAAGAAGTAAATGAACAATTTCATCTTCTCATGTATGTGTATAGATTTGTTTTTCAACTTTTAGCTGCCGGTATTTAAAAATCATATATACACGCGTTACTCAAAAAAAAAAAAACGATATTTAAGATTCTAAGATTCGACTCGCCTAAACATGTCAGCTGTGGTAATGCAGTTGTTAGTGTTTGCAAAAAAAATTATTTCACAAATTAACACCTAATAATATATTTGCAAAAGTTTGATGGATTCTTCGGCTGGAATATAAAAATATAAAGAAGTTCATAATTTTGTAATTGGACAAAAGATTGGAGATGACAACTGCAAGTTAAGATATTTATAGAAAAATGTAATTATTGCAATAAAATATCAGACTAAAGACTATATTATTCTCCTTCTTATTATTATTAAAAGATTTTAAAAACAAATGATCCCAAAACAAAGATAAATGAAAGCTGGCGAGCCCATCTGAATCAGCTGCCTTCACATGGATACCTTCTTATATGCCCCATCTCTATTAGACATCATTTTCTTTTTTTTTTGTTTATCACTCTTTCTTTTTCTTCCTCTATATGGTCGACGATTTACTTTTAATATTTTGTTTGTATAATAATGTGAATGCAACTATCAATACATTACTATTTTGGTCCAAACAACCCATCTTCTCCATACGCCTGAGCCATTAATGCTTCCATTTTTTTTGTTTAAACTAAATAAATTACTACTCCCTCCGTTTCAGTTTAGTTGTCGTTTTATAATTTAAATTTTGTTGTCGTTTTAGGTTTTCAATGCAAATGTTTGGTGAAAATTCCACTTATATCCCTACTGTTTTAATGTTTTGGCCAATAAATTTTTTTATAAAATATATTAATAAAGGGTATAACAGAAAATTAAATGCTTTTCTTAATTTGTGTGAAAAAACCTTAAACGACAACTAAAACGAAACGGAGGGAGTATAACTTTTGAAAATAAAAAACTATGTACTGTATGCTTAGCTAGAAGATGCCAACTTTTTACTCACTTAAGTCTCACGTTTACTTGTAAATTTTTCTCCAAAGTCGAAACTTAGGTTTTCATCAAACACCATGACCAATTTAATCTCTTATGCTTTGTTGGTTTGTACCATGGTAAATCAAAGATAAATTCTTATAATCGAATTAAAATGACATTTGTTATGTTTCATAAGTTGAGGGTTTTTTTTGTTTTTGGTATAAGAGACATACTTATCAAGTATCTACCGCCAAACCTTAACGTAGTTCATGTAATTTGAATAGGAGCGACGACGTGTAATTAAATTTTAGTGAACCAATCGTTCTCACAATGATCCGACGCTACGTACTCTCTCACATCGAAAGCATGACACGTCCGTTGTTTCTGTCCACATAATAGCAACTTTGAGATCCTCACATCTTGGGAATAAACGATCACACTTTCGGTTTCTTGAAAATAATAAACTTCGGGGAAAATATAGCGTTAATGAATGTTCAATGCGTATATTACAGCTTTCTTTTGAAAACATATGTTTAGATAACATGTCTGAAATTAATTATTAAGTAAAAGAAAAACATGCAGTTATAGAGTAAATCCACCTTTATATGTGTGGTGTGGCGGGACTGCGATCTCATATTAAAGGCACATCTCAATCAAATCTATTTTTATGAGATTTATGTTTTATAAATTAGGTTCTGCTAGTACAAGTGTACAACAGACAGATTGATTAACATTTTCAGAATAGTTAGGTGATATTGACATATTTGGCAATTGTCATGACTGATTTGATGCTGATCGCTCTGTTGATAAACTATGAGTGTGATTGGAAGACATCGATAGAAGAAAAGAAAAAAGTCGAATTAGTTTTCTTCTACATTTACACTAGTCAAGAAGAAAATGTTTTATTCTCAATTCATCTGAAAAAGCCAAAAAGTAGGAAAAATTTTCCCTCTACAAAACTGAAGTATAAATAATTCTTCTTTTGATCAAAAAAAAAAAATAATTCTTCTAAAAATGTATTTTCTTCTCAATTCTACTTAAATTTTCATCAGTCACACCCTATTTTCTTTACGCGGATGCCTAATTCTTGTGTATTGACTAACTTTTCCTATGGAACATCAATTATCTGTTTTTTTTTCCAGTTAAAATGAGAATTACATCCATTATTTATGTTTAAATTGAAAAAAAAAAAAAACTAATTAACGGTTGCTGTGAAGATCAACAGAAGTAAATCCGTCTTCAACAGAGAAACGTGGGTGCACTCTTGGATCCCCAACCCTAGGAGGCGAAACTGGCAATTTATAGCTATTATCCATCGCTAGAGAATCTCCTTCTTGTTGATGAATCACTAGCACCGAGAAATGAAAATCCGACGACGCAAACATGTCTCCGATCACACCTAGCTCAGGACACTCGCTCCAGTCTGTCAGTCCATACAATACCGACGAGTCAAGGTCATGGTCACGACCCACAACCACCAGATCGTATGAATCCCCTAGTGAACTAATCACTTGCGTGGTTTCCACGCCATCTCTCACTATCTCTTCTCTGTAACTGATTTTCGGTTTGTTCATTGCGAAATTCTTGAAATCGTTTATGAGGTAAGATTCTGAGAATTCAGATTCCGTATCTATTGCGTGGTTTTGTTGGAGGGAGCTCTTGTGGCGGAAATGGATCATCGTGACGCTTACTTCTGGGTGCTCTGCGATTCTCATGGAGAAAGCTAGGGCTTCTGCGTCGTCTCGGCCTTCTATGAAGATCACTGCGACGTTTCGCCATGTGTAGCTCATGAGGACAGAGCGGCGGCCTTCTGTTTCTCCTCGATCGATGAATATTCCAACCGAACAAGGTGCCTTTTCTAGCACATTAAGGTTTATGTTACGGATTGATGGGTTCACGTTGTCTACCGTCCCGTCTATCGCGTACTGTTTATGAAACGGGATGACGATGAGCGTCGCTTTCTTGTCGAGGGCGAGAGTGCAAATGTCATCGTTGATGCTAGAGAATGGAGCTGCTGCTGTGAAATGCTGAGCCATTAGGGTTCCTTGGTTCTGTTGTTCGAATCGTTGGAAACCGTTGACGATGTGAGTGGATTGAACTGTGTTGGGATCGAGTTTGTTCATCTGGTGATGCGGTACAAGCACCGCGTGGGCTCGGCCTTTTAGCTCGACGAGGTGGAGTGTGAAAACAGAGATCGGGCTGAACCTACTCGGGTAAGAAGCTTCTAGAAGATTAACCATGGAAGGTACGTTTTCGACGTTGTAGACGCAGAGTAGGAGCCGGAACTGAAGGTTTCGTTGTCTCGTATTGAGGATCGTTCGCTTACTCTTGCTTCTGTAGCGTTTCGATGGGTCATAGAGGCAAACTACGAGGAACCGCGATATCCCAGTCACGAGCAAGAGCGTGATGATAAGGAGATTGAAGCATTCGGTGTTTAGAACCTGCAAAATTTGATGAAAAGTTGGAAATTGTGTACATGGACCGATCTTATGTTTAGAGAAAATTTGATTATACAAACGCAAACAAACATTATAATACCCCTTATAATTAATTATACCTTTTCGTCTTTCCACATGACGCATGTATAAATCTCAATGACTCCTTGGCAACACATCAAGAGGGCCAAAGAAAATGCGTCTCCGATTTGTATGTTGCAATAAGCGGAAGCGGCTGCTGTTCCTAGGAATTTGCAGCCGTAGGTGATGAGTATCACGGCCTCAATGATCTTCACATGGCTCTCTCCAATAATGAAGAAATTGGTCTGCAATCCACTAATGGCGATGAAACAAGGGAGCATAAGGCTTGTTGCAAACATATCGAGCTTTGTTGTGAGCCCGGTCCCTAACGGAGGTCCATCCGGGAGCGATACTCCGAGCCAGAACGCTCCAAACGCCGCATGGACCCCGAGAACTTCGGAGGTCAAGCTTATCGTCAGCAAGACCATTATGATCGGGAAGAATGGGATCTCGCCTGATTTATCGATCGAAATGCTTCTTCTATCTGTCAACCAGATGATGACTGGTCTGCAGACGAAGAAAATCACGAGGATAAGAACAGCCACCCAACCGAAAGACCAAAGGCTAGATACTGTCCCGTCCCGCAAGAACATTCTGAAAACAAGTGCTACAATCCAGCTAAAGGCCTCGCAGACAATGGAGCAGTTTGTGGCTAACCGTCCAAGATCAGAGTTAAGGATGTTAAGCTCAGCTAAGACGGTTGTGGTGACCGGGAATGAGGTCATTGCATTGAGGGAGATCACTGTGCTGATGCAGTGGACAACGTCTGGCGGAAGCTTGTAAGTGTTTTTCAAAAAGAGGACAGTGAGGTTACCGAGGGAGAATGGTAAGGCGTAGGAAGCTGTACCAATGAGTATGGCTTTGGAACCAGCTTTACGAATGATGCTAGCGTCGATTCTTAGTCCAAGTAAGAATAGATGGATGAAGAACCCGAGGTTTGAGAGAGTTTGTAAAGTGATTTTGCCGCTTATGGGAAGGAACATCTGCATGTATGCGCTGCTTTGGCCAAAGAGAGACGGTCCTAGGATAATCCCAGCCTGCGTTTAAAAAATTTCGCAGAATTCATTAAAAGAGAAATAAAAAGAGCTCCAGACTCCTTAGATTAGTCTAAGTTTTGCTATGGGATTCTTCGAATACAGAAAAAAGAAAGTAATATATACAACTTATTACCAAGACTTGGGCAGAGATCATGCCTTGCTTCAAGGGCTTGAGGAGGCGGTAGAGAAGCCTTGAGGTGATGATGATGACGGACATTTGTAGCAACATAAGTGGCATTGCGTATTTGAGAGGGTCACTGCCCAAGAAAACACCCTTTGAGGTCAACATGTGGTTTTTCTGGCACACCATGTTTTCCACCAAGAAGGGCCCATGAACTTTGCCTCTCTGCATCGAGTTCACCTCCTCCAGGTCTAGCTTTGACATCGCTCTGTTCTCTTTGTGCGTACCAAAGACAATGGGAAGAACGTGGAGGAAGAGAGATTGCTCTCTAAATATGCAGAAACTAGTTGATGTGGACAGAGGTAGCTGAGAATCTCTTAGTGAGATGAAGAACAAAACAGAGGACTGTTTTATTTTATTTTGGGGAATTGTTGATTATCTTGCCATCATCAAATCTAGAATGGTTTCTAAGTTTTGTTACAAGGTCAAAGACAAAAAGGGAAGTGAGAGAAAAAGAGAGAGAGATGAAGCCTATTTGTTTGCTTCTATTTATTGACTCCGACTATTTTTTGGCTGGTTGATGTAAATAATCCATAATCTTCTCATTCTAAATTCGTGGTTTTAATCCCCCTTGAAGTCCTAATAATAAAAAGGCCTTTAAAATGAGATTTTCTCCAACCAATCACTAAATTCTTCGATTTCATCACATTCTGGTCTAAAGCTTCTAGGTCATTCACACCACTAATCGAAATTGAACCAAATAAAATAAGACCGTTTGCTTTTTAAACAGCTACAGATTAGTATATCATTACCATTCATCCGCATAACAAAACTCTGGTTTTCACTTCTTGGCAAAAGAGACGACCATTGGATTCTGTGGAGTGATCTTGAAAACCCTGAAGAGCTTGCATGGCCATGGAAGACTGAACATCGTCTTCATATTCCACAAACGCAATTCCGGGTTTTGCTTCGATCATTCTTATCTCCTTGAATCCTGTGTATTGCTCAAATAGCAGCTGAAGCATCATGCTCGTCATCTCAATGGGAAGATTATGAATGAAGAGTATGTTGTTTGGTGGCATCGTGTCTTGCCCACTCGGCTGGAAAGGAGGCTGCAAAATTGCAGAGACGGGTATTGGAATAATGCGCAAACAAGAATTTCCAGACTAAGTTGCGACAATGACGTCTGTCAGAAGATAAGGTTGTATTATTGGAATGATGCGTGAAATATAAATTACCACAGGCATTCCGTTCTGAGTAGTTGCGCCATTAGGCATGCTTGGTTGTTGAGTTTCTTCAGCATGTCGCTTCCTTTCAACTGAAAGTGATGTGCAGTTTTGTTAAACATGAGATGGAAAGTAAAACACAGATGAAATGGGCTGAAAAGATTTGAACTTGTGATGGACACGAAAGTTAAAACCTTTGTCTTCTTGCTTCATCTTCTTTTCTTTCGGTACAAAAGTCCCTTGGGCTTTAGTAACATAATCTGACTTTGATTTTGCATATTGTATCCGCTGCACCCAAGCAGATCACATATCACCATGACTTGAATAATATTGTGTAATTTCTCAAGTCTTTTACTTAGCAATCACTAGTTTAATCATACACCCTCAACATCTAATGTTGTTGTACTTCCTTCAATTTTATATAACAACAAGTATCACCAAGCAAACACAACTACCTCTCCAAGTAAATCTCTACAACTTTCTAAGCTTATAGTCTCACATAACAAGATAAGCGGGTTGGATAAACCTGGAACATAAGAGAGGAAAAGGTATCATAGAATGGAAAGTTTTGCATCTGAAGGACAGCGTTACTAGCAGCGGTGACTTGAGTAAACACAACCCATGCTTGTCCCCGGAGCTTAGGAGTCTTTAACGCAACCACATCAAGTATCCTTCCAAAATGAGAGAACAAACAGTAAAGAGATCTCTTCAGCTCTGAAAAAAACAAGTGGAAACATTAAACAATGACCTGCTTGAACAGCATTACTCTTAGAGAAACAAAAGCAGCTAAAGAGGTTCAGGTCATTGAATTGAATCAAACAATCTAAACAAATTTCAAAAGCAATCGCCTTTCCTACTTAATTACTTAAACAAAGCACGTATGTTAGAGTATCTAGTTCAGGTCTCTAAAGATTAAACAGAAATTCTAAAATCCCTAAAACATAGAAAGATAACTCTAAATGCATCTAATCAAATCGAGCAACTTTAAACCCTCATCAGAGCATTGCAGAATCTCAAGTCACCAGAAGAAATACCAAAAAACTCTCTCAGAAAATCACCGATGCCAATTATATGGAGTTCGTAAGTATTCATTACCTTCTTTCTTGATCTTCTCATTGATATTTTTTATGTAGATTGACTGATTTGGTGGTATATCAGCCGTTAACATCTTTCAACTGAGCTCGGCGAAGACGACGACGACGACACTGCCCTGAGAAAAATTAGCGAGCAGAGAAGAAAATCGTGGCGTTTCCAATTTACACACGCCGTCTAATTTGTTTTTTTTTTTTTTAATGTAAACATCTTACCGTTTACCAATAACTAAACAGCACGTAGTTTTAAAATATTTATTATTAACAAACGAAAACAGCACGTAGTTCGAAAGGGGGTGTTTTGTTTGGCCCTATCTCTTTCCCCTTTCTTCGTTCGCATTCCTATCTTCTTCTTCCCTTGTCTACTGTTTTTCGTTAAACCCTACTACGAGCTTCTTCTTTCTACGACTGCTCGGATCTTTCTCAGTAGAGGGAACCATGAATCCCTCACTCGTCACCGCCATTAACGCTCCAATTTCACCTTCTCCTCGGTCTCCTCTTCTTTCTCACTTCCTACCTTCTTTACCTCACCGTTTCTCCAAGTCTGAGTGTCTGACTCGCCGTCGTTATCGAGTTTCGTTCCCTCGCAGCTCAGCTGCTTCCTCCGACCAACTATCGCAGGCGAAGAATCCCGGTATCCATGGAGATAAGAAGGAGCTCACTGGATTGCAACCGATTGTTGAGAAAATGACGCCGCCGGTGAGGCTAGCCACTTCAGCTGTTGTTTTAGCGGCGTCTTTAGCTACTGGTTACGGTCTTGGGCTTCGTTTAGCCGGCTCCAGGAATATTGCCTTTGGTGGGGCTGCTGTTGCTGGAGCCGCTGGTGGAGCTGTCGTGTATGCGTTGAACTCTGCTGTACCGGAGGTGGCTGCTATCAGTTTGCATAATTATGTTGCCGACTTCGAAGATCCTGCCTCTGTCACGAAAGATGATGTAGAAAAGATTGCTGATAGGTTAGTGGTTGCTTGAATTGTCATTTGTTTCTGGGATTTATACACAAAAGTGTGCTTAAACGATCCTTCTTATATGTTGCAGGTATGGTGTCAACAAAGGAGACGAAGCATTCCAGGCTGAGATTTGTGATATCTATTGCCGGTGAGTCAAGTTTGAAACCTGAAAAACTTGTCTTCCTCTTTTCTCTTAGTGTGGGGAATTTCTTTAGTAATCTTTGCATCTTAATCTTCATTTAGGTATGTAACTTCCGTGCTTCCAACTGAAGGACAATCTCTTAAAGGGGATGAAGTGGCGAAGATAATCAAGTTCAAAAATGCTTTAGGGATAGACGAGCCTGATGCAGCTGCCATGCACATGGAGGTGATTTCTAGATTCTTTGTCTTCAATTGAATTAGCTGTTAGCCTTTTTGTAGTTGATTGGATCTTGATTGCAGAATAACCAATTCCTTGGTTTTGTTTAGATTGGCCGCAGGATTTTTAGGCAAAGGCTAGAGACTGGGGAACGTGAAGGTGATGCAGAACAGCGTCGGGTGAGTCGCCAGTCCCTACTCCCTACTATTCGTTAATTTTAGTGTCGGATTGTTCAGAAAGAGACCAGAAGCGTGATCACAAGTTGTATGCTTCCAGTGCAGGCATTTATGAGGCTTGTATATGTTTCAGCTCTTGTGTTTGGAGATGCTTCATCCTTCCTTTTGCCTTGGAAGCGAGTATTGAAGGTCACAGATGCTCAGGTAGGCATTTCTAATTTTTTCATACTTCTGACTTTTGGCAAATAGTTGTTTTATGGGAAGTTGCATATCGGCAACTTACTCCTTCTTTGTAATCTGAAGTTCTGTGCTAATGTCTTGACCTCATTTCTAGGTTGAGATTGCTATTCGTGAAAATGCAAAGCAGCTGTATGCCGAACGGTTAAAATTAGTTGGTAGAGGTAATGTTGTTTATGTTTTACATTTTGAGATGGGAAGTAATGTTACATTTGTAAAACGGTTTAAGTTTGCTTGACTTTGTTATATCGATTATATTGATTATGGTTATGTCTCTAAACATGTTCTTACAGCTATTAACGTAGAAAACCTTGTGGACCTTAGAAAAGCACAACTATCATTCAAGCTTTCTGATGAGGTACTCTATTTCTTTGTGGCATTGAATTCCTGCTACCTCTGGTTGTACTTCTTCTGACAGTTTCTTCTCCCTCACAGCTTGCTGAAGACCTGTTTAGAGAGCATACGAGAAAGGTAGTCGTAGAGAACATTTCATCGGCACTCAGCATACTAAAATCCCGCACACGAGCAGTGTAAATCATTTTAACATTTTGTTTACAGAACCATGCATAGAAAAATCGTAGAGAATAATCGTAAACCATGTGAATTAGTTTAATTTTTACACATTCAACTTTTTTCATGTCTTGTACCAATTAGTTGTGACTTCTACTGTAGTCTTGGGTGGGTATACGTATTCCTTTGCTTGAACATTGAGTTTGGTCGGGTTGAAAAAGAGATTGAAGTTTTGGCTTTAGTTTTGAGTTTTGGTTATTGCAAAAACTGATCGGTCATATGATCCTCGTTTGCTTTTGTGAAATGTTCTATGGTATAAGTATTTTTTAAATAGTTTTAGGCTGTGAAGTGAAGTCATGAGATTTTAATTTTATAGGCGTTTTTGTATCTTGTGATAATGAATAGTGGAAACAAATTGGATCATCTAGTATGTCTAGTTTTTAGTAGTTTACAATGTATGTCATTTTAATAACCTGATTTTTCCCAGGAAGAGTTTGGCATCTGTCGTGGAAGAGCTTGAAAAAGTACTGGAGTTTAATAACCTGCTGGTTTCCTTGAAAAGTCATTCAGAGGCAGATCAATTTGCACGCGGGGTTGGCCCTATTTCTTTGATAGGTGAAGATGGTTTTGAACTTCTCTTTTCTGAATAATAATTATTGGCTCTCAACCTTGGATCTATGTGGCTTAGGTGATGAGTCTGATTTTGAGAGGAGAATGGATGATTTAAAGCTCCTTTATAGAGCATATGTTACCGATGCTTTAGCTGGTGGGCGCTTAGAAGAAAATAAGGTAAACTCAGTTTTGTATAAGATATTTTATACTAAAGCTTGGTTGCGAGTTCTTTTGAGAGCAGGTGTTTTCAGATGCTGTGTCCTGTATCAGTCCCTTGATATTTTTCATTTCTAATTGTCTTTCTGCTGTATGGTAGCTCGTGGCAATGAGCCAACTTAGAAACATACTCGGACTGGGAAAACGAGAAGCTGAAGCTATTAGTATTGATGTTACGTCCAAGGCTTACCGTAAAAGACTTGCTAACGCTGTCTCTAGTGGTGATCTTGAAGCACAAGACAGTAAAGCAAAATACCTTCAAAAGCTCTGCGAAGAGCTGCACTTTGATGCACAGAAGGCAGGCGCAATCCATGAAGGTATATGGGGAACCTTCTGTTCACCAATGAAACCTCATGTTTTTAAGTTATGCATGAGGTATACAGTTTGAATTGCCACATAATCGCCCAAATATAAGATGTGTCCATGGGTTAACTAAAATCTTATCAATTTAGTTGCTGGCTTGTAAACCTGCTGGTTCCTTATCCTTGCAAGCTAGCTTTTAGTGTTGTAGATTTGGTTCTTAACAGACTTCCAACAAGTCTGGCGTTTTCACAGGGTTACATGCTGATATTTTACAGTGTGAATATCTATTTTTGGTCTTTTTTTCTCAATCATCTGACAAGCTCCTTCTCTTCTTCAGAAATCTATCGGCAGAAGCTTCAACAGTGTGTTACTGATGGAGAGCTGAGCGATGACAATGTTGCTGCTTTATTAAGGTTAAGAGTTATGCTGTGTATTCCCCAGCAAACTGTTGAGACAGCTCATGCAGAAATCTGTGGAACTATATTTGAAAAGGTAATCCAGTTATCACCTCCCTTGTCCCTTTATCCTAGGGTTTTTCATGGTCTTGGGTCTTGGCACCGCAATTTCCCTCTGTCTTCGCATCTTGTTACCAAAAGGGTTACCTCTATTTAGCTTTTTGTTTAATCTTTTCCAGGTTGTCAGGGATGCAATCTCTTCTGGAGTGGATGGCTATGATGCTGAAACTCGCAAATCAGTAAGAAAGGCTGCACATGGTCTTCGGTTATCCAGAGAGACTGCCATGTCTATTGCTAGCAAAGCTGTGAGTATAATTTACTATTTACTTTCTCCATGCTTGGTATTAGTATTTGTTAATTTTTTTCCGACTTCTCATAGCAAGACATGAAAATCAAATCCCTTCATTGATGCAGGTCCGTAGGGTTTTCACAAACTATATCAGACGAGCAAGAGCAGCAGAGAACCGTACTGAGTCAGCAAAGGAGCTCAAGAAGATGATTGCTTTCAACACGTTAGTTGTGACTGAAATGGTGGCTGACATTAAGGGAGAATCTTCTGATAAGGCACCTGAGGAGGACCCTGTTGAAGAGAAAGAAGAAGATGGTGAAGATGAGGAATGGGGATCCCTTGAATCGCTCAGAAAGACAAGACCCAACAAGGAACTCGCTGAGAAAATGGGAAAGCCTGGCCAGACTGAAATAACTCTCAAAGATGACCTTCCCGACAGGGACAGAATAGATCTTTACAAAACATACTTGCTCTACTGTGTAACTGGAGAGGTAACAAGAATCCCTTTTGGCGCCCAGATCACAACAAAGAGAGACGATTCAGAGTACTTGCTTCTGAATCAGCTTGGTGGGATTCTCGGATTGAGTTCGAAAGAAATAGTCAACATTCACGTAGGTTTAGCTGAGCAGGCTTTTAGGCAACAAGCTGAAGTGATTTTAGCTGATGGGCAATTGACAAAAGCTAGAGTAGAGCAACTAGACGAGTTGCAAAAACAAGTTGGTTTGCCTCAGCCACAAGCCGAGAAGGTTATCAAGAATATAACCACCACAAAAATGGCAAACGCGATAGAAACTGCTGTTAACCAGGGAAGACTGAACATAAAGCAGATCCGGGAGCTCAAAGAGGCAAACGTCAGCCTGGACAGCATGATCGCTGTGAGTCTGAGAGAGAAATTATTCAAGAAGACAGTGAATGACATCTTCTCATCAGGAACTGGTGAATTCGATGAAATCGAAGTCTACCAGACAATCCCATCCGATCTCAGCATTGATGTGGAAAAAGCCAAAAGAGTTGTCCATGATCTCGCTCAGAGTAGATTATCGAATTCGCTGGTCCAAGCCGTGGCATTACTCAGGCAGAGAAACTCTAAAGGAGTGGTATGCAAATCTTCTCTTTCCTCTCCTATCTTGACATAAAACCTTGATATATCAGCTTCTGGGTATAACTTGTATATGCTTCTTCTATGGTTACAGGTCTCCTCCCTGAATGATTTACTTGCATGTGACAAAGCTGTGCCGGCAGAGCCGATGTCATGGGAGGTCTCGGAGGAATTATCCGATCTATATGCTATTTATTCAAAGAGTGATCCCAAACCCGCACCCGAAAAAGTATCGAGGCTACAATATCTGTTGGGAATAGATGATTCAACTGCAACTGCCCTCCGTGAAATGGAAGATGGAGCATTATCCTCTGCTGCAGAAGAGGGCAATTTCGTCTTTTAAATCTTTGGAGAAATGACTTGAGTTTGTATTTTTTTTACGGTCGAGGGAGGAAAAATGTTTTTTGAATTTGAAATTTGACCAAAGCCTGTGAAAATTTTGTATCAGAAGAAAGAACCATAATAAACTTGATCAGATTGGAATAATTTGAAGTGGTATGCAAAACTCACCCAATCAAATGCGGACACGTCACCTTGTTCAATAATGGTTCTAGACATGGGCTTCGCTTTGATGGGCCTACAATTTGTAGAAATCGGCTTTTTGGTTTTACATTTTTCAGAAAAAGAAAACAAGAAGAAAAAAAGATACAGTAGTGCACGGGAAAGGCCGGTTTATATACAAACTGTAGGCCCATCAAAGCGAAGCCCATTATCAACGCAAGGATTTCGAAACCCTAATCGATATCGAGGTCAAGATCCAACCAACTCTGCTAATCTCTGAGGTAAACCCTAATCTCTTTTTCCGAATGCTTATCTGATGTTTGATTCCCGTTCTAGATTGAAGAGCAAGTTTTTGATTTTTTTTTTTTCTTAAATGGTTTCAAGTCTTAAATGATGGAGCCTCCTACTACAACTGAGGCAGCTGAGGCTGCTATATTGGTCTATTGGGACATGAAGATGTGTCCGCTTCCCGATGGCTATAATGCTCGTCGTGTGGGTCAGATTATTGAACGGAAGTTGAGGCAGTTCGGCTACAATGGTCCTATCACCATCACTGCCGTTGGCATACTAGATGGTGTCCCTGAACGCGCCCTTGAAGCGCTCCTTTCCTCGGGAATCTCTCTTTATAACGCCCCCTACGGTTAGTATCTTCTCCATCCTTATTCCCTTCTTAGAGTAATGAGGGATGATTGGAGATTCTTAAGTCTTTAGTTGTTTCTTAAACAGGTACCAAAGACGTGGCAAGGCTTGCCTTGTGGTCTCGTTACGATTTTCCACCTCCAGGTAATCTGATGGTCATATCCCGTCCACCAGAGGCCGCTGTCATTCTTGACTCTAAGTAGGAGAGGATACAACACTATTTCCCCCTTTCCACTCGCCTATTCTCATCCGGAAGATGATGCAAAGGACCTCTGGGAAAACTTTCTCCTGGCAGGTGTGTGTTTCTTTCTCCTCATCTCTCACTGTCTTGTTGAATGAATTCTGTTGCTGAACTCCTACTATTTCTTTTTTTTTTTTTTGTTTCACAGATACATCGCCACTTGACGAAATTAAGTGCACTACAACAGGTCAATCCTGGGTTTGCGGTGTTTGCGATGATGATATTCCTGGCAGAGGCTTTCAAGATTTCATCACGCATCTCTCTACTCAAAAACATAAACTGGAGGTAATTAAGCATCCCTAGCAAAGTTTGGTCATTGTCTAACTATAACAAGCTCTTAGCTCTTACCCAAACTAGTTTATTTCCCTTTCTCACTTGTAGTTTTGTTTGCCTAATTTTGACGGAACAAATTCTCAGGGGCTCCTCAAGCTCCAAATTTTGTCTCAAATACTCCTCAATGGTAAAAAGACAAAATTACCTTTAATGAGGGTTGATTTCGGGTGATAAAGGTTAAATACAATTAAATCGGTAAGTGTTCAACGAAAAACACAATAGTTCAGTGGTTGCGAGCTCCATGCGCACGCGCGCCCCCCCAGGGTTCGAATCCTTTTATACGGGTTGTAACTGGTACAACTAGGGAATATTCGGGTACAACTAGTAGCTGGTACAACTAGGTGGTACAACTAGGAGGAGGTACAACTAAGCTCTGGTACAACTAAGGTCTGGTACAACTAGGAGGTGGTACAACTAGGAGGTAGTACAACTAAGGTCTGGTACAACTAGGAGGGTACAACTAGGAGATGGTACAACTAGGAGGTAGTACAACTAGGATACCAGTTGTACCACGTATACCTAGTAAAGGGGTAGTTTCGTCTTTTCATTAAAAGGAGGAGAGTATGTGGATTAGAGGAGAGTATGTAGATTAATTCTTTGACTCTGAGGAGCAATTGAGATTAGTCTCCAATTTTGACCCACATGTCATCTTTTTCCACTGGGTGTGCTTTTGGTTTTCAAGCAGTTTCCGCTCTGGCATTCTTATGAACCCGACGAGCTTGATTTTAAAAAGCGCGCTAACGGCGCGCAATGGCGCATAGCGCACCGAGCCTCGAAGAAGAGGCCAACAAGACATGGAGGCAAGGCGAGATCTATGATGCGCGCGCCATACATGAGCCATGGCCGATGCACGAGGCGGTCAACGCGAGGGCCTCGTGTTCAGGCGAAAACTCTACGAAACCAGCGGGTTTTCACGAAGAAGATCCTAGAAGGAATAGGATAAACCATTTTACAAACCTATCTGGTTGATAAATGGTTTAAAATTTAAAGAAATTTTCACGTTTATGTTGAAAAAAACATTTACTCTCACAGTTTGGCAAAGTGAGATTTGGTTTTCACGTTTTGGCAGTTAAGGCTTTTTAGGACGAAAATGCCCCTAACGAGTGAACCAAACGGCACAGTTTCTTTGCGGTTTAGTTACTTTTGATTGGTTTTGCGGTTTGGTTTTGAAAAAAAAAAAAAATTGTCGAAGAAAACGAAGAAGAAGAACGAGAGAGAGACGGAAAGATTCGAGAGAGAAGTAGAAATCCGTTCGAATATGCTAGATGTATAATATTTAGATGTATTAAGCATTCAAAACGTAAATCTAAAAAAATTAAAATTTCTGAGATAACTGTTAACAAGTGACTGCAAAATTAGGGTTACAGAGGTTGAAGACGATTGCAAAACTACAATTATACCCTTCACTAAATTTCTTATGTGTACATATTTATAATTTACAGTGTACGTACATGTGGACATGTAAATATGTTAGATTATGTTTTATTGTAAAAGCTGCATACACAATTATTTATTGAGTTTGTACATTAGAAATTTTTGGTTATTTCGTTTAGATGAGATATTTTTGGGGTTTTCCCATAAAATCTATGCATATATAATAATTAAAAAAATATATATGGTCAATGTATAGTTGTTTCTCATACTTTAAAAATATTATGTACGTACATGTATAATAATGTACGTATATCTTTGTTGATGAGTTAAAATTGTTGAGAAATATTTATTGATATAATAATAAACTAATATTCTACGATAGTTCTACTGGAGATGAAGACATTGTTATTTGCAAAAAAATAAGTGTTTCTAAACATACTTACAACTTACAATGTCTCTCATGTCATACTAATTTATACTTCTGTTTCATCAAGTCGGACATTGACTAAATCATCGAATTCTTCCAAAAATGATGTCTTCCCTTTTGGTTATGACTCACAATGTTTGAATGTCATAATTCTCTCCAAAATTATCGATGATTTTTCAATGTCGTACACATTAATTAGTATATGTACACGATTCTTTTAATTAACTGAATTTTCATATTAGCTCCACGGTAAGTAGAGTGTCACCAACATCTCTGACATGTCATATCCCATATTTCTCAACAAAAATTCAGTCCATCTATTGTAATGTAATCTTTGCTACTACCTTTACTATCGTTTTTAATCGTCATCTTCAACGCCCTCTTCGTCATCCCCAATCTCTTACTGTTCATCCTCTTTATCGTCCTCGACTTCTTCTTCCTCATTGTTTTCATCTACATTTGGTACCTCAAATATGGTTTTTGTTGTGTTTTCATCTCTAACCCAAGGTTAGTTTCATCAACAAAGTCCCACATCATGTACATTATATTCACACTTTGCTTATCGGATTGGACAAAATGACACAAAAATGTTTACACTTAGATCCCTACTATGAATAAAAAAAAATGTTCGCATTGGTGTTGTTTAGATGAGAACCTATCAACACAAGAGGATCAAGTACTTGGTATATTACAGTAAAATTATATGTGGTTCTGTTGAAGAGAATTATGGTCTTTTTAGGAATTTTTGTAATGTTTGGTATCTACGATGGTGCATACGGCGAGTTAACCAAATGTTATGTATTTAGTACGATATATATGATATTTTTTTTTTGATGTTGTTATTTCTATTTAATTGTTATTTTGATTTTTTTTTAGTAAGCGTTATGTTATACGATATATATTTGTTGAGAATAGATAAGATTTTAAACTAAACCCGTAGACGTACACGATAATATTGAGATACACGTACACGTGTACGACCTCTCCAAACAGTTATATCCTAAAAATGCCTAAATCACATAAGTCTTATACTATGTACGTACACAAAAATATTTATTGGAGCGTACATGGTACAACATTAATTTAATTTTTTGACATCAAAATTAAGTTATTATGTCAGTTATTTGTATGACTGTATTTTTTTCATGTGTTGTTCATACATGATTTGAATGTTTTGTTTTTATGGTCAAAAAATATTTGAAACGTAAATATACAAATTATTTAGATATTTACGTACATATATACACTCCCACACACACGGTCACTTTCAGCATCGTCACCATCGGTCCTAGGGACAGTATTCCCGAGTGCCTTGACGGTTGTAATGAAAGAGACAAACAAGGTGACACTAGGATCCCCACCACGAATCAAAAAGAATGTATCCAGGTTCATTTGATTGTCAATGTATACAGGAGGGCGTTTACTTTCTATCATCACTGACATCTTTCCCGGCATCCAGTAACTAATTATTGGATTGCATTCGGTGCACTTCAAACTGAAAACCTCGCATAATGTACGTACAAATGCCGTGTACGTCATGTTTTGCCTAACACGTACACAACGACCAAACCAGCCTTCCCATGGTTCAAATTTCCATTCTTCTTCTTTGCATTTCCACTCACCCACCATAGTAAATACGGGAATATCCATTACCAACCTGCATCATAAATTCAGCAGAACCCCATTAAATACAAATGAAAGCATGATTATATCTACAAAAAACAAAAAGAATTCCCAACTACACACTTATAAACATAAATCTATCCTCATTTAGCAATTTCAACTAAAAAAAGTGGAAATAAAAATATTCTGGGGTTTTATATAAAAACAATGTTGATCTTAGCACACAATCAAGACCCTAGTGTGTTAAAACAAAAAACTTCTTAACCAATTTCATTACTTACACGTTCAATGCTTGTCTTGGCTCCAAACTTTGTAAATCAAGAAGATCAAACCGATGAAGAATCACATTCGTTCAGAAAAATTTGTTTGTTTGATGGATCATGTTTGTCTCTTACAACTATTCACACATATAAACTAATATTAGAAAAAGTAATGATGACTTTTGCATTAATTGTGACATGAGTCATGTCTAAACTTTTTGGGCATTAAATACTGATGTCTCATTGTGTTTTAATGTTATTAATCCCAACTTGTCACTGTACTCCCGCACAAATCAATTAAGAACGAAATATATTGCGTAACCGGAACAGTGTACGTAACTGAACCGCTTAACTGAACCGTACAGTGAACCGCTTAACTGAACCGTACGCTTAACTGAACCGTACAGTGAACAGTACATCGGTAGGGGTAAAATGGTCAGATTTTGGCCAAAATGTCAAAACTTGAAAGCCCATTCTCACTTTGCCAAAACTTGAAATTAAAACTTGGTCAACTGCCATAACATGCAATTTACCCTTTAATTTAAGTGGTTTGGTAGCCTAAACCGAATTGAAAGTTTAACCATGCTTTACCATTAGTTTATCAGACCAAATCAATCCTCTGTTTATCTTAAATTGAACCGGTTCTGACGTTTACCTCTTAACCCATGACATTTAACCCCAATTTAAAGATGTAAAACCCCTAATTCTCCTGAATAAAACACCATAGACGAACGAAGCTTGAAGGCTAAAACCATATACATAGAATCTGTTAATGGAGCGCCACAGATCCGAAAGCGCGCGAAGACATTTGTTCTACTTGTAGCGGCAAATGTTGGGTTACTTATGCTTATTTTTCAAGTCGTTTTATTTTTTTGTAAGTTATGGAGATCGGACATAGTAACCGTATAGTATGTTTGAAATGATCAATAATGTGACAAGTATGTTTTTTATCTATGTGTGATAAAAAAAATATTAACACTAAAGTTTGAATGTTCGATAGTAAATGTCGGCTTATAGCTCTTTCTACAATACTAAAACATGTTCTATCTTCTTCTTCCCTTGCCTACTTCTATTCGTACGACTGCTCGGATCCTTCTCAGCAGAGGGAACCATGAATCCTTCACTCGTCACCGCCATTAACGCTCCAATTTCACCTTCTCCTCTTCTTTCTCACTTGCTACCTTCTTACTCGCCGTCGTTATCGACTTTCGTTCCCTCGTAGCTCAGCTGCTTCCTCCGACCAATTATCAGCGAAGAATCTCGGTATCCATGGGAATAAGAAGGAGCTCACTGGATTGTGGAGAAAATGACGCCGCCGGTGAGGCTAGCCACTTCAGCTGTTGTTTTAGCTACTGGTTACGGCCTAGGGCTCCGGTGTAGTTGAGTGGATCTTGATTGCAGAATCACTGATTCCTTGGTGTTGTTTAGATTGGCCGCAGGATTTTTAGGCAAAGGCTTGAGACTGGGGAACGTGAAGGTGATGCAGAACAGCGTCGGGTGAGTCGCCAGCCCCTAGTATTCGTTAATTTTATCGTTGGATTGTTCAGAAAGAGAGCATAAGCGTGATCACAAGTTGTATGCTTCCAGTGCAGGCATTTATGAGGCTTGTATATGTTTCAGCTCTTGTGTTTGGAGATGCTTCATCCTTCCTTTTGCCTTGGAAGCGAGTATTGAAGGTCACAGATGCCCAGGTAGGCATTTCTAAGTCCTTCATACTTGTGATTTTTCGCAATAGTTGTTCTATGGGAAGTTGCATATTGGCAGCTTACTCCTACTTGGTAATCTCAAGTTCTGTGCTAATGTCTTGACCTCATTTCTAGGTTGAGATTGCTATTCGTGAAAATGCAAAGCAGCTGTATGCCCAACGGTTAAAAATTAAAATTAGTTGGTAGAGGTAATGTTGTTTATGTTTTACATTTTGAGATGGGAAGTAATGTTACATTTGTAGAACTGAGGAAGTCTGCTTGAGTTGGTTATATCAATTATTGTGGCACTTCTTTGTCCATTGGGTTTTGTAATATTCGTTTCTCAGCAACCTTAATTGTTGCTTCACATGGGACTGTAGTGATGTAATGAATTCTTATCATTTAACATTGATAATAGACAATGCTTAGCTTTTTTTCATCAACTTAATGCATGGAAACTTACATGGTTATGTCTCTAAACATGTTCTTACAGCTATTAACGTAGAAAACCTAGTGGACCTTAAAAAAGCACAACTATCATTCAAGCTTTCTGATGAGGTACTCTATTTCTTTGTGGCATTGAATTCCTGCTACCTCTGGTTGTACTTATTCTGACAGTTTCTTCTCCCTCACAGCTTGCTGAAGACCTGTTTAGAGAGCATACGAGAAGAGTAGTCGTAGAGAACATTTCATCGGCACTCAGCATACTAAAATCCCGCACACTAGCAGCGTAAATCATTTTAACATATTGCTTACTGAATCATGCATAGAAAAGTCGTATAGAATAATCATAATCCATGTGAATTAGTTTGGTTTACACATTCAACTTTTTTATTTCTTGTACCAATTATTTATGACTTCAGCTGTAGGCTTGTCCAACTCTATATCAGAATGTGCACATGTGGTATCACGTGACGGGTGTTTCCGTATAATGAGCCTAAAAGATAGAATAACAATTAATTCAATGATTGAGAAATTTTTATAATGAAATGATTTGAACATAAGTGAAAGTTAATTCTATTGTGGTCTCACATGACTGCACAAAAGTAGAGCAATACTGATTACTGAACATGTATAATAGATCTGATCTCATTATAGTATGTCCTGTTCTTTTTGGCGAAATGTCTCATTCATTATACAAAAGCACGTATAAATCGAAGATAAGAGTTTGATAGAAGCATATGATCCAATCAATTGATTCATGGAGATGATGATATGACATTGTTTTCCGAGATTACAAAAAAGTGAAAATTAATAACAAATTAGAAGAATAAAAAGCAGAATCATTTAAGTTAACATGATCTGAGCAACACCTTGACAATGGAAGCGTAACATCCAGAAGATTTAGCATTATTATAATGATTCGATCCGTAGTCTAAACTCGAAGCAGATTCAAACCACATTGATCTTTTTCTTCTGTTCCTCCTGCTTAAATCAGATGTCCTCAATGGAGAAGATGGAACCGAAGACGAGGATGACGAAGAAGAAGCTGGAGACGAAGGAACACTACGATTCTTGGGAAGCAAGGAACCAAAGAGAGTGTTGGTTTTAGGGTTTGCAGGTTTAGTAGAGGAAGGATAAGCGTAGAAGTAAGAAGGAGGAGGTGTTAGTGGAGCTGAAACCGGAGAATTGAAATCTGAATCAGAATCGAAACCGGAAGAGGAGGATCGTTTGCTAAGTCGTCTTGGAGTTCCGGGCTGAGATTCCCATTTGAAGGGAACGGCGGCCGATGATCCACCGTAGTAGTCGCCGTCGACGACCACAGAGAGGATCAGTTTGGTCGTGGAAACCCTAGAACGATCCAGTTGAGGCATTGGACACTTTTGTGAGGAAGTGACTTTTGTTTCCGGGTTTGCTCAACTATAAAAGAACTATGATCAAAAGAAAGAGACTCGACTTCTTCTTCTTTTTTTTTCTTACTTTATTGGGTGAATTAAGAAGATTTAGATTCAGATTCAAAATTTCTGAATTGTTTGTGATCTTATTTTATTATATAGTTTTGAATGAGTAAGAGGCAATTTGATAAAATATTGTTGAATCTCGAGGTGTGATGCTTCTTCTGGGCTCTGCTTCTTGGAAGCCACTGAGAGTATTATCCTGTTCGAGATCATTTGATCCAATTATAGGTCCCTTTATTATAATACAGAATTGATATAAGTCAATGTAATTCCAAGACACTTGGACGATCCTATCCCTATATCTCAGAGGCTGGAAAAGAGAGGACTATGGTCTATGTTGTATATGCAAGCTTGATCTTTTGTTGCACATGTAAATCGATTTCTCTTCAGAATTGAACTGAACCTTCTGCTCTGTTTTGTGGACGATTTTTTGGAATCGCTCTACTATAATATTAGCAAATTGGTATCAGAAAATATCTTTGTAACATTTTAATTATAATACTAGATTGTATTAATATTTCATTCTGTAACAAAGTTACAAAAATAATTTTAGAAATAACATAATTAGTAAGAAGATCACAATACTAATTTCGTTAATTTTTCATATCCATGCATGACGTCGGGCAATCATATAGTATCTATTAAAAATATATAAAAACTTGTTTATATAATTGTTTTAATTACTGTATCACTAGTCCCACCCACCACAACCAGCCACCACGTAAATTGATTGAGACAAAAAAATGAAGACTTTTCTGTCACCTATCGGTATCCAGCTGTAGTGATCAATTGTATAGTTTCCTTGCTATACACGCAGAAACCAAATGTGCAATTATATATATTGATTAATCCCGGTGACTTAAAGATCGAAATTACCAAAAGATGAGTCTAAGCTCCGATCTAAAAGAGAGTAATTTGGACGAGATGAAGAATGTTTTGGAGGATTTAACATCGAATGTGAAGCAAGTACAAGACGGTTTATTAGAAGAGATACTTGCACATAGCGCAGACACGGAATACCTCCAGAGATTCCTCCATGGGATGTCTACTAAAGAGCTTTTCAAGAAGAATGTTCCAATTGTAACATATAAAGATGTTGAGCCTTATATTGAGCATGGAGAGCCTTCAAATATCATATCTGCCCATCCCATTACTAGATTCACCTTTAGGTATTATAAGTTTTTTTTCCCCTTCAGTTCTTGAAATCTGTTTGATCATATGATAATGGATCAACTAGTTTATTAACGGTGTTTGTTGACTACTTGTGGGTGTAGCTAGTTCTGGAACTTCAGGAAGGAAACAGAAGTTAATGCCTTTCAACATGAAGTACTTGGAGAACATCATATATTCCATAGGAATCTACACTCTTTCGTTATATGCAGGTACATAATTAAACCTTCTTCTTCCTTTTTACGAGGACATGTAGTCTAGTGGGGACATGTTTAGTGTTTTCTATTAGTGTCATCGTTAAGTCACAGTTCAAATTCGATATATAGAATCATTGTTTGTACTAGTGACAAATGCAAGGATGGTTCTTGAATCTAATTCAGATTTGATGTTGACAGATTTTACATGGTATGCAGATATCTCTACTGTTCCAGGCCATTACGTTCTTTACTGGGAACTCAAAGCGGAAAACAAAAATACAATCCTTGAGCTCGGTGAAAAGTTATTGATGGAGTGTTGCTATACCGTGGAAGAAGCATTCAATTTTCTATACCGGAAATTTCGGTGCAAGGATGGTTTAATTGGAGCTCTAGAGATAAGAGTGGTGCAACCAGGAACATTTGATTCTCTTATGAACTATTTCATCTCTGAGGGTTCTTCTTTAATTCAATACAAAACCCCCATTATGCATGATATCTGTCCATGCCTTAGCCATTCTTGAAGATAAGGTTTTCGCACAGTTCTTCGGCGACAAACCCCCACCTTTCTGACTTTTCGCCTTTGTAGAGCTCCTCAGCTTCGAGGGCTTTTTATTATGTATGATTTGAAATAATAGTTTGGGGAAACAAACTTGAACAAGACATTGCAGTTGTGTATGTGAAATGTGCCATCCATTAAATATTTTTCTTATTCTCTTTTCTTTCAGTGATTACTTGTAGTGAAATCAAGTTCCTGTCACTTGAAGTTGCAATACTTACAAAAACAACAGAACACAGAGAAAGATACTCTGTGTTAACATAATATATAAAACCCATTTCAATAATCTTTAACCGTCATTGTCGCTTGGAAACAGGTCAGTGCAGAGCTCTCCATAGAATCTAGTCACAAGATCAATGAAGATAGGACTATTAAGATTCTTCCAATAATAGAGAAGCTCTTCCATGTCCATCAAGTCATCTAATTTCCCATCTTCAACGATCATATGGATCATGTAGTTCTCGAAGTTTGTGCAAGCCTCTTTCACACCGTCTTCCTTCAGCATATGTCTTTGACTCGTCCTCGCTTTCTTGTTCCTTTGCGTCACAGCCAAAGGAAACATCTTTCTTGAATGCAGAAGCTTGGAATCATCGATCAGACTAGCTGCATTGGCATTGTAGATTCATTAAAATTTAGATCAAAGGTCTACAAAATCGAAAATATATATAGTTAGTTTCAAATTAAAGAAATTGCTGTTACACGGTGAACTTCTGGGTCTTATCTGGCTCATCCTCTGCTCCTTATCAGTATTGAGAAAACAGAGACGAGACAACAAACTAGAAGAAGAAGATTGTGTGGTCGTATTGACATTGTGAAAACGAGCATGGAAGAAGGAGATGAGTCTGTTGCATGATTTTGAAAGCTTTGATTTCAAGCTAATCAAACTTGCCTTCAGTCTCATTCTCAATCGTTCCAACTCTGATTTATTTTTGTTGTTGTGGTACAATGTCAGTTTTGGGAGGGTGGTTCGTGTTACGTGGGCTTCACGTCTTTGCCTTTGAAGCTAAGTCGTGATGGTGGAGTCCCATGAACTTTGTTTAGCCTTAATTTGTCATGTTTTTGGCTAATTTAATTTTAAGCTTTAATTTGGTAGGTTTATATCGGTGTTTACTGGGAACTTAAAACCTTTAAACTGGATCTAATCGTTAGCGCTGTGACTGTCCCCACTCTTTTGTCGAGCCCTAACATCAAATATGAGTCGTTGACCCAAAAAAAAAATTAAAAACTTGGGCCAAACACACACGTGAGAGGTAGGGAGACCACAAGCTAATTGGTGAAAAGGAGACGAACTATTACACGCCGAGTTTCATGCAAGTATGTCTTTTATTATTCTCTACAGTTTCTTCTACACCATTATTGTTATATACTATGATTGTGGCTAAATTAAGAGATTGGACATGAACCTGAAATCTTGTTTAACCTCTTTTGTTGAAACCCTTTGTCACGTTCGCCGGATCATGTTTTGGAGGCAACTTACCAGAAATATTCTATTTAGTCTAATTAATACCCCAATCGACCTTACTACGTACTCACAAATTTTGAGGACACTTTAATTTGTTGCTAAATTTTCAACTATGATAAAACTTTTAAATTCTCAACCTCTTTTTAATAACCATGCATTTGATTTATCCATCTACGTACAACTCGATTATTTCGATTACACCCGTTTAGATAGGATATTTTATTTCAATTTGATTTGGTTTAACTTGGTTAATTCGGTTAGGGAGAGCAACCGAAATGTGTTTGGTACGAACAAAGACATTCTACGAAGTGGATCCCATTTTTGTTCTGTCTAGTGACTCTATAGTCCCTTTACATCCCAATTCGTCACTTTCTCTCTTTTATCTGTCACATAGAAACTCTGCCTCTACAGATTTTTTTCTCTTTTCTATGAGAAGATCACTTATTTTTTGAAACAGAGATGAGGAATTATAAGTTCAGATTGTCAGCTATGATCCCAAGTCGCTGGTTCCACAAGCTCAAAAACATGACCAGGCCTAGAAATAAACATCCTCTTCCTTCTTACTCCTTAAACACTACCAAGAAGAGAAAACCTTCCTCTGAGTCAAAGTCTCTTCCTCACTCTTCAACCTCTTACTTCTCCAATAGGTCACACACTTCCTTTGAATCTAAGATCCTTCAAATTTCACCAAGAAACTCTCCTCACAAGATACAGAGCAAAAGAAAGACTGTTTACAAGCCTTCTCCTCCTTCCACTTCTTCTGTGTCTGCAGGTTTTAACAAAAAGAAGATCAAATTTCATCGAAACCAAGATTCTTTCTCTGAAGATGATGTCATCATCGACATGAATAACAGAGATTTCAAGAAGAAAATGTTCAAAGAGATCAATAAGTTTGATTCAACGGAGAAAGCATGTCCTGCAAGTAACCGAACCAAGGAAACACTTATAACTCATCATCTATCTGTGAAGGTCAATAAAGAGAAAGAAGATGAAGAAGAGGAAGATGCATGTAGAATCCAGAAGAAACATCAGAAAACATTAGTTTCCGGTGGAAGAAGATCATCAGATAAATCTACAAGGATAAAACTCAGAGTGAGTTCTCCTAGAATTCAAGTCTCACCTCGTAGAAGCAAATCGAGATCACAGAACAAACAAGTTCTTGACAGTTTTGCAGTAATCAAGAGTTCTCTTGATCCAAAGAAGGATTTCAGAGAATCAATGGTGGAGATGATAGCAGAGAGCAACATCAGAACCTCTAAAGACATGGAGGATCTTCTAGCATGTTACCTTACCTTGAATGCCAAGGAGTATCATAATCTTATCATCAAGGTTTTCGTTCAAGTCTGGCTTGAAGTTATAAACTATGATCAAAAGCTTTAAATCTCTGGTAAATTGTACTTCTTTTAAAGAGTTTGATGTAGCTGTGGAGATTTTCTTTGCAAGACCAGTTTTGTGTTTTGTCTGTCTAACGTGATAAAGACAGATGGAGCACTCGCTTTGTTTTGTATTTGGTTATGATTTGTGGAGATAATAAAACATACTTATTCAGCAATTGAGCATTATAAAAACCATACTTTTCTGGCGTGAGATATCCAAATCATAGCTACAAAACCCTAAACATTTATGTGATATATTTCGAAACAATATAGAAAATATTTATACAAGTTCGAAGAGTTTTCTATTCTAGTTTCATGTAGTGATAATCAGAAGAAGTCTTTTAATTTTGATGTAGGTAAATGATGCGTTTCTTCATTTTCAGTTAAGCGATTAACAATAGCTTGAGGATCGAAATAAATCAAAGGCTCAGCAATAATTGTAGATTTGTAGTAAGATTAAACTTTGGATTAGGATTTGATCGAGTTTAGTCATAGTAACGACTTAGGTTACAAGAGCGAAAAGGTCAAATCACACAATAGCCCAAGAAAAGAAAAAAAGAGTCAACAAAAGGCCAAAAGTGTAGTGACAAGAAGCCACACGGAGACAAGTCAGAAACCCATCAAGTACGGAGTAGAAATGGGTTCCAGTCCTAATGAATAATGAAGCAGGAAACATGAAAATGGAGCCTGAAGAACATAAATCGCTAGAGAGAGAAAGAAACACTGACACAGAAGAGTATATGATTAAAGAGGAAAAGCAGAGAGAGAGTTTTAAGAACCTAAAGACTCTTTGTTGTTGTGATGAAGAAGAAGATGAGGACCACTGTTTTGCTGCTGTTTCCCAATGCCCATCTCCTTACCTCTACCATCCATTTATACTGTTAGTACTTAGTACGGTATGGACAGACATTTCTTGGGAATTGATCAGCCACTATTCCGTACCAATTCACCCTAATTTCATTAAGGGTAATTTGGGGATATCACATTTATGGTGGCACTCAGATTATAAGGTGGCACGCCAGATTAATTTTTTTCAAATAGTGGCATATGTGGCTCGGACTCCCACAATCATAATCATAAACATTTAATGAAACACCAAGCTCAATTTGGATCCAAGATATTTGCATCCCGTTAATCTGTCTTTTACATCGGTGCTACTGCTTGTTTCGGATAAGAATGTTGCTTGTTAGGTTTAACCAAGACAGTGAAAACTGTACTAGGAATCATATAAACCAAAATGAAGTGCTCTTGGATTGGTTAAGGCACCTAGTTTACTTCACAAAACGATTCACTAGACAATCATCATCATAGACGAGATTCTACGGGTCTTAAAAGACAAAAGGCTACAAAATGTTACCCAGTTTTTTACTTTCCATAGATGCCACAATACGTCATTGTTCAGCAGTTGTTGTTACTCGCCTACTCACAAAGAGGTCTGCTGCCTACTCTAGTACTCCAATACCTATAAGCAAAGAATGGAAAATTGAAGGAGCAATTATACGTAAAAACAATGAGATACAATTATGATTTTAATGCTGAAAATAAAGACAAAAGATAATCAGCTATTAGAACACCAACTCTCCTAATAAGCTCAACTCACCCATTAAAAAGTTAGATTGCCATGAATGGGTGAACCTAGATTTGTTTACTCATAAACTTATCATAGAAATCATAAAATCCATCATTCCAGCATATACATGTAAAATAGCAACATTGATAGTATTTTATCTATTCTGTATCAAGCAGCACTATACATACGCTCATAGTTCCACAGGTAGAGTTTACCTTCAAAGCTAACTTGTGAGTAGAACTATTGGCTTATAAGAACTTGGCTCACTGTTTGTGAGGGTTCATATCATTCCCCCTCCCCTACCCTACGCACTTTAGTTTCGGGGAAATGAGAAGCTAATGCAGCAGTATTTTATTGCTCTTCTAAAGGTCATCAGGCTGACGATTGTACCCTATAGACTATGTATATGTTTAACTCACCTACTCAATGATGGCGCTCTTCCCGCCTCATCTCAACTCGAAATTTATCTTTAATATCACCCTGTGAGATAATGTATCTAGCATTAGACACGCGATAAATTAACTCTAAGAGAAATGAGTAAAGAACAGAAAGATAAGTGAAGCTGTGTACATTAGTTCTGCGCACTAGAATTGGATTCTCATCTTTAATCCGCTTCCAGTTTGCACCATACCTGAATCACAAAAAATGCATCAAATCAATAGATATGCATGAAAGATATTCTTCTAACATCTAAGAGAATTTTCAGGTTTGAAGTACTTTTCATAGCCTTTCAGTACAGCCAGCGTTTCTGCAGTACTCCAAGGAACTTTTGGCCTTCTAGCACCTTCAAAAACTCGGTTTCTTTTCAAAGGAGACACGACAATTCTTTTACGTTTTGATTTTCTTACACCATCATCGCCCATTTCTCCATCTGAATCATCAAGGGAGTCTTTCCACTAATCAAACAAACAAAAAAAAACTCATCTGAACAGAGTCCTACATTATACTGTTGCATGAAAAGCACGTTATATTAACTCAGCTATAGCTCCCGAACCGAACATACAAAGAAATCAATTCAGCGAGTCCTACACAATTCGAATTTCCCACCGAGTGCAGCAGGCTGGTCCGACAATACGAAATAATAAGAAAAGATCGAACAATGAATCTGGATAGTGCTTAGAAAACTTAGTAAATGATATGCTGAAACAACTAAAATAAAGAAGCAAATTTACTTCATAAGTGTGTGCTGTACTACGTCGCTCCATCAAGCTAGGCCTTGGTGAAGCGTTTGTTGCAGAAGGATTAGCAACATCATTTTCTTGTTCTGTAATCTTCTCATTGTTTAAATTTGAAGGTCGTCCTTTTTCTAAAGCATTCATTAGCTCGATTTTACTAGCTCTAAGCTCTCTGAGCGCTCTGTCAACAACTGCAGATGAAATGGGCTTGAATTGACGGGGTACATATACAGCTTTTGACCCTCCAGAAATAGGTCTCTCCAGTTCTGTATCTAAGAGGCTCTCTACAACAAAAGAAATGCATCAGACCCTTTCAGTATCCAACAAAGCGCAATCACATTATAACAAAGTTAATAGAGAGATGAAAGAAACAAAGTTGAGAAAGTGTAGACCTTGTTCGTCTTCCATTGCTTCAGACGCCTGACTGTTCTGATTAACCACCCCCTCTCTTGCTTCAACCATTGACTCTGTCTCTTGAGATTCTTCACTAGATTCAATGTCCTCTGATTCATCCATGTTCGGATTCTCTAAAACAAGAATGGGATTCAAATCTAAAACAACCTTCCTCAAAGAAACCAAAGCTTTGTCTCTAGTATCTTCATCCATCAGTGTCTTACAAGCCTTGTCGTCATTGTGGGCCTTCCATAATCTTCGACAGCATTTCAAGAGGTCAAGAGTAACCAAACAACTAACCTTATCGCATAAAGGCATAATCCTACCCAGCCATATCGAACTGATTGCTTCAGTATAAGCCTTTTTTGCATCTTTCTCATAAGCGAGACACTTCACTGTGCACTCCACAGCTACTTTACAATAAGCTTCCGTGACTGATTTGGGTACTTTAGAACCTTCTTTGTGTAGAATCTCCACTAGATTCTCTAACCGCTCGAGATTCTTCTCTTCCACAACACCATCCTCAATCTCCATGAAAATCCCTTCGAGTATAGCTTCCTTCCACTGCGACAGTGCCATAGTTGCTAAATCAACCAAACAATGTTAGGGCTTGCTTTCTCTCTCACCGATTCCGTCTCTCGAATTGGGTTACTCAGGAAAGGTCAATTAGGTTTGTAACACTTCAAAATTTCCAATTTTTCAGTTTTCGATTCTCTTCCGATTTCAGAGGCGAAAACGAAGCAATGGAAGAGAGAACCATAACCTTTTTGCAGTTTCCCATCTCTGAAAATAACAACGCGTGTCGTTTTATCTATTATAAAACGGCTCCCATTCCATATTCCTATGGGAGAAACGTCACGATTTTCACTTGTTTCCTCCTTTTTTTTTTAATAAACGAAAAATCAGAAGAAGGCAGTAGCGGCGGAATCGGATTCATTGGGTACAGAGAAGCAAGACCTAAGAAGAGGAAGCTGCAGCAGCACAAATTGTTCACCAGTCGCTATCTTCTTCTCAGAACGAGAACAATGTCTTCAATGAAATCCGTCTCGGCTTTGGACAATGTAGTGGTGAAGTCACCGAACGATCGGAGGCTATACAGAGTGATTGAATTGGAGAATGGATTGTGTGCTCTGCTTATTCACGATCCAGATATTTATCCCGAAGGCTCTGTTCCGGATCAAATCGATGAAGATGACGAGGACGGAGAAGAAGATGAAGAAGATAGTGACGAAGATGATGATGAAGATAATGATGAAGAAGATGATGAAGAAGGGGAAGGAGATGAAGAAGATGATGAGGATGAAGATGAATTGAAAGGGAAAGGGGATCATCAGACCAAAAAGGTTTTCAGTTTAAAGCTATATCAGCTGTTTTCTTCTTGTGTCAAATTTTGATTTTTGAACTCGAATGTTTTGTGTTGTGCGTCTCAGGCTGCTGCAGCTATGTGTGTTTCAATGGGAAGCTTCTTGGATCCTCCGGAGGCACAAGGCCTGGCTCACTTTCTTGGTATTTTCATCTTTCTATGAGTTTGAACTACAGTTTGAATGCACTTCTTCTGATTTTTTTTAACTAATTCAATCACTCTCATGTTTATGTTTTGTGCAGAACACATGCTTTTTATGGGTAGCACTGAGTTCCCCGATGAGAATGAAGTAAGCATTGCATTATTTTCTATGGCTCCAATGGTTTGGCACTATTTATAGATTTTCATATGAAAATAAGTATTCTGCTAACTTCATAATTTTTTTATCTTTGAATCAAGAAACTAACCCAGTTAGCATGATTAGATATATCAGTAAATCTTTTCGGAGCTTGGATATAATGGATTATGGTTATATCTTTTCAACGTTTAATATGGACTTCGTTTTGTTAGCATGATGTATTTTTGAATTCTTCCGGTTTTGACTTCTTGCAGTATGATAGTTACTTGTCTAAGCATGGTGGATCCTCTAACGCGTACACAGAAATGGAGCATACATGCTATCACTTCGAAGTCAAGAGAGAATTTCTTCAAGGGGCCTTGAAAAGGTACAAATATTGCTTGAGCTGCCACTTCACTTATCGATATAAATGTCATTTGCTGTAAATTTACCAAGGCAGGCGATATATATGTCGGTATGCATGCCTAGAGATTGTTATCATTGGAAAGGAAGATGCATAGTTCTACTTATCGTTTGAGCTTTCTGTTAGGTTTAATCTTTTCCTTTTCAGTTGTGTTCTTCAGATCGCTTATTTGACCTTAGAACTGTTTTCTTGTTATTAGATTCTCTCAGTTTTTTGTTGCACCGCTCATGAAGACTGAAGCTATGGAACGAGAAGTCCTTGCCGTTGATTCAGGTTTATCTTGCTTGTTTCATACCCTTATTTCTTTGTTCGAAATTATCGAAAGATCCATCTCCAATCAACATTCAGATATATAAACCTTTCTATATAGTTAAAAGTGTCTTGCTAACAAGGTTCAAATTTGTAGAATTTAACCAAGCCCTCCAAAATGATGCATGTCGCCTGCAACAACTTCAGTGCTATACGTCTGCAAAGGGTCATCCTTTTAATAGGTTTGCATGGGGTAAGGATATCTCGGTGTACCTTTCTTGCCACATTTAAGATATTCATGAGAGGATTTATTGTTAATATGTCCTTCATGTGCTCTGGAAGGTAACAAGAAGAGCTTAAGTGGTGCAATGGAAAATGGTGTTGATCTACGGGAATGTATTGTGAAATTATACAAGGAATATTACCATGGTGGACTGATGAAGCTCGTTGTCATTGGGGGAGGTAAAATTCTCTAGGTGTATGATGTGTCTAGCTGTGATTCTTGAAAAATATTTATATACATTTCTAAATATTGGCCTGTGTTACTGTTTGAGTTTAATGTTTAGCTTTGAAGTCTTGCAGAATCTCTCGACATGCTTGAAAGTTGGGTTGTAGAACTATTTGGTGATGTCAAAAACGGATCCAAAATCAGGCCAACTCTGGAGGCAGAAGGTCCTATTTGGAAAGGTGGTAAATTATATCGCCTAGAAGCGGTTAAAGATGTTCATATACTTGGTTTGACATGGACTCTCCCTCCTCTTCGCTATGCCTATGTGAAGAAGCCGGAAGACTATCTAGCACATCTATTAGGACATGGTAAGAAATCACATCAATTCTACCTTTTATATAGAGTTTTCTTTAAGCGTGCTTGTGCATGTCCTTATTGAGGAATGTTGTTTATAACATTGTGTTTTTAGAGGGTAGAGGAAGTCTGCATTCATTCCTCAAAGCTAAGGGTTGGGCAACCTCACTGTCTGCTGGTGTTGGGGATGATGGAATTAACCGCTCGTCTCTAGCCTATGTATTCGGCATGTCCATACATCTCACTGACTCTGGTTTAGAGAAGGTAACTTGTCAGATACTTATTTATACTGAATTTTCCATAAGTAAGTTTGACGCAGGGCATAATTAATCATTTTCAATTCCTTTGTCTCTGAATTATGAAGTAATATATATACTTGTTTCTTATTTTTGTTGACAAGCTGACATAACCTGTTACTAGCTGCATATACAATTATACAGTAGTCTCGTTCTTGCCCTATTTGCTTTTGTTATGTTACAATTTCCCATGTTGACCTTATGACAACTTTTGTTAACAGATTTACGACATCATTGGTTACATCTATCAATATCTCAAGTTATTGCGTGATGTGTCACCACAAGAATGGATATTCAAGGAACTCCAAGATATTGGGAACATGGACTTTAGATTTGCCGAGGAGCAGCCGGCGGATGATTATGCTGCTGAGCTCTCAGGTTTGTGCTTATATAGTTATTTGTCTAGTTATTTTTGAGTGACTCTATTAAGGTGCTAATAGTGGTGAACTTATTATGTTGGCATGTAAAGCCTAAATATTTTCAGAACCTATTATGCATTGATGTGTACATGTAATGAAAAGTCTTCATCGTGGGTTTCTTAGTTAATCATTGAAAGTGTTAATTGTACAGAGAATATGCTTGCTTATCCGGTGGAGCACGTTATTTATGGTGATTATGTATACCAGACATGGGATCCAAAATTGATAGAAGATCTTATGGGTTTTTTCACACCTCAGAACATGAGGATTGATGTTGTTTCGAAATCCATCAAGTCGGAAGGTATTTTAAAGAATCATCGAGTATGTAACTTTTGAATACAAATTAATATTCTTAGTATTCTTCTTTTGAAATTTTGCTTGTTTCAGAGTTCGAACAAGAACCTTGGTTTGGTTCTAGTTACATAGAGGAAGATGTTCCATTGTCTTTGATGGAATCATGGAGCAATCCTTCAGAAGTAGATAACTCTTTGCATCTCCCCTCGAAAAACCAATTCATCCCTTGTGATTTTTCAATCCGAGCCATTAATTCTGATGTGGATCCCAAAAGTCAGTCTCCTCCTAGATGTATAATTGACGAACCGTTCATGAAATTCTGGTACAAGCTTGACGAAACTTTTAAGGTTCCTCGTGCAAATACATACTTCCGCATAAATTTGAAGGGGGCATATGCCAGTGTGAAGAACTGCCTTTTGACAGAATTATTTATTAACCTTCTAAAAGATGAGCTAAATGAGATCATCTACCAGGCAAGTAATTAATTTTTAGGAAAATCTTCTTAGATCTTTTTGTTTTTGTATTGACATTAATATCTGACTTTTTGCAGGCCAGTATAGCAAAACTTGAAACTTCTTTATCTATGTATGGTGATAAGCTAGAGCTTAAAGTGTATGGCTTTAATGAGAAAATTCCAGCTCTTCTATCAAAAATCTTAGCCATAGCCAAATCCTTCATGCCAAACCTGGAGCGATTTAAGGTATGTGAATATTTGCATGTATAGTTGTCATACTTTTTATTCTCATTTAATCTTAAATTTCAAGTTTTGTGTCATTTTCTTATCCTCATCATTTCTTGATTCAACTTCATTTTCTTTCTAACCTTGTAGGTTATCAAAGAAAACATGGAGAGAGGGTTTAGGAATACTAATATGAAGCCTTTGAACCATTCTACATACTTGAGACTGCAACTCTTGTGTAAACGGATCTATGACAGCGATGAAAAGTTGTCTGTACTAAATGATTTGTCTCTCGATGATCTCAACAGCTTTATTCCTGAACTCCGTTCTCAGGTAACTTTCTGCATCAGTGTGATTCCTGTTTTTACTTAATAGACAGATTTTTTATTATTCTCGGGTTTTGTTTATATTGGGCAAAGATTATGTAATACTTCTGTTATGTTTTCAGATATTTATTGAGGCTCTGTGTCATGGTAATTTGTCCGAAGACGAAGCAGTGAACATATCAAACATATTCAAAAATAGTTTGACGGTTGAACCACTCCCAAGCAAATGTAGACATGGAGAACAGATAACATGTTTCCCTCTGGGTGCAAAACTTGTAAGAGATGTTGATGTGAAGAACAAATCTGAAACAAACTCAGTAGTCGAGGTAAAAAGGAAACAGTATTTTCTTGTGATAAGAGTCAGGCAAGAAGAAAACATAGTACTTTCTTCTGGTATAATCATGGTTTTGAATCTGAACCTGAATCTGATATGCAGCTTTACTATCAAATCGAGCCTGAAGAAGCGCAGTCAACAAGAATGAAAGCTGTGCTGGATCTCTTTCATGAAATCATAGAAGAGCCATTGTTCAATCAGTTGAGGTTAGTCATCACATGTTTACTTAGTCTGTTTAATAGATGAAATCGTATTTATGTATAGTCATATATATGTGATTTTGGATATAGGACAAAGGAGCAGCTTGGTTATGTTGTCGAGTGTGGCCCTCGCTTAACGTATCGTGTCCACGGTTTCTGTTTCTGTGTTCAATCTTCTAAATACGGTCCAGTTCATTTGCTGGGGAGAGTCGACAATTTCATAAAAGATATCGAAGGCCTTCTGGTAAGTCTGTAATCAAAAAGAAAATATTGATTTTTTGTTAAATCTTTACCTCGCTTCACAAATGTTAATCGGGTTGTAATTGCAGGAACAACTCGATGATGAATCCTATGAAGATTACCGAAGTGGTATGATTGCTAGATTGCTGGAAAAGGATCCCTCTCTCTTGTCTGAGACAAATGAATTATGGAGTCAGATTGTTGACAAAAGGTAAGGATCTCAAGAGTTTAAAGGATGTGATCTGTAGTTTCATATAGAACTTCAATGAGTTACTTAGATCCATATCCATATCGGTCGCTGGCTAATGAAAATGGAGTTTAACTCTCTCACAGGTACATGTTTGATTTCTCCCACAAGGAAGCAGAAGAACTAAGAAGCATACAGAAGAAAGATGTGATCAGATGGTACAAAACCTATTTCAGAGAATCGTCACCCAAATGCCGTAGGCTTGCGGTAAGGGTTTGGGGATGCGATACCAATATGAAAGAAACTCAAACAGATCAAAAGGCGGTGCAGGTCATCGCAGACGCAGTGGCTTTCAAGTCAACTTCTAAGTTTTACCCCAGCCTTTGCTAATGAGAAACATACAAAGAGTTTTGCGTCGTCTTCCCTTTTTTTTTTCTTTTTTTTTCTATTTTTATTCACTCAATTTTCTTCATACCCCCACATTGGATAGGTTATACTTTTGAGTGACAAGCACCAAAAATATCCCTTTTTGTTATGATTTGAGTCTACGCATTTAAAGTATGTTTTTATCTGTTGGATGAGGTTGAAATTTATTGATTAGAATATAACTATCATGTACAATGTATAGATTTACCCAAAAAGAAGCAGCATAACTAAAAAACATACAGAAAAAAAGAAAGTTATCAATCAATTAAAACTTACAAATAACCATCGACACTCCCACTAATAAAATCCCAATTGGAACAATTTTCTCCTTAATGACAGGTAGTATATATGGCCACTGGAACATTAAAAAAAAAAAAAAAAAAAAGAGAGTATAAAATGATCTTTGATTATTGTACAGTGAATGTCTTACATAAATAACCAACGGTAAAAAATCAAATATGAACGTGGATCATGAATTACTATTTGTTTGATAATTACGATTATATCCCGCGGTTAATTTCTCTGGTAGGGCCTATCAAACGTAGAAAGCGAAAACTATCTTCTTCCGCTCTCTCTCTCTCACTATTTTTCTCTGTACGGTGGTGAGTGAAGACCATCAAAATTGCAGAAAATAGGCTTAATCTGAATCTCTTCTCCTCCGTCGATGTTTTGAATTCTCTCTGGTTCTCCAATTCTCCTGTGAGTTTCTCTCTCTCTCTCTCTCTCCCTCCTTATGTTCTCGTTTTCTCATTTCGCGTCTCTTGAATTTTCCTTCAACTAATTTCTTTGATCTCTGTCTTATAACGGCAGATCTAGGGTTTATGGCTTCTGGCTTTCAATAAATCTTCTTCGTTCTCCGACTCTTTTATCTAACGAGTTTCTATATTCTCCATTTTTGCTTCAGCTCGAGCTGCCTTAAGCTTCGCATTTACGTTTAGCACGAATGAGGTTCGTTTTCTCCAGATCGCTCTTGTTTTCTTCACGTTTCACTGGATACCGTTACGATTCATGTATATTTTTTGGTGGATTAGATCATCGTAGATCGTGATTGAAGAAGCGAGAGATAAATTAGGAGAGCGAAGATGAGCGAGGGCCAGAAGTTCCAGTTGGGAACAATCGGCGCTTTGAGTTTGTCCGTTGTGTCGTCTGTCTCCATCGTGATCTGTAACAAAGCACTTATTAGCACCCTTGGCTTCACATTCGGTAGCCTATTCAATTTTTCCTTCACTGTTACATGCTCCTTTGATTATCCATGTTCCGCTGCTGATATTGTTTCCTCTGGATCTATTCGTATGTTTGTATGCTAATTGCTTCCTGCTTGCTTATTTGATGAAATTGAGGATTGAGTTGATACTATGTTCTGAATTGTCAGCTGGTTATTTTTTTGGTCTCTTATGCTCCATAACGAAAATTGCCTTCATGATTGTATATGTTTCAGAAAGTTTCTTATGGCTTTAGAATTTAGATGCTCCTATGCCTTTGAATGATATGTGTTGTATGTGTGTCTAAGAGATTGGAAATGTCCTCTTACCTTTTGAGGTGCTTCATAACTTTTCAGCTCTTCTTTTCTGTGGGACTCAATATTTTTTTTCTAGGATACACGGGTGATTCTTATGTAGTATTATACTTACAAGACGCTGTTCTATCCCATTTTCATATCTGCGTCACCATAACTGCTTTCATGTCATCTTATGCAATTGATCTCTTAAGCTATCTGTACTTATTCTTGTTATTTTGTATGTACAGCGACTACTTTGACAAGTTGGCATCTTTTGGTCACATTTTGTTCCCTTCATGTGGCATTATGGATGAAGATGTTCGAACACAAGCCTTTTGATCCACGAGCTGTGATGGGATTTGGCATATTGAATGGGATATCCATAGGACTATTGAACCTCAGCCTGGGCTTTAATTCTGTCGGTTTTTACCAGGTATAGCTTTTTCATTTCAGCTACTGCATCATGTCATATCCATTTTTAACTTGTGTTGTTCTCACTTCTAACCCATCTTCTGTTCCTTTAATAATAGATGACAAAACTAGCAATCATCCCCTGCACTGTTCTCTTGGAGACCCTCTTCTTCAGGAAAAAGTTCAGGTTAGCACTCAAATTCTCTTCCATTAACACGTGAATGATTATTGATTCGGAGGAAGCTATTTCACATCAATTCTATCTTTTCTCATGGTCATGCATTTCTGGTTGACTTAATCCAAAGTTCTAATTTGATATACTGTGTAATAGTTGAGCAACTTAGTGATAGCCTTACGTCCTTTGTATTGATTATTCATCCTCATAAATTGTCATGGCTTCATGAGTTTCTCTAGCTAGTTTCTGGTTAAGGGCCTAGTTAATGACACCCTTATTTTTGTCTTTGCAGTCGAAAAATCCAGTTTTCATTAACCATCCTTCTCCTTGGTGTTGGAATTGCAACCGTCACAGATCTTCAACTTAATATGCTGGGTTCAGTCTTGTCGCTGCTGGCTGTTGTCACAACTTGTGTTGCTCAAATTGTATCCTATGCCTAGCCTTTCTTTTCTCATTGCTTTAGTCTTTCAACCTTCCTATATATCTTGTCTTAAACCAATCCGATGCTGTTATCTTAACCAATTGTACACAGATGACAAATACCATCCAGAAGAAGTTCAAAGTTTCATCCACGCAACTTCTGTATCAGTCTTGCCCGTATCAAGCAATCACTCTTTTCGTCACTGGGCCATTTTTAGATGGGCTCCTAACCAATCAGAACGTGTTTGCTTTCAAGTACACTTCTCAAGTAGTGGTGAGACTCAATCAATCTCCTAGGGATTCTACCAAACTTGTTTACTGATCTTCTTGCTTCCATGTCGATTCTGCATATTTACGAGTGCTTCTATGTTGATTGCAGTTCTTCATCGTCCTGTCCTGCCTCATATCAGTCTCTGTAAACTTCAGCACATTTCTTGTCATTGGAAAAACATCTCCTGTCACATATCAGGTTCTGGGACATCTCAAAACATGCCTGGTTCTAGCATTTGGCTATGTGTTGCTGCGAGACCCATTCGACTGGCGCAACATTCTTGGTATTCTGGTGGCTGTGATTGGAATGGTTGTTTATTCCTATTACTGCTCGATTGAGACTCAGCAGAAGGCAAGCGAAACCTCAACTCAGTTGCCTCAGGTATATATCTTCATCTCTTATTTATAAAAAAGGTGGTCCTATAAAAGAAATAATTAGATGAGTCCCTCAAATCATATTCCTTTTTATAGTACCATTGATTTTGCAATTAGATTGCAATCAGAAAGCATCAGTATCATAGGCATTGTTCTACTTCTTCAGGTCTATCTATATATACTGACTTGTTATATTACTTAATTTGGTTAATCGGTTTGTCAGATGAAAGAGAGCGAGAACGATCCTCTAATAGCAGCTGAAAATGGAAGCGGAGTGTTATCAGATGGTGGTGGGGGAGTGCAGCAAAAGACAGTGGCTCCTGTATGGAACTCAAATAAAGATTTTCAAGCCTAAAGCTTTGATCATCGCTATTTTTTTTTATATAATACCAACTCTCTTTGTATCAGATTTGTCCCCCCAAAAAAAACAAACTTTTTAATTTCTCTTTTTTTTCTTCCCTTTTAAATATGCATAGCAGAGAAGTAGGGGAGACTGAAAATCAACAACATTCCACACCATATGGAAAAAGAAGAAAGTAGAGAGTGAGGGGAAGAAAAGGGAACAGCTTTGAATTGATGATCCATTTTATTATACACAGCAGCTTTTTTGTCTTTTGTTTTTTGTTTTTCTTGTTTTTGGATTTAGTATTACAACTCTGTATTCAAAAGGCTGTGGCTATATTCATCAACACTGAAAACGTATATTTGATTTTAGACTCTTTTTTATGAAATCAACACCTACTCATTCTAGTGTCTTACCAACTTGTCTTTTTTCTTTTTCCATATATGACCAAACCATTTTGGATAAGAGTCAAAAAAGTTTCTGGTATTTATTAGTATATTATTATTGTAATACATGGAATGATGTTCACCAAAGCACCAGTGGTCTAGTGGTAGAATAGTACCCTGCCACGGTACAGACCCGGGTTCGATTCCCGGCTGGTGCATGAGCTGTGATGAAATTGGCTTCAGCGTTGGTTGGGTCCTTTGCATTCTTCTGATTTCTCAGATGTAATCGCCACACTCCTGAGCTCTCTTTTTTTTTTTTTTTTTTTTTTATTAATTCCTTGCATTTTAGTTTTGATTCGGTTTAAATCGAAAAAACGGAACAAAACGAAGATACACCACTTCCATATTCATTAGAGCTCTCAACCATACAAACTCTATTAATAACTTGTCATCTGCCAAAAAATAGCCTGCATATTCCACACAACCAACTCTGTTCAAATGAAACTCGTGGATTGACTGACACACACACACACATCATCATCATCACTTCATCATTAACAAAGAATATATCAAATAGAAATTGACACTTCTCAACATTACTACACTACAGAGCTTGAGAACAGAACGTTTACAGGATCCTTCACATTAGATAATACTCAAAAAGATAGTTCACCCTTTTATGTTTGACAGCGACTGCCAATTACACTGGTTGCATTTAGGTTTCAACACATCAAAAAATCAAAAGCAAAAAATACCAAATTTCTTGTTTTTTTGTTTTTTTTATGGATATCCCATTGCATTCCATGTCCGCCATAGAAGCCTAGACAGGAAGAAATAATTGCTCTGTTGCCTTCAGCGCCAAAATGGTTGGCATGGCACAGCTCATCTAATCAAATTCTCTGCTTAATCCTAAGAACCATCTGCTTTGGTCAAGAAACATCAACAGGTCTCTTTTGGATAACTTGTTCATGGTGTATGATGTCTGACACTTTGCTTGGTGGCCAATAGCGAAATACAGATCTCCCTATGATGTTCTTTATTGGAAGTGGACCCCTGCGTTTTACATTCACCACATCATCCATGAATCAACAGAGTTCCCACAACTGAGACAGAACAACTAAGTATTATATATATTCCAAAGTGGTTACCAGTTATGAGAATCAAAGCTTTTGTTGCGGTTGTCTCCTAGGACGAAGACATAACCTTCAGGGACAAACTGCAAATAAACAGGAAAAAAAAAAGAGATCAAGTTAGCAGCATTCTTGTAATAACTTTTAGGTTAGGAAGACATTAAATTAGCAAGTGCATGTTTGCTTACCATTGGTTCCATTTCATAGTCAATTGGCTCTAAGACAAAATCCTCTGCTTGAACAGTGTCATTTACTAAGAGCTTTCCATCACAAACCTATATGATACAGCATCGATAGGTTAGACAGGTAAATAACAACAACAGATACAAAGGTTAAGGATCTGTTTTGAGGAGGCTGGTCATCAAGAAGCCACTACAGACGTAAGACTGATAAAGGAGAGTGATGACTTCAATGGATTAATAGGATCAATCAACAAGTGGATTAGAGGTAAGGGCTTACTTCAACCCAGTCACCTTCGCTAGCAACAATCCTTTTTATAAAAACATCAGCACAACTGTAACCATGTTCCTGCAACTCAGGAGAATATCAAACACCTTTGAAACAGGTTTAAGAACATTTGAAAAACCAGAAATGGTGATTTGATATATATATACCACCAAAATAGGAGGAGCCTTGAAGATAACTATGTCTGAAACCTCTGGCTTTCTGAAAAGGTATGAGACCTGTCCAACACCAAAGCAAATAGACAGATTTGTTCAAAATGGTTAGTGCAGATCAATCAATTAAAAGATTAAGCCACATCACCAATTAACATAGTAATGTGCATCCTAGCTATTTCTTATATAAGAACAAACACATCTAAGACCATTTCCCATAACAAATTTTAGTCCCTACAATGCAGAATCGGTTAAAGCCACCATTTTTAAAACCTCTCAAGATCAAATATCATTCTACGGTCACAATCAAGAACAGAACAAACCAGTATTCTCACCTTCTCAGCCATAACACGATCACCCACATCGAGAGTAGGAAGCATAGATGTTGAAGGTATAGACTTTGGCTCAGCCAAAGCCGATCGGAAAAGGAGAGAAACAGTAACCGCCGTGAAAGCTGCCTTAGCATCTTCCGAGCAGATATTCAACAGCTTATTAACCCAACCGTTACCACCATTAGAGACTTTATCACTCAACTCCAACTTCACTTTAGCATCACACACCTTTCCTCCTCTATCAACCTCAGTAATATCCGTTGATAACGTCGCCGGAATACTACAAGGCATCCACTTGGAACCCCTAAGGAACGGGATAACAGAAGAAGTCTTAAAGGGAGAGATCCCGAGACCGGTCATACCCGAGAGCTGTGGAGCAGCTCCTGTCAAATTCATGAGAGAGATCATCCCCAACACAAGTGGACTCTTGCTTCCTTCTTCGAGGATTTCCCTCGCAATGGTGCTATACATCGACGAAGCTGGTCGAGCACGAGGGCTTGAGCATGTGTTGGATCCGGGAGATTTATCAGCAATATCGGGTATCTGATTGTGGCCGCAGAATCTGGGCCGAACCCATGATTCGAAGCATGAGCGAACGTCGCCGGTGCCGACACGAGTCCCGGCGGAAGAAGCAATGCTCCTAGCAACATAGCTGGAGTAGGTGAAGGTAACCCTAATCGCCATGAAATGCAGATTTTGATGAAGGAATTGGACGATGTTAGGGTAAATTGAGGTTTCGATGAGCAAGTAAGGGTTTTTTCTAAGGCCTAAGGAAGATCTAGAAAGAATAAGGAATCAATTGTTGAATTAACCGGAAATTGGAAGAGTCGATCTGCCGGAGAGATAAACGAAGATCTTATGCCGCCGGCGAGATCGAGTTTTATTTTTCAGGTTAGGAAGCGAAGGCGCGAAGAAGATGGAGAGAAATCTGGAGATCTCCCAGAGGAGAGGAGAAGGTTTGGTCGATAGCAGAGAGAGTCTCTTGTTCTTGTTGAGTCAAATACATTTCGGGCCTAAATGGGCCTTCAAATATACAATTTCCATTCATGTCCTAAAATTAAATATGCAAGAATCATAGACTATATAAACATAACATTGACGAAAATAGATTTTGAACAATCTAAATTCTATACAGAATATAATAAAATTGATAGAATACTTTGACGACTGACTTCTCAACATATTGCAATATAATCAATTTTGATCGTAAATTTAGGTGTTTACAAATAAAAAATATACTTTATGCCCACTAAAAGTATATGTAAATAAATAAACCTATATACATGTAATGTAGTTAGGAATTAGAGACGTAACAAGGTTGGGTTCTGGGACAGAAGTTTGTGAAATGCATAAAAAATAGAAAGTGATCGCAGCACATACATCATTCGTCCGAAACTTCTTTGATATTTCTTAATTAATTAGTATTGCAATTCTTATAAACAGCGAGTACTTAGTCGTTAACTTAGTTGGGTTGAATTTGACCACAACCTAACTCTAAGATAATATATTCTGTTTCGTTTTTGTTCACAAATTATTTTTTTAGCTTCTTTAAGGTCTCACCGAAATAGCCAAACACTAATCTCTCGTCGTCTCCCCAAATGCTTAATTTTATTTAATCAAATATTTCATATTTTTCTTAAGATGTCTCATGTCTCGAGGCTAAAATACGAATTAGAAATTGTCTACTGCATGTTTTGTTTTTGACAGTTTTGTGGGGTCAATTTACTTGTTAAATAGGTACTAGTTTACATGTGTTTTTCTTGGGTGATTTCCAATTTCGATTTCATAGAAACAAACATTATATATGATATCTTAAATGTGGGTCTATTCTATATGATGTTTTAAAACTTTGTATCTGTCATCAAAGCACCAGTGGTCTAGTGGTAGAATAGTACCCTGCCACGGTACAGACCCGGGTTCGATTCCCGGCTGGTGCATGAGCTGTGATGAAATTGGCTTCAGCGTTGGTTGGGTCCTTCGCATTCTTCTGATTTCTCAGATGATATCGCCTCACTCCTGAGCTCTCTTTTTTTTTCCTCAGATGCACAAACAAACGTCTCTCTGCTTTTGCAGTCACAAAATTTACTCTGCTTTTGCAGTTACAAAATTTACTCTGCTTTTATATAAATAAACAAGAAAAGTCTCATTCCCAGTGGGATAAACAAAAGAGTGTCTGACTATGCAAGTTGAAGGGAAAAAATCTTGAATCTGAAGTTTTCCAGCCAGAGAGATGGCTAGCAACAGTGATTTTAGTCGCTGCAAAGCCTGCAAAGAAGAAAGAAATAGACAGAGCTTCCTCAAGGTTCTCCAAAGAGTAGATCTTTCGTCTGAAAAACAAGGTAACAATGTTCTAAACTCTCTGTTATGCAAGTTCTTGCTAGCTACTCTCCATGTTCTTATGTTATGCAAGTTCTAGTTCTTGCTAGCTTTGTTTGGCTAGTTTGAAACTTTTAGTTCTATCTAACAATGGGCCTTGTCTTATCGCTAGCGGTCTTTCAAAGGTGAAACATTTTCGTTAACTGTTGTCTCACTAACGATGATGGATATGGGGGTGTCTTGGAGAAGAAGCTACTGAATAATCGAACTGGTGTTTATTGGTGTTGTCCTAATCAAACTCATTATTATATGTTTGAGTGACCCCAAAATCAAACTATCAATTGGGAATTTGGCTGGACATATATATATGGAAAAACGTTCGATGACAACGCACAAGAAACTTTGGTTTGTGAATTTATTAAGCAACTGTATCTCCTTTTGAAATAGAATAAAACGTAGCAAACATCATTGTATACAAAGGAAAATGAAATTTATTAGTCTCCTTTGTTCATTGAAGAACAAACAATGGGAGTAGCAAACAATGAAACTCACAACACATTACCAACACAATTTTATACGTTCTTTCTTCCACAATGGCACCTCAAAAAAAAAAAAGAATAAATAATCAAAAGTGAATCAAATGAATTGGAAAAAAAGCCTATTAACAGATAATTTCAGCCTCATCGTAATCTTGTTGTCAATAGGCAGAGCTGCTCTCACTAGCAGAGAGAGAAGGTCCTTCAGATTTGACTAAGCTTGAGCTATTGCTACTTATCCCTAGCCCTTGCAATCGCCCGTTCTGTAGAAACTCCGACACGCTTTGAGAATTCGACATCTCCATAGGATTGAAACTAGTATGCATCTGCATATCATGGACGTTCATTGAGCCATGATATGGTGGGATTGCCATGAACGTTGAGGAAGAATACTGAATCTGCTGCATTCCCATATCAAAGGAATCAGAATTACCAGAGATCTCTCCTGTCTCCATCTTCATCCTTTCAACTTCTTTCCTCAACGCTTCGTTTAGAGCTGTAATCAATAGCAAATATTGAAGAAATGCAGCACCAAAAGGCATACAAAGAAAGAAGCTTTTGTGCTTACCATTACGAAGCTGAGCTTGTTGCTCCATTGCTTGTAACCTGAGTTTCAGCTCTGTGTTTTCGTTTGCTAGTCCATTTGTATCTCTCTGATCAATCAAACAACATTGAAATCACGATTTGTCTATGTGTGTAAAACAGAGCAAAGAACTTTTTTATTCTGTTGGAATGGAATATAGAAGAAACCTGGTAGAGGGTGAGCTGAGCAGAGAGAGTGGTAGCTTCGGTTTGAAGAGATTGAACTTTGCGCTCAAGTTCTTGAATGTATCGAGCTTTTCTCTCTTTGGATCGAGCTGCAGATTGTCGATTCGCTAAAATCCTGTAATCAAATTCCCAATCCCTAATTTCATTGCAATTCTATAAGAGAAACAAATTTGAAGAAGAAGAGGAAGAAGAAGAACCTTTTGGCGCGTTTGGGATCGATGTTCCAAAGCTCAGAGAGTTTTTCAGGAGGCATAGCTTTCTTAGCGTCCATGATTTCACCGGCATACATGGCGCATCCAGCGTCAACGGAATTGCTGTGGCGGTGGCGAGGACGAGAGGACGGCGGAGGAGGATTGGCACCGGAAACGGAGTTGGAGGAGAGGGAAGGATTAGGGAAGGGGTTGGGGTTAGAGGTGAGGCTATCGACGTCGATGAAAGAAGAGAAGAGATCGTCGTCGGAGGGAAGGTCATCGGAGGAAGGTGGTGCGCCGGAGGAGAGGGGATCCATGAACATGAACATCGACATATCATCGGAGCGAGATCGGCGGTGGAAGGAAGAAGATGGAATTGGATCGGAGGGGATGATAGTGGCGGGCTCTGGTGGAGGAGGAGGAGGATCTGATTTCTCCATTTTTGTCAGGAGGATTGGAGAGATGAATGCTGCTTGTGTGAATTATTATTCTCAAATGAGAACAATGTCAATGGAGATAATGATGGAGATTGGAGATGAAGACGAAGCTCTTTCTCTCTCTCTCTCTCTCTCTCTATGGAAATGAAGAGCGTAGGAGAGGAGGAGGAACTCAACTGTGAGGAGAGAGAAGTGACGTCACTAACTATAATTTGCCCAATTGATCTATATATATATATATATATATTTAATTATAAGAAAAACTAGTTGATGAAAAAGTAAAAGGAGAGGCACATTGGCACGTGAAGCATCGCATCTTGTCTCCCTCCTTTTTTTTTTTTTTCTTTGTATTTTAATTGACTATTTGATTATTCGCTTTTATGTTTTAAAATGGTTTAAGTAGAAGTTTTTGCAGTTGCTTCATCCAAGTTTTAAGCACTTGTTATTTGCATAACATCTCCCCACGTCTGACTCTTTAAGATTTTCGTATCTTTGAGTCACAAAATTTAACAAGGCAGAAACTCTTTGTATGAAACAAAATGTTATATGGGATAATTTGATGGATTGGAAAACAATTAAAAATTCAATTAGTGAAGAAACTTATCGTTTGACGATCAACAAATAAAGATTCTTTAGGAAGCTTCAATGTTGGAAGAAGTGTAGAATGTGGGTCTTAGTTATCAGGCCCATAAAACACAGGTAGGTATTCCTTTGTTTTAAGAAATCTTTGAGCGTCTAATGCTCACGTAGGTTCGTTTTGGTAATTCGTGAGGAGGGTTTTGGGCCTTCTTTTAATTTGGCAATTGGGCATCACTTTATTTACCGGTCAAAAAAGAACATTGATTGCTTTTAATAAGTTTTTTGTTTTTAGTTAAGTCTCTAAAACGCCAGAAGTGGACCGGCATCATTTAATAACCTTGACCCTATAGCACTTAATACCTAATGATGCTTACTTATTACCAGCTAAAGTTTCCTTTGCTTTTTGTTTTGTTTAATTATAGTACTACTCCCTCCGTTTCATAATATAAGTCGTTTTAGCTTTAAGCACACAGATTAAGAAGATCTACTTTTAAAAAGTTCATCCAATCATAACAGAGATTGCATAATATAAATAATTATATCATATTAAAATAATATATAATTTGCATAGGAATTTGAAAACGACTTATATTGTGAAACAAATTTTTTTTTCCAAAACGACTTATATTATGAAACGGAGGGAGTATTATTTATAAACATACTTAAGATTTAGAGATAATCCACAGAGAGAGGAAACCCACAAATTATATATGTATATTGTAGACTTACTGTCACATAATGTTTGTTTTTTTAAAACCAAATTGTGTAGGAAAGTTCTCTAAACAGAATAATGTGTAGGCTTTTTAATAGTACCCATTTTTTTTTTTTGTCATCCAAAATTAATTAGAGCTCAAAAGAGCCATTCCTGAGGAATGTTGTTTACATAAGTGATATGAAGCGGTTCTGTACGAACTTTAATAGTACCCATTGTATTTCTTATTTAAGTAATTTATTCCAGCTGTTTTTTTTTCCTTGTTTAGTTTCTCTGCTATTTTTTTATTTTAATCCGACACATTTTCATTTGTACTTCTCTTTTAATAGTATAGAGATTGTGTAGGAATGTTCTTCTCTAAACAGACACATTTTCATTTGTACTTCTCTTTTAATAGTATAGAGATTGTGTAGGAAAGTTCTTCTCTAAACAGAATAATGTGTAGGCTTTTTAATAGTGCCCATTGTATTTCTTATTTAAGTAATTTATTCCGGCTATTTTTTTTCCTTGTTTAGTTTCTCTGCGATTTTTGTGTCCCTAACTTTTTTTTCTTTCTTCCGCCTGTGTGATTATTATTTGCTTTCAAAGTTTGAATCTTAGTCATAATCATACATTCATACTAAACATAATGGCTAGGACTATTTAATCACACTTGTACAAATTAGTTGATAATCAACACCATTTTCCAATAAAAGTCGTTAGGAAAACTTCGTGACTTTAGTATCGTGGGGACCAAAATGCACATAGAGATCGATATATATGACCAGAGTGCCATATATATGAAATGTTTCAATATACCCATATGGTATATGCGTTTTTTAGTTATACATAAAAAAAAAAAAATAGAATACAAGGTGGGATAAAAAGGTAACTAACTCTATTGACAATATTTGTAAATTCATCGCACTCGGCAGATTTACCTACTGTCATTAAAAAGAAATAAAAAACGACAAAAAGGTCAAGGACAGGTCACACAAGGAATCATTAAACAAAGGAAGAAAAATAGCAAGTGTAATGGTTTTGACGGAAGAAGAAGGTGAAGTTATGGCGGCGGCGAAACGGAAACTTTTGCTGACGTTCCTCCGTCGGTCTCATCCATTACCTGAAATAGTCAAACTTAAGAAAATGTCGTATTATCACTCTTCAATGCTCCCACCCAACATCAACCACTTCCCTCTTACTTTGTCTTCAGTTTCTTACTTGGTCATGGCCTTTTCCTTTTAACTTTCTCTCTCGATTTCGTTTCTTCTTGGGTCTCCTCTGTTTCCTCTCTCGATATGTTTTCGACCCATGTCTCTCGTCTCCTACCTTTGCTCTTCTTTTTCCTCTTCTGTTGCTCATCTTCTACTTTTGCTCAAGACGACATCACCAATCCCGTTGAAGGTTTTTTTTTTTCTTGTTGTTGTTGTTGTTAAAAGGCTTTGTCTTTGGTTTTAGATCTTCAGACAATTTGTGTCTGTGACAATGGGTTTTCTTTGCTTTCGCTGATTTGGTACTGATCGTTGATGTTTTTTTTTTTGGAGTCAGTGAGGGCTTTGCGAGTGATCAAAGAAAGTTTGAACGATCCTGTTCATAGATTGAGAAATTGGAAGCATGGAGACCCGTGCAATTCGAATTGGACTGGTGTTGTCTGCTTCAATTCCACTCTTGATGACGGTTATCTTCATGTCAGCGAATTGTATCGTCTTCTTCACTCTTTCTGTTTTTTTTTTTGTACGTCTTCCTTGAGAATTGTTTGAGTTAGCTTTGTTTTTACTTGTAGGCAATTGTTCAGTATGAATCTCTCAGGGAACTTGTCTCCGGATCTTGGCCGGTTGACTCGTCTTACTATCCTGTACGTGTTTTAACACGATATGTTGCTTGATCTGTTTTGTCATACCAAATGGTGAATAACTTTCTTTGTGTATTGTACAACTTCTACTCTAATGCCAGGAGTTTCATGTGGAACAAGATCACCGGAAGTATACCAAAGGAAATTGGGAATATCAAGTCCTTAGAACTCTTGTAAGTCCACGAGTTTCTTGTTTTCTTCCCTGCCTTATTTGTTAGTCTTGGCTGCTAACTTGATCTACCACTACACTTTTCCAGGCTCTTGAATGGAAATCTATTAATTGGAAACTTACCTGAGGAGCTTGGGTTTCTTCCAAACTTGGACAGAATACAGATTGATGAAAACCGTATATCAGGACCACTTCCCAAATCGTTTGCAAACTTAAACAAAACGAAGCATTTGTGAGTTCTTTAATCTGGTGTCGAGTTCGACACGGTTGTTTTGCTTATGGTGATTCTTTCTCCCTTTGAGTATGTTACATTTATTTATTTTTTGTCCATCTTATCTTTTCTCCAGTCACATGAACAATAATTCAATTAGCGGGCAGATACCACCAGAGATTGGAAGCCTACCATCAATTGTTCACATGTGAGTTGGTAGCAGTGGCAGGCTTAAATGCTCTTACTTTTAAATGTTATCTTTTGCACCTTAAATCAGTTATCTTGACCTGATTAATGTTTATGAACATTACTTTTTTTTTTTTGACAGCCTTCTTGACAACAACAATTTATCAGGCTATCTACCCCCTGAGTTATCAAACATGCCACATTTGCTTATCCTGTAAGTTTATGTCACAGTTTCTGTTGATTTCCCTGGTCCTGGCACCATATGGACTGGCGATCTATGTGTTTCTTCTTTTCTTTTTTGACCTTTTTCCTCGTGTTTATTTTGGCAGACAATTAGATAACAATCACTTTGATGGGACTACGATTCCACAATCTTATGGAAACATGTCTAAACTTTTGAAGATGTAAGTGATAGTTTCATAATGTATCTGAAGACACTGAAGTGTGAGGCTGGAAGGGCTGTCATCTACTGTTAATGCATTCAACAATTTAATATGAGAGTCATGCATTGGGTTTGAATTTTACCTGTGGGAATGATAATCAGCCATATTTGAGCTAATTAGGATAGTTCACTCTAAATGTAGAGATACTGGTAGTCTATTTTCTGTTTTTTCTCGATCTTTTTGGGCATAAGATACATGTGTATGCTATGCTAACCTATGCATATTTGTCTTATGTCCACGGGCAGGAGTCTTAGGAACTGCAGCTTGCAAGGGCCAGTGCCTGATCTTAGCAGTATACCGAACCTTGGTTATTTGTAAGTCTTAGATAACATATCTAGACGCTTCCTTATATAGTCGTGCAACTGTCTTGGCGAATTAACCTCATCTATTTCTGGTTGTTCGACATGAATTCCAGGGACCTAAGTCAAAATCAGTTAAATGGATCTATACCTACAGGGAAGCTTTCTGATAATATCACAACCATGTAAAGTTTTAGCTCTTTTCATAATTCTGGCCTTTGATTTAATTCGGGCTATGTACTGTGATTATTATTCTCTTTTTAGGGTTGGAAATGAAGTGCTTTTTAACTTTGATATCTTCTGATGAAAATACTGCAGCGATCTATCCAGCAACAGTCTAACTGGAACCATTCCAACAAATTTCTCAGGCCTTCCTCGGCTTCAAAAGTTGTAAGTGTGTTTGATTGGTGTAGTGAGGTTTTTTGGTTTCTGAGATGCTGTTGTTTGTTCTATCTTGGATATGAAGATGACTGATTGTTTGTTTTGTTGTGTCTACCTAACATGGCAGGTCGCTTGCAAACAATGCTCTGAGTGGTTCCATTCCCTCTAGAATATGGCAGGAAAGAGAGCTGAATTCAACCGAGAGTATTATTGTGTATGACTGTTACAAAAACAATCATATCTCCTTTCCTTTGACCTAGCAGCATGTTCCAAATTTCTTTATAGTATATCCTGACAACGGTCAGTTCCTTTATGTTGTTTCAGGGATCTGCGGAACAATAGGTTTTCAAATATCTCTGGCAGATCCGATCTCCGCCCAAATGTGACCGTCTGGTTTGCTTCTGCGCTTTCCTATTTCTATTTATTAGCTACCCATACGTACTTATTTTTGCTTTGCATATCATTCTAGCTACTCAATGATGTATATAACTGCTTTTTGGATCTTGTTTTCTCATTCTGAAATGTGATAAACTCCTTCCCTTAGATTAGTGTCCATTTTTCAGGTATCATTTGACATCGTTTGTTATTTCAGGCTTCAGGGGAATCCGTTATGCTCAGATGGAAATCTGCTGCGATTGTGTGGACCTATAACTGAGGAAGACATTAATCAGGGACAGGGTTCAACCAATTCTTATACTACAACTTGTTCTGACTGCCCACCCCCTTATGAATTTTCACCAGAACCTCTTAGACGGTGCTTTTGTGCTGCTCCCCTGCTTGTTGGATATCGGTTGAAAAGTCCTGGTTTCTCGGATTTTGTTCCTTATAGATCCGAATTTGAGGAATACATCACCTCTGGTCTTAGTTTGAATCTGTATCAGCTGCGCCTTGACTCATTCCAGTGGCAAAAAGGACCTAGACTTCGAATGTATTTGAAGTTCTTTCCTGTTTTTGGTTCAAATGCCAACAATTCTTTCATATTCAATCGTAGCGAGGTTCGGCGAATAAGGGGCATGTTCACTGGATGGAATATCCGAGACGAAGATCTGTTTGGTCCTTATGAGCTTATGAATTTCACATTGTTAGATGTCTACAGAGATGGTTAGTGGCAGAATATTCGTCCTCTCATATTTATTTCAAAACAGATCTTGGTTAAAATACAAGTAAACGAGCTGACGTCTTTCTGCTACATTAAACATAACAGCGTCATTTGTTTATCAGCGTCCCTGATAACAATAGATCCTGTCTTACCTTTATGTTCTTACTAAGCGATAAAACTTTTGCATACATGGGCATTGTTTTGACTGTCATGCTTTTTATGTTCAGTGTTTCCTTCAGCTTCACCATCTGGTTTAAGTAAGGGTGCAGTTGCGGGAATAGTTCTTGGTTCTGTTGCAGCTGCAGTTACGCTAACTGCTATCATTGCCCTTATCATTATGAGAAAACGTATGAGAGGATACAATGCGGTTGCTAGAAGAAAGCGATGTAAGCATTTTCTTGTGGATGCCAATTTGTGCTCTGAGTAAATTATTTATCGGAATTGTGTATTGGTAGTGGTCATATTTTTTTGGTTTTTGGTGTTACAAGTTTGATTCATCCATGTGCAGCTTCCAAAGCTTCTTTGAAAATCGAAGGTGTGAAGAGCTTCACTTATGCTGAGTTGGCTCTGGCTACAGACAATTTTAATAGTTCCACTCAAATTGGGCAAGGGGGTTATGGAAAGGTCTACAAAGGTACCCTTGGGAGTGGAACGGTTGTGGCAATTAAAAGAGCACAAGAGGGATCATTGCAGGGTGAGAAAGAGTTCCTAACTGAAATTGAATTGTTATCGAGATTGCATCACAGAAACCTTGTTTCGTTGCTTGGATTCTGTGATGAAGAAGGCGAACAGGTACTTTTGTCCAAATTCCTCTTCTGGTTGATGACCAAAACCTTTATATATATATATATATCTCTTATTGCTTGTATTGTCAAGCGTGCAGATGCTGGTGTATGAGTACATGGAAAATGGTACTTTGCGAGACAACATTTCTGGTATGTTTTGCCTCTTCACTGAGTCATCTATAGTGCTGCTTGTTCTCTATGTGAATCAGGAAAGACTACCCACCGATGTTCACAGTTAATTTCGGCTCTATTTCTCATGAATAACAATTTACATACAAATTTGTGTGTTTGGCAGTTAAATTAAAAGAGCCTCTAGACTTTGCGATGAGACTACGAATTGCTTTAGGTTCAGCCAAGGGAATCTTGTATTTACACACGGAAGCTAATCCCCCGATATTCCATCGCGATATCAAAGCAAGCAACATATTGTTGGACTCCAGATTCACCGCAAAGGTTGCAGATTTTGGACTCTCAAGACTTGCCCCAGTACCTGACATGGAAGGCATCTCACCTCATCACGTGTCTACTGTTGTAAAAGGGACTCCGGTAAGATCTCATTCCTGCGTTGCTTCTGTAATTTTTTTTCTCAAACTCATGACTGAGAGTTATTTTTCGACTTGCAGGGTTACCTTGACCCGGAATATTTCTTGACTCATCAATTGACGGACAAAAGCGATGTATATAGTCTAGGCGTAGTGTTCTTAGAGCTCTTGACTGGAATGCAGCCAATCACACATGGCAAGAACATTGTTCGAGAGGTAATTCTGAGTAGATACTAACAGCGTGTGTTTTCCTTTTAGGCGTTATATATAATTGTTTGTGTTTCTGTCAGATCAACATTGCTTACGAGTCTGGTTCAATATTATCCGCCGTGGATAAGAGAATGAGCTCAGTTCCAGACGAATGCCTTGAAAAGTTTGCAACTTTAGCGCTGCGATGCTGCAGAGAGGAGACAGATGCGAGGCCTTCAATGGCGGAAGTTGTAAGAGAACTGGAAATCATATGGGAACTGATGCCGGAATCTCATGTAGCCAAAACAGCGGATCTGTCTGAGACAATGACTCATCCATCATCGTCATCGAATTCTTCAATCATGAAGCATCCTTATACATCGATGGATGTCTCCGGCTCTGACCTTGTCAGTGGAATTGCTCCCTCCGTTGCACCTAGATAGCAACTTTCTTCGAATCATACACTGTTTGTTTGAGTATTCAGTGTGATTTTGTTGTTGTTCTTTCCTTGTACAGGAAAAATGATTGTAAGCGATGTAACAGTAGTATATGTTGCAGACAATTTAATATGTCTGCCTTTGTGAGTTATGTAGCTGTTCTGCTTCTTATGTGTTTTTGACTTGGATCATACTGGAGTTTGCATACGAATCAAGAACACATTACAATTAGCATAAAATGTTTTTACCTTCGAATCAATATAACAATCTTACAATTATACGCACTTTCCCAAGTTACACAATCAATAATAATACCAAAAAACACATTACAAAGATTTGGCTCAATTTTCTTCCTTATTGAATGACATATCCATAGCTAATTAATTTCATATATAAACACCTTCTTTGTTTGTTGTTTAACATAGATATGGCTTCACTAGGGGAACAAGTGAGCTGCTTAAGTGCATCGACATTACTTCGTTTGTCGAACCAACGAGCTTGCCACCAATGAAGACGGCTGGGACCGGTTTTGAACACCCTAGCCTCATTAGTGCCTTCTCTATCTCTCGGCATTCGGGGTCCTTATCAATCTCGTGGATCTTAGGGTTAACCCCAAGATCTTGGAAGAGAACTTGAACCGCATAGGACAAACAACAAGAGCTCTTGCTAAATATAACCACCCCTTTTTCGGACGACATTCTCATAACTTTGTCCATTTTCTTGAATAAGGTGAAGAAGAAGAAGAAGTATATGGATTGAAAGGAGTAGCTAGAGTTGCAGGCTATTTATAACACGAATGAAGAATCAGAATCCACATACAGAGATCACAAGAAGATTGTTGAAAATGTTCCCAAGTCCGACTTTAATATAAATGAACAAGATGATTCGACGAGACCGAACCTTTTCTTCGGCAGCCTTTACCTTTTTGATTGTAAGGACCAAGAATATAAATGATCATTCCATTTATTTTCTCTTAGATACAAAGATGCGGTCTCAACGATCCTCCTACAAGTTGCTAAAAAGAGAGTCTATTCGACGTTGAATATAAATAGATAGATGCTTCATGCTTTTGGACCATTTGATATATTCTGCAGATTCCATGAATATTGGACATATGGAATCTTGGTGGACCAAACAAGAAAACCAACTTGCATTCAACTTTTCATAGCTATTCCGACTTGGTTGGGTCTCTTAAAGGCAAAAAGGCTCACATTTTTCAACCCATTTTTGTATCCTTAACAAATCTTGCCGCAATGTTTCTTTTGTTCAGCTTATGGTTTTAATTTTTAAATCAAAGCTAGTACTTGTGTAGTAGTTAGTATACACAGAACATAATGATGATCAAAGAATCATATGAGACCAAAATAACCGAGGCAATGAAGTAGAAGAAGAAGAGCGGATAATGGAGAAGAGAATTAGATTCACCATAACATTGGATCGAGCTTGTCAATCGTTTTTCGTGCCATAGAGATATGATGAGAATCAAAGAGGGGGTATATACAATACAACGCGATGACTTTGAGGGGTATAGTTGTCATTCTTCTTACTCGTCTTCTATTTTGGCTAGCGAAAAAAACAGAGCACAACAGAACAAACTGTAGTATAATCAAGCAAACGCAAGTGAGTCATAAATTGTTATGCAGTAAAAACAAAAACAGTAACGGTAACTTATTTCTAACCCTTATGATCAGTTTCCTTTTTTTATGCAGCAACCAACTTTCCTTTTTTTGTTTGAAAGGAATTTCCTTCTTTTTTTGAGACAATGTCATATCCTCTGCTTATAAATATTGCTCTCTTCTTCTTCTTTGAGAAATCATAATTCTCATTCTTCAAAATCATAATCAAAAAAATAATGGCACACCGACCGACGAATACGTTTCCGTTGGGTAGAATCGGTTTCACTCGGTCTCGAATGTGTGTTTGTTTCAAATTGGACTCACCGAGTCCACTCGCGAGGTTGTGACGATTCTTTCGGCGTTGAAACGGTTGTACTCGGGATGTAAAAAGAAGATAAGAAGAGATCGGGGCCAGAGAAAGCGAGGAGCAGATTAAGAAGTTTTCAGTGGCTTTAAATTAGAGACTACACAAAGGGAATCAGCAATGCATGCGACGGAGAGGCAGTGCCGGCTCAGATGGGTGGGCGGGCGGTGCGACGGCCAGGGGTCCAATTCCGTAGTCCAATAATTAAGGTGTCTATTTTCTATAATATTTTTTAAAAAATATTAAAAAATTAGATTATAACATAAAAATAAAATTTAGAAAGGTCTATAAAATTTTTATTTTATTTTTTTAATATTAGTAATTAATATTTTTAACAAAAATAGCATAGAAAATTTTTTTACAGCAAAAAAACATTAAAAAAACTTTTTAAGAGTCCAAAATTTTTTTTTGCCCTAGGGCCCATAAAAATGTTGAGCCGGCACTGCTGAGAGGGTGAACAAGATCAAATAAAAACCAGAAGAGAAAAAATCTCAGTGTGTTTCATGGAAGATGATGGATGATGTCACGAGGCAAACGGTGGGCTCACTTCTGCTCTTGGAAATGGGCTTTCTTTTATGGGCCTTATTTGCTACCCATGTCCAACCAGGTAATACTTTTTTTCGTCTTTATTATTTTAGTTTTTTTTTTAATACTAAATTTACATCATGATATAAAAATTAAGAGAAATTGTTAAAAATGCCCCTTTTTCAATACCCCTTTTCAGAAATGCCCCCTTTGAGAGTCCATTTTTAAGTTTGCCCTCTTTTAATTTTTAATGACCATTTTACCCTTATTTGAAACAAAATTAGGTCCACAAAATACAAAATATTTTTTGGCGGAAAAAGTGATCCCGCAATTTTCCCGCCAAAACACTTGTAAAAAACCTTGTAAAATTTTCCCGTAAAAATTTTTCCCGCCAAAAAATTTTCCCGCCAAAAAATTTTTTTTGCGGGAAAAGTGATTCCGCAAATTTTTTGGCGAAATTTTTTTGGCGGGAAAATTTTTGGCGGAAAAAATTTACAAGGTATTTTAAAGGTTTTACGAAGTATTTACAAGTGTTTTGTAAGGTTTTACAATGTATTTTAAAAGGTTTTACAAGGTACTTATAAAGTTTTATAAGGAATTTATAACTTGTAAAAAACTTGTAAAACCTTATAAAAAACTTGTAAAATCTTATAACTTGTAAAACCTTATAAAATAGCTTATAAAATCTTATAATATCTTATAAATACCTTATAAATACGTTGTAAAACCTTTTAAAATACATTGTAAAACCTTATAAATACCCTGTAAAAAACCTTTAAAATACCTTGTAAATTTTTCCCGCCAAAAATTTAACGCCAAAAAAATTACGGAATCACTTTTCCCGCAAAAAAACTTTTTTGGCGGGAAATAATTTTACGGGAAAATTTTATAAGGTATTTTAAAGGTTTTACAAGTTTTTACAAGTGTTTTGGCGGGAAAAATTGAGGGATCACTTTTCCCGCCAAAAAATATTTTGTATTTTGTGGACCTAATTTTGTTATATTTCCTTATATATTTGTAATATCTTTTATTAAAAGAAGGGTAATTTAGTCATTTTGTACATAAAAAGGGGTATTTTTAAAAATGGACAGCCAAATAGGGTATTTTTGAAAAGGGGTATTGAAAAAGGGGCATTTTTGTGAGTCTCCCAAAAATTAATCGGATTTTGGATCCCGTATTTATCGTTAGAGATTCCACTAATTCAACTTTTTTCACATCGTTATGTAGATTTAGTATTCAAGTTTTTAATTCGGATTTTTAAAAAGCTTTTTTTTGTTTATTTGTTTTTTTTTTAATTTTATTATTTTGGATACTAAATTTACACAATGATATGAAAACTAACCGGATTTTGGATCCCGCATTAGTCGTTAGAGATTCCAATAATTCAACTTGTTTTCATATTGTTATGTAGATTTAGTATTCAAGTTTCAATTCGGATTTTTAAAAAGCTTTTTTTTGTTTATTTGTTTTTTTTTTAATTTTATTATTTTGGATACTAAATTTATACAATGATACGAAAACTAACCGGATTTTGGATCCCGCATTAGTCGTTAGAGATTCCAATAATTCAACTTGTTTTCATATTGTTATGTAGATTTATTATTCAAGTTTTTAATTCGGATTTTTAAAAAGTTTTTTTTTTTGTTTGTTTGTTTTTTTTTTTAATTTTATTATTTTGGATACTAAATTTATACAATGATACGAAAACTAACCGGATTTTGGATCCCACATTTGTTGTTATAAATTCTAATAATTTACCTTTTTTTCACATCCTTATGTAGATCTAGTATTCATGTTTTTAAAAAGTTTTTTATGTGTTTGTTTGTTTTTTCAAATTTTAAATGGAACTTCATTTTATCCCTAAAACTTTTATTTGGTCCTTCAGTTGGTGTTATAAGAATTTGATATATTTTCACATTAATAAAATCTAGGAAAATTTGGATCTATAACCAACAAAAAAATATAAATTAAGAAACTAACCTATACAAAAAAATACAATGATATTGGCTGTATAAAGTATAATAATACAATTATGTCCTCACCACCATCACTACTCATCACCACCACCCCAGCCCAGAACCACCGCCGGACCTCCGTCGCCGGAACCACCACTGCCGGTCTTCCGGCGCCGGAACCACCATCGCCAGAGCTCCGTCGCCGGAATCACCACCGCCGGACTTTCGTCGTCGGCACCACCACCGTCGGAGCTTTGTCTCCGGAACCACCACTGCCAGAACTCCGTCGCCGGAACCACCACCGCCGAACCTCCGTCGCCGGAACCACCACCATCGCCGGACCGGGACCTCCGCCGCCGGAATAGCGCCGGAACCACCATCGCCGAAATTACCATCACCACCATTGGTCATTTTCCATACCCTTGATGTTATTTACTTAATTGATATGTGCTATATTCTTAATATTTTAGTAGAAAAGTGTTATTCTTGCAAATGACCCAAAAATCTAACACTTAAATTTCTGATTAACTCTTATTAAAATAATTATTTTCATTTTTGAGTTTTGGATTTATAACCAAATTTGATTATATACATACTGTTTTGATGAATTAAATCTCCAAATTCGGATAAAAACCCTTAGCCTAAACTAGCCGATGATGGTTGGTAGGTAATTTGATTTTGCTGTCGATTCTTCATAAATTGATTGGTTTTGGGAATATCCAAGTATCCAAGGATAGTGTCGGCCAACCATGAATTTGTGTTTTCAAAATCCCGTAAAGTGTGGTAGTTGTTTGTTCTCCGCGTTGATTACCTCGAATTACAAGCTGGGTACTTGGAATTTAGGGTTTAATGGTCGAATTTTAGAGAATCGGAAGAACATTAAGCCCCCTGTGGTTACAGTGAAATCCGTTTCTTCAAGTGTGGTTGGTACCGTAGAGGGGACCAGGAGAGATGAAACAAGTGTGTACGACGCCATTGTTATCGGTTCTGGGATTGGTGGATTGGTTGCTGCGACTCAGCTAGCTGTTAAAGAAGCTAGGGTTTTGGTTCTTGAGAAGTATTTGATTCCTGGTGGGAGCTCTGGTTATTACGAAAGAGATGGTTATACTTTTGATGTTGGCTCCTCTGTCATGTTTGGTTTCAGTGATAAGGTTTGTTTGTTTCTTTACCAATCTCTTCTTCATCATCTTATTCAAAAATTTCGCACTTGTTTGGTCCTAAGTTGAAGTAATAATGGCTTAATTTGAAGAGAACAGGGGAACCTAAACTTGATAACTCAGGCATTGAAGGCAGTTGGTCGTAAGATGGAGGTTATACCTGATCCTACCACTGTCTATTTCCATCTCCCCAATAATCTTTCTGTTCGGATTCATAGAGAATACGATGATTTCATCGCTGAGCTTACGAGCAAGTTTCCTCACGAAAAGGAAGGGATCCTCGCATTCTATGGCGTCTGCTGGAAGGTCTGATGTGATTTATTTTCAACTTTTTACGAGTGTCAGTGATATATGTATTTTTATGTTACAACTTCTTGCTTTGGTTGGAACAGATCTTCAACTCATTGAACTCTCTGGAACTAAAGTCTCTAGAAGAGCCTATCTACCTTTTTGGACAGTTCTTTCAGAAGCCGCTTGAATGCTTGACACTCGGTATTCATTTAATCTTCTGAATAGAATTTGGACTCCTAAACCATGTTTGATGTGTGCGTAGATATTGAGTGTATATACGTCCTGCATAGTGACATGAATCTTGTTATGTTATTCTCTGTGCTGTATAGCTTATTACTTGCCCCAAAATGCTGGGGCCATAGCTCGCAAGTACATAAAGGATCCTCAATTATTGTCTTTCATTGATGCAGAGGTGAGAAAATACATTTTTTTCTTAACTTGTGCAATTTTCTTCACCCAGTTTTATAGCCAGAATGTAGCATGGTTATCACCCTTCATATTTGCCTGCAGTGTTTCATCGTGAGCACAGTCAATGCTTTGCAGACGCCAATGATCAATGCAAGTATGGTAGGATTCTTGTTTTTGCATTTGGTGTCTACTCGTGTTTTCCTTCCTGTTATTTTTTCTTATATGTTCAAGGACAGGTTTTATGTGACAGGCACTATGGAGGAATTAACTACCCAGTTGGTGGAGTTGGTGGAATTGCCAAGTCTTTGGCAGAAGGACTTGTTGATCAAGGCAGTGAAATACTCTACAAGGCTAATGTAAAAAGTATAATACTTGATGATGGAAAGGCAGTAAGTTTCTGTATGAGTCTTGTTAAAGTTTTATTTTTTCATTGACCCTTCGAATTCCTTTTTGGTTATGAAAATCGTTTTATTTTCTGGACCTGAAAACTTCAGGTTGGTGTAAGGCTAGCAGATGGAAGAGAATTTTTCGCTAAAACGATAATTTCAAATGCTACAAGATGGGATACGTTTGGTAAGAGAAAACAATGACTTATGTAACTGTCGAATTGGTGTCTTGTTTTGTAAGTATACTTAACAATTGTATTACTGTGCTGTAGGGAAGCTGTTAAAAGGAGAAAAGCTTCCTAAAGAAGAAGAAAATTTCCAGAAAGTCTACGTCAAGGCTCCATCCTTTCTTTCGATTCACATGGGTGTTAAAGCAGAGGTTCTCCCTCCAGATACAGATTGCCATCATTTTGTGCTCGAGGTCTGGTAGTCTCTTACTAAGATCTACTCCTTTCCCAGGTTTACAGTTATTGAATAGCGACTTTCCTTTTTTCTGTAGGACGATTGGAAGAATCTGGAGGAGCCTTATGGCAGTATATTCCTCAGCATTCCAACCATTCTTGATCCATCTTTGGCTCCAAATGGTCGACATATACTTCACATATTTACAACTTCGTCCATCGAGGATTGGGAGGTAAGGCTACTAATTTTATTGCTATTTTCCTTAGCTGTAGAATTATCCTCTTGTCCTGGTTTATTATTGATTTGCTCATCTTTGTTTATCAATTCGTCCATATTTTGGTACTAGGGACTCCCTCCAAAAGAGTATGAGGCGAAAAAGGAAGATGTGGCAGCTAGAATAATCCAGAGACTAGAGAAAAAACTGTTTCCAGGGCTCAGTTCATCTATTACGTTCAAGGAGGTTAGGCTTGTTCTTTATTCCCCTACAATTTTCCATGCACATTGTAGAAATTGTGATAGTAGGTCTGCATGATATGAGAAATCTGTATCTGAAGCCCAGACAAGCCTATGTTTTATTTTGGTGTTTAGCCTGTATATCTAAAAGTTTTTTGAGGCAGGTGGGAACACCAAGAACACACAGACGATTTCTTGCGAGGGATAAGGGAACTTATGGGCCAATGCCTAGAGGAACCCCAAAAGGTTTATTAGGGATGCCGTTCAATACAACAGTAAGCTAAAGAAAGATATAGATAGATAACGTCAGGTTTGGTTAGTTTTTCTGGTGAATGGTTTTGCTAATGAAAGAATGGTTTGACTAATAATAGGCTATAGATGGTCTATACTGCGTGGGGGATAGTTGCTTTCCTGGTCAGGGAGTTATAGCTGTGGCTTTCTCAGGAGTGATGTGTGCTCATCGGGTAGCTGCTGATATTGGTGAGAAAAAGCCATATTTTTGCAATATGTTAAATACGTAGAATGGTTGATTACTATGAGCATAAGAAGCAATCACTTTCGTGTTTTGATTATTAGGGCTTGAGAAGAAATCACGGGTACTTGATGTAGGCCTTCTTGGTTTACTTGGTTGGCTAAGGACACTCGCATAACTCTAGTGATGATAGTTGTCCTGAAAAAGCTAGACTGAAAAGAGAGAGAGATCACAAGAAGATCAACGGAAATGTTCCCAAGTCTAATAACAGCTCTACTATGAACAAAATGATATAATGAGACCAACCTTTTCTGCACATAGACATGCTTTTGGACCATTTGATTTGTTCTACTGGTTTTAAGAATAATAGACCCATGGTTTTTGGTGGGCCAAGCTATACAATAAGAAACCCACCTACAGTCAATTCAACTACTCGGCCTAGTAATTAATCCGTAATGAGGTTGCCAAATATTCTCAACTGAGAACGTGCTCACTTCTAGAATTATTCAGAGACCACAAAAGCTGATGCACTTGAGATTAGTTGGAGGCAAATGAGTGATCATTGTGCTAAAGCCTAAAGGTGAGATTGGTTGGAGGCAAAAGAGTGATCCATATGCTAAAGGTGTTTGTATAATCGGGTCCGATTGGTAGCCACCATTTCATGATTTTTTGGCGGTTAGAAATTGTCCCCAAATACGGTGATGGATTAACTTAAAACAATCCATTTCCTAAAAAATGGAGTACTTGCAAGTATCTTAAGATCTTCTATCAATCTCATTCTCATTCTATTCCACATATGAGGTCACTTTCTTCTTTTATTATTATGTTTTCTTGGTTTAATAATAATATCTGATGTGATTGTGATTGTGAACCAGCAAATTATTGTATCTTTATTTATTTTTTTATTTTTTTTATAGCACTTAAATTATTGTATGTTAAGTTCAACATCTTATTTTCACATTTGAAAATGATATATACGCATGCAGCATGAGCATTATTTTATTTTATACAAGAGTGCAATAAATTTCGTTACGACTTTGAAACTCATCAAGCTTTCAACAATGGCGACCATTCCCTCCCACAACTTTCACCTTCGTCTTCCTCATATGATCAACCAAAGGACTCAGTACTCTCTTTCCCTCAAACCACACTTTTCACACTCTACTCTTATCACTTTTCCGACGAGAGCATCGCCGGCAAGGGCTATGTCCACAACGGACGAGGAGGCTTCAATATCTACAAGGCTCGAGCCAGAAAGCTATGGGCTGACGACGGCGGAGGACATCCGCCGACGGGATAGAGAAGCTAAAGAATCCAAGAGGTTGAGAGACACGTGGCGGAAGATCCAAGGGGAAGATGATTGGGCCGGGTTAATGGATCCTATGGACCCGGTTCTGAGATCCGAACTGATCCGGTACGGAGAAATGGCCCAGGCCTGTTACGACGCCTTCGATTTCGATCCATTCTCAAGGTACTGTGGGAGCTGCAGATTCACGCGCCGTCACCTGTTCGATTCGCTCGGGATAATCGATTCCGGCTACGAGGTGGCGCGTTATCTCTACGCGACGTCGAACATCAATCTCCCTAACTTCTTCTCGAAATCGAGATGGTCCAAGGTGTGGAGCAAGAACGCCAATTGGATAGGTTACGTGGCGGTTTCCGACGACGACGAAGCCACGCGCTGCCGTTTAGGACGGCGAGACATCGCGATCGCATGGAGAGGGACCGTCACGCGGCTCGAGTGGATAGCGGATCTCAAGGATTTCCTCAAACCGGTATCCGGAAACGGATTCCGGTGTCCCGACCCGGCCGTTAAAGCCGAATCCGGGTTTCTGGATCTCTACACGGACAAAGACACGTGCTGCAATTTCTCAAAATTCTCGGCGCGTGAGCAAGTTCTGACGGAAGTGAAGCGGCTGGTGGAAAGGTATGGCGACGAGGAAGGAGAAGAACTGAGCATCACTGTGACGGGACACAGTCTCGGTGGTGCGTTGGCGGTACTAAGCGCGTACGACGTGGCGGAGATGGGTCTGAACAGAACTAGGAAAGGAAAAGTGATTCCGGTGACGGCGTTCACGTACGGAGGACCGCGCGTTGGGAACATACGATTCAAGGAGAGGATTGAGGAATTGGGAGTGAAGGTGTTGAGGGTGGTGAATGAGCATGACGTCGTGGCAAAGTCGCCGGGACTGTTTCTGAACGAGCGTGCGCCACAGGCGCTAATGAAATTGGCGGGAGGATTGCCGTGGTGCTACAGCCACGTGGGGGAAATGCTGCCGTTGGATCATCAGAAGTCGCCGTTCCTTAAGCCCACCGTTGATCTTTCAACTGCTCATAACTTGGAAGCTCTCCTCCATCTCCTTGACGGGTCAGTCATTTTTTTTATCTTTTTTTACTTAAAAAGTCATGTGAAGAAAATATGACTAGTATGAACACAAAGTTTCCAGCTAATCTTTAGACAAGTCAAAAGACCATTTTCCAACATCACTCTTTAGTATTAATACCGATTTTTATAAAAAAATCGGTAAATATTGCTTCATTCATTAATGTGGTCATTTAATCTGATTTACGTGGCACTTCTTTCTGTGGCTAGTTTGGAGAGAATTAATTATTGAAACCACTAAGACCAAATAATTTATCTTTCGTGTCAACTTTGGTTGCTATTTCTAGATCATTTTTGTCGTTAAGAGCATAAAAATATTAATATGAGGTGATGAATCTGGAAAACGATACAACTACAGAACTACTACTAGCTTATACACTATTCATGGGGTCTTTATATATGGAGAAAGTCAATTTGATGAGAGTGTATTATTGATTTAAAATACAGGTATCATGGGAAAGGGCAGAGATTTGTGTTATCAAGTGGGAGAGATCCAGCTTTAGTGAACAAAGCATCTGATTTTTTGAAAGACCATTTCATGGTCCCTCCCTATTGGCGCCAAGACGCAAACAAAGGGATGGTCAGGAACACTGACGGCCGTTGGATTCAACCAGATCGCATCCGTGCAGATGATCATCATGCTCCTGACATACTTCAACTTCTCACCCAACTCCACCATCCATCACAACTCTTGTAATTAATGTCTTTTTTTATCTTCCTAATTTGTGTCATTGCTTTTTTACATTACAGAGAAACAAGAATATGCGTTCCTACATACCTATGCTAGGATTAAAAAAAAAAAAAAAAGTAGTTTGAAAGCTATTTTTAGTTTTCATCAAAACTGGCTTGATCATCATCCGGTTATGATTCCATCCGAGTATGGGTAGACTAAGTCTCAGTCTCTCACTCTTCTTGATCAATCTGTTCATAAGAATCCCACCAAGAAACAGGCCCCAAACCATCCTCATCCATATTCCCCTGCACATTTCACAAAAGTTGATTGATCACTGGACCGAAATGGGAAAACCAAAACAAAAAATCATGGTGTCTCAAAAGAAAAGTTTAGTATCTAGAAGAGAGGAGGGAATCAAGAGGCTTATCTAACCTAACTAGCCTTGTTTATTATGCATACACAAGTGGAATTTTTTTAGAGGATGAGTTCGATGAATTAACAACTTACAGTGACCACCATTGGAGCAAAAGGCTTCGCGTCCTCTGCTCGCTCAGTTGGAACTGATGGATAGCTGATGCTCTCTACTCGAAATTTGATCTGCCATTTACAATGTCTCGTTATAAAACAGACCACATTCAGAAAATAATGCTTAAAGAGACATTAAGGAACCAAAAGTTAACCTGACAGGAATCGTCGATTATGAAGTCTTCTAACGGTTCTCCATATTCCCACACCCATATCATTTGCTTCCTGTTGACAAAACAAAAAAAAAAAAAAAAAAAACTTTGTGATCAAATGATACATACAGATGTTCGTACAATCTCCTACTCATAGTTGGAGAGCTGATATTATTTCATAAACTGCAGGACACATTTTCCTTACCTATTATACGGGTCAGGCTCACAGCGGTTGGGTTTCGGCATAAGTGGAGCAGGCACATAAATATCGTCAAAAAATCCAAGTGTTACTGCCAAGTATAGAGGTATCGTAATCATGTAAATGAATAACAATATCCATGATTTCAAAGTATTAAGCTAACATGCTAACAATGTACTAGAATAACAGGATGTAGACAGTGCATAACATTGGAATTCTTCAGGGAATAGTAAAACAAAGTACTCACAGCGCAAGCCATTGGAGTCAGATTCTTTGAACTTTGCAGCTATGACCTCACCAACAAATGGACGGAACACAACAATTCTAAAACCTACCTACAAGTATTAACAACACAACATGAGATATTGAATCAAGGCATGATAAAAACTTCTGAAAATAAATATCTTTACCAAAACCATACAGTGAAAGTTTGTGATGAAGAATCATGCAGTGAAAGTTAGACTGCAGATAACTGAGTCCACAGAAGTAAATTCTTAGGGGAACATTTGAAACTCTAGTAAGATGATGATGAGTCAACTTAATACAGTGCAGAAATTGCAATACACGGTGATAGGTCAACAATGATGCCACTAACAGTGACATAGGGAGGACATAAACTTGATAAAAACCATGTTCAACTGATAAAAAGAAGACAGATGAGTAATTTGGATATACCTTATATGTCGCAGCACCATCACCGGGTAAAACAAAGCCTCCTTCTATTGATTTAATGTCGTAAACAGATACGCAAAGCCCCAAATCTGCTAAAACCTTACATATCAAAAATCCACATTGATAAAATTAGCCAGGTGTGTATATAAACAAGCAGACAATGGATAAAATAAAAGTAAAAGAAAAAGGCAATGAGCAAACCTTGTCCAAGAAGACATTTTGAAGCACTGACTTAATGGCATCTTCGAGAGGGAGGTTAAGTAGATGCGGAGGCACTCTTAGTGAATGTTCAAGCTCGCTAAGATAAAACATTTTCTGGAAATTTGTTCAAAAGTTTAAAATTCACAAGTCAGATGCATAGAAACAAACAATCAGACAAGTAGAATTCGAAAAACGAACAGAAAATTAGGAGCATTCTGGGTGTGTATCATCAAAAGTTCCAAAATTCATATCTCAAAATTCATTAAATCCGTAGTAAAAGTCAAATCCTCAAGATTAAGCATATGCCGAGAGCGTACACAAATCTGCCATTATCATAACTATAGGAGAAGAAAAAAAAAATCTAAAATCGGGCAACACCTAAACCACTGAAGACAAGATCGGCTCGAGGAACTCCGAGAGATGGTGATGAAGACAATGATTAGACGGAAAAGTGAAAAGTTGAGTATAGATTGGAAGAAGAGAGAGCCCAAGAATCGAGTGAGGAAAATGCGGACGAAGAAGAAGAAGAAGAACGGTTTTAGGGTTTAGTGAATCGAGTGAGGAAGATACGGAAGAAGAAGAAGAACAATTTTAGTGTTTAGTTATTAAAGTCAGAACTGAAAAATCGTTATGGTTATAAACCGAACCGAACCGAAAAGAAAACCGCACTCTTTTCACTCATTCCGGTGGCCAAAAAATGGAAATTGGGAAATAACGTAATTTTCTCAAAAAGTAAGAAAACAATCTGATGCTGTAACTAAAGTCGAAGTAATATGTATTAAGCTCTGATGAAAAGTACGAAAAAGGAAGAACCAAGATTTACACTGAGGGTGGGTTAAAGAATGAAGCTAATTGACATTTGATACCATGCTTGAGTAGCTTGTTTAACAAAAATAATCTAAACTGAACCTAAGTTGTCTGAATTTGTTTTTTTCCGTATCAAGCTTGAAGATTGCACTGTTGCAAGTAGGTGTGATAGTAAGGGACGTGAATGTTCCAGTAACGTTTGTAATTCTCTTTTCCAATGTCCAACCACGGCTTCATAACTCCATCGTAGTGTATAACCGCCGCTTGTTCGATGTCAACCGCTTTGACTCCTGATTCGCGACCTAGCCCCATCACATGCCATCTCTTGTCCAATGCTAATGTTTGCCTATAGAAAGTCAACCAACCTATTGGTAAGCTCCCAGCTTTCCACAATGGTCTCTTTGTTCCCTGCCAAAAAATTAAATCCCCAAAACCCTTGTTAGGTTAACGTCCATTACACACAAATGCTAATGTGTATATACATAGAAAAGATATGTTGTTGCTTGTAACCACTCTTCTTCTAGGAGATGATCTTACTACTAGCTTGCTTATGTTCGTTTGCTAGTTATAGCAATGTTATTTGAGTTCTTAATTCTAAACCTTTCATCCCCCAGACAGCCAACCTAAAACCCAATAGTTATTACAACCTTTTTCATATATTATGTCGAATAAACAAATCTAAGAACCCATTTGAAAACTTTGAATATGGAAGGGAGAGCAAGTGCAGTAGAGTGTGTGTGTGTGTATAGCGTACCAGGTTGAAGTATTTTATGTATGTAGAAGTCAACTTCCGTATTCTCCATTCTTCGAGATCAATAAGATTCATCCCGAACGCCCATGTGCAAGCTCTAGGACTAAATTTCCCAGCGACCCATGTGTCTGAGAAATTAATAAATGTGCTCATTGATCGAAATGAAGATTCACCTTCAAGACAAGTCTCTACAGCTCCAACCACCTTTCCTTTCATATCAATACTCCACAGTCTACTTAAATCTCTTTGAACTACTACATCATGGTCAAAGAGTACGATCTTGTTCAAACCCGGGAATATATCCGGCAGATAGAAGCGTGCGTGATTGAGGGGAGAAATGAATCTTGGGTCATTAGAGTTTTGCTTCATCAGCAATTGATCATAATCTGGAGGTAGGACATCCATATCATCAATGTTGAGGATTTGGATGGTAGCCCTACTTTGAATATTTAGCAGAAACCACATTGAGATTGCTGGGTAATTAAGTGAATCAGTCACGACATGGAAGACTATTCTTTCCGGCTCCTGCAAGCAGCAATCAGAAGTCAGATTAAAAAAGTGGCTGAAGTAAATGAGACAGTATAGTGTAAGACACTTGAAACGTAACATATGATAACCAAGTAGAAATTTGTAAAAAGAAATGCATGATACCTTTGAAGAAGATATCGTAGAGTTAACAACGACTGAAGAAGCCAAAACATTGTCAGAGAAGACAACATAATGGTTAAAATTAGGGTCATAATAATTTTGCTGGTTAGGCATCTGCCTTTTTTCAGGATCCAGTGAAAAGTATTCTGATGTCAGCCGCATTGAGAGACAGTGAAGCCCTTTTGGGGTGGTCCTTGCTGCAAGCTGCATTAGATATGCTGCTTGATTTTTCTGCGCCTGAACCTGTTCTTCTGTGTTATAATTCATGGCACGGAGTTTGGTAGCAATGGCAGGGCAATTGTTGAAGACACGACTAGCCTTGTATAACACATTTTCCATGGGCTTCACCCTGCGAAGAGCGCTGAAAGAAACAATCATGCCAGAGGTTACTTAAAGAATATTCTTAAACAGCGCGATTTTTGGCACTAAAAGGTTGTAGTTGTAACAGGAAGTTTCTGAATGCAATTATGGTATCCTCTCCTTTTAAATCAAGCAGTTGTGCTTACCCCTTTGATAAGTCCTTATCCTTTGTTGCATCCCCAACAGACCGTTCCAGCTCTTTCGTCCGACCTCTCAACTCCCTCACAATTTGAGAGTTACTTCCAGGTGGAGCGAAATTCAGGTAGGCTTTAGCTTGAATAATTTTGTCTCTGATCTCCTTTATTTTCACATCTGTTGCTCTATTGGGCTGAACCCTTGTGTTCTTTTCACCCTTAGATAAAGGGGGCTTGAAATCCGTTTTATTAGCAAGTTGGTTGACTGTTGGTAGAATTTGACCCTGACACACACAAGAAAAAAAAAAAAAAAATTGTAATCTTGAAACATCTGATCTTAATAATTTGATGGAAAGTGAAACTTGGCTTTTCTATTCCTAAGATCAACTAATCAACATGGACCACAATGTCTTGTAATCTGATTCTAGGATTCAATATCGGAGTTATTTCATACCCTGAGCAATCATCAAGTTCATGTTACTTTATATCAGCTTGACTAATCAAGTTAAAGTTATCTTCAAATTGGTTGAATTTATATATACACACCTTTTCATCAGAGCTAACTGTCATCTTCTGTGAATCTATCACTTGTTCTTCCCTGTTTTTGTGATTATTACCTGCAACCAATGATTAGTACAGATAAGAAATATGAGGAGTTAAAACAATGCAAGATTGAAAACATGATCCCACCACCATCACTTTGATCAGACGAATTCTCCCGTACTAGAGAATTAAAGTCCCCATCCTTGAAGAGCATGAGCCTTGGCCCCTTCAAGCCTTCTCCATCCTCCTAAATTCACAGAGGAAAACAACTTCAACTAAATGAATGGTCAAAAGGGTTTAAGGAGATGACTTAAGAGGGACTAGTAACTTCCAACTTACATGTTCAATAGCGCTAAGTCTAAGGTCATTTGTCCTGAATCTCTGCAGAATAATGGTAGCATGTGAGCTACAGTGAATCGCTCGAGAAATATAAAGCATAGAAGACGATAATAAAACAAGACTAAGATCTGAAAAGTTGGCACAAATCAAACAGCATGCTGAAGATTATCTAATCGGATTAAGGAATTTCTATCCAAACATCTGGATTTTACTATCTTTGTCATGACAGAGGAGTATAGAGATTGAAACCACACTTACAGTTTTGGATAACTCTTCAATGAATTCCCTACGACCTGCCAGAAAAACAATCCGCAAAGGAAAATTAAAACAAATCTCAGATGAAAAAATCCCAAGACTAAAGACAACATCTAACAAAAGCAAACCATTTTCATCAGAATCAATCAAAAATCAAAGCCATTTCCACACGATCGTCCAGTGCAATGAAATGAAACTAAGGAGGAGAGAAAACGAAGCTGACCAACGGGAGTGATGCTCTTAAGCCGATTCGAGACGAAAATAAGAGGAGCGAAGACAGATATCGATAGCAGAGAGAGGATCAAAATCCTCTGCCATCGACGAATTTGTTTCATGAATATACAATCAAAAATTCTCTCCCGAATCTATCTTCCTCGAGAACTATTCCTATCTCGTTCTCCAGGAAGAAGTAGCAACGTCCACAAAGAGACTCACAAATCTCGGAGATTTCCTGCTTGATCAACAAGCAAATGAACGAAACGATGAAGAACTTAGGGTTTCTGGGATTGCTTTCCTCTAGTGGGAGATTCTATTCTTCGCTTCAATTTCTGGGTTTGGGGTCGGAAGAGACAAGTTTTAGATTCAGAGCTTCTTCATGCATCATCGGGGGGTTGTGCTCACTTATATATTTTTTAATTAACAGATATAATCATTGTTTAATTTGTTTTAGGTCTATCAAACTATATTAATATAGGTCGAATCGAATTAATTTGTTTATATAAGTTTCTTGGGTGTTCGTGTTGACATGTCAAATGTTAATTTAGGGTGTGTGTGAAGGACGCAGTGATGCGGATCAGGTGCGGGCAGGTGTACATGTGAAGACATGTGATTATGCCGTTGATGAAGCTGTAAGTTATTTAATATGATCAGTCTTCTTTCGGAACTTTTATCAATCACCAGTCATAAAAAGCCACGTGGATGGAGTTTTTTCTCCTCCTCATAGAAGACAAGAAAGGAACTTCAGTCTCACATCAATGGAAAATTAGCATGTTATGAAAAAATATATCTAGCATGTCGGCCAAAACAAATTAGGGCATAAATAGTTGTTTTTTTATTATGGGAAATAAATAATATAACGAAAAATGACTTTTGCCGATTCTGTTCATTATTTTTCAACAAAAATGTTAGCTGTTATTGGTTAAGGTTTCTTTTAAAAAGTTTGTCCTGTAAATGTTTTACTAGGTCCAACGGGGGTTAACATTGATTATGGATTCAGAGATTGTGGTCGAGTGGTAAAGAGATAGGTTTGGAGTGCCAATACGCTTCAAATTCGATTCATCTGCTAAACGAAATTCTAACACATTTTTTTTGACATCCACATGGATATAAATCTATGTTTATAGTCTATTGGAATATTCGAATAGAAAGAATTTATTTGTGGGTTGCACATCTACCAAAAATTAGTCTAGATCCGTTCATAGATTTCAGATTTATTTTGAGTTATTGAAATTTTTTTTGGCTAAGTCAGATTAAATTTGGGGGGGAGGGGGGGGGGGGTTGTTTGTTTAGAGAAGACGTTGGCAATTTGCTTAATTCGATATTGGAACGACGGGTCTTTTCATTTTATTTTGATTTAGTAAATAATGACAGTATCATATAAAGATACGTAATATGACTGAGCAATGCTTGAATTATCAAAAACGCTAGTTGATGTATTTTTCATTATATTATCAAATTGCTGCCGAAAAATTTAACTCTTGAAGTCGGTCAAAAGCACTAAAAAGTATGAATTTACGCAATGATAGAAAAAACAATTGAAATCAAGGTGTCAATATTGAATGAAACCTCTGTTTCAAAAAAATATATATATATGGAATGAAACCTTACTTTCATGCTTTAATAAGCCTGCTACAGGCCCTTCGGGAAAAAAAAAAACCTCTAATCCGATGTTATCTAGAGATGTCTCGTACCCAATACAAGAGTCTTTTACCTCTGGCCGTTGATCGGATCCGCATGTTGCATATTCTGTATTCATCAATTAATGTAAGCCAAATCCATTTTGTATTATTGCTGTACAAATCATTTTTACCGCCATCTGATTCTAAGATGAAGAGTTCACCAACGTTTGTTTTTCAAAACATGAGGATAGTAAATAACAATTTCTCACCAAAAAAGTCAAAAGGAAATCTATGTCATTCAAAATTTTTTCCTAATTAGATTAACCAAAAAAAAGTAAAATATTTGACCTAGTTTTCCCATAAATAACACAAAGAAAAGAAAGAAAAAAACGCCTTTAAGCGCTCGTTTTCTTGTCGACGAGAACACAAAAAACCCTTGTTCCAATAAAATAAAGAAGTGACACATCGCGTCTCTTAAAATTATAATAGACGACGACGGCCCTTCTTGTCCGAATCGTACGTCAATTCTTCCACCATAACATCTATTCCTCAGATCACCAGCGACCGAGCGAAAGAGACGACACATCTTCGCCGTTTTCGTTCTCATGCAGTTTTGGGGATAAGCACGTGTGAGCCCAACAGATAGAGAGAAAGATGGTGATGATTAAGGTGAAGAAGGAGACGATGAGGGCATGCTTTAGCTGCCCTCTCTGCGACAATATCCTCCGTGACGCCACCACTATCTCCGAGTGCCTTCACACATGTCAGTTCCTCTTCTAACCCACCAAATGTTTCGAATTTCCCTGACATTGGCTTTAATTTCTTCTCAATTTGGATGATTATAGCCTAGGATTCAAAATTCCTTCGTCTTGTCCTTTATCGGTACAATTGAAAGCGGCTCAATGAATAGTTTTTGTTGACCAAAAATATGCAATTTTGACTGCTTCAATTTCTCCTTCTTCGTCTGTATATTGTTAGTTGGATTCAGCATTTCATCTATAGTTTCCTTGTGGGTTTCAGCATCTTACTAGTATGCAATTCAATTTGTGTTTGTTATGCCAATTATGAAATTTAATACAAATCATCATCTTGTTTACTTGCTATCTACTGGAATGTTGTAAATAACTTCTGAGATTACTTTCCTACGCAGTTTGTAGGAAATGCATCTATGAAAAGATCACAGAGGATGAGATAGAGACTTGTCCCGTGTGCAATATCGACCTCGGTGGCACCCCATTGGAGAAGCTGAGGTAACCTAATCTTCTCCTGTATTTCAGCTCCACCATTTCTCATCAAAATTTGGTTCAAGCATTCATAAATTGATTTCCTCCTTATTCAATTTATGTGAAACTGTGCCTTTTTCGATTTTTTCCTCGTGTAAATGGTATCTTCTCAGGACAAAATCATTTGGTTAAGAAGGTTGTCTTATCAGTTATGCTCATTTAAAACTCTTAGCACAATGCTATCCATGAGACAAACCATTTATAGGGTGTTGTAGGAGAATCTAAATTGAATTTAAGTATGGAATCTCTTTTGTACTTTCCTTTTTTCTTACTCTTTATTGAACTGATGGAAGATTTGTTGTTGATTTAAATGTAATTAAGGAGCCATTTTTATGCATGGTTTTAGGCCTGACCACAATTTGCAAGACTTAAGGGCCAAAATCTTTCCTCTAAAACGAAGAAAAGTGAAAGCTCCTGGAATTGCGTCTGTACTGGCAAAGAGGAAGGAGAGATCTATATCGTCTTTGGTTGTGAGCACACCTAGGTTGTCAGCACAAGCTGGAACAACGGGAAGAAGAACTAAAGCGGCAACAAGAAAAGAGTTACGTAATGGCTCTTTGGCTGAGAGACGTGTGAAGAAAGAAGAATCTTCTGGGGATGAGCTTCTAGAGGGCACAAGCTCACCCGACACTCTTAACAAATTCACTCAGAATAAAAGGCACTTAAAGAAGGTGGTCACTGAAATACTCTACTTTCTCGTAATGACTTAATTTTATCTCTGACAAGCTTTGGTGGTTACAAATTTTTTTTTATATTTTAGCATGAAAGTAATAGTCAGTAAACTTTGGATAGTGTTATTGGTCTTCCATTCATTTAGGTTTTATCATGTTTTTTGCAGTCATGTAAAGAGTCCTTCTCCAATAAAGAAAACAAGGATGGTGATGAACCCTGGGATTCCAAATTGGATTGGAAACCTTTAAATTTTCTTGTTGAAGTGGCAAATAGGACTAAGCCCTTGAAGTCTTCTGCTTCTCAAGGGTCAGGCTCAAAATCTGAGCACGCGAATGCATCTCACAATCAATTTCAAGGGAGTAAAACCAAAACTAAGGATAAAAAAAGAAAATGTAAACGTGAGGATGAAAAGAGTAATGGTGATCCTACAACATCAGAAACTACTACTCCGAAAAGAATGCGTACAGCTCAACGCAAAAGGTCTGCCACCACTTTAGGCGATTCAAGAAATTTGCCACAACCAGATGAGTCAAGTGCAAAACAGGAGAGGAGAAATGGTCCCGTTTGGTTCTCACTTGTGGCGTCCAGTGATCAGTGAGATTTTTGCTCTCATATCTCAAACTATTTCTTTCCATGATACTTCTTCTCTTTCTTCATTTTGTTTATATTCTCTTGGTATATTGACAATGGCTTACTGGTTACAGGGAAGGAGGAACTTCTTTACCTCAAGTTCCAGCAAATTTTTTGAGAATAAGGTAGGTTTCATACCAGTTTAGATATTCTTTGTTTTATATATTCTGTGTTGTTGCTGCATCTTACATCGTAACTCTGAATTTCGTAGTCCCTCAATTTTCTATTATGAGGAATTCTTTTGTTGGGGAAGATAATCTAGTGTCTCATTCCGTGACAGGGATGGAAATATTCCAGTTTCTTTCATCCAAAAGTACCTCATGAGGAAGCTAGATCTCGAGAGTGAAACTGAGGTAAGGGTCTTTATATGCACTATGACACGATAGAGGATTGAGTTTGAATATAATGGAAGCTGGCTAATGGATCTTGTCAGTTCTTTAAAGCTAACAGGAAGTATGATCTTAGATGTTTGGTTGATCAAAAATTGACATATTTATGGTTTGTGTTCAGATAGAGGTAAGATGTATGGGAGAAGCAGTGATCCCGACTCTGACGCTTCACAAAGTAGTGGATCTATGGCTGCAGAAAAGTTCAAAGCACCAACGGTTTGCTGCATCGATAGGTTCCTCCGCAAAGGATTTTATGATGGTGCTTGACTATGCTCGGAAGCTACCAGAGAGTGCAACAAGTAAAAGGACTATAAAGACTCTTGTTGTTGCAGAAGAAGATTCTGTGGAGACAGGGTAATCTATTTTTCTCTTTATGGAATCTCTCAAAGCATTACAAGAGAGGACATTACTACAACTGCAGGAGCGGTCGAATGAGTTGTGAAATTAGTAGTAATTTTTTTTATATAAACGAAATATAAACTCATGAGAGGCTTTTCCGTTCAAGACAATACAAAATTTGTTTTTTTTTTTTTCTGTTCTTTCTCTTCTTCTACTATGTGCCCTCTCTGGACTTGCATGTAATGTTGTTGTCACTTTCTAATCAAGTGTTGTAGTTTTAGATGTTTTAGATTGATGTCTATGCATTTATTTGGGTACTACATCATTTTTATGGAACGTATATATTTTCCAAGAACTACTGTTCAAGTGTTGACAATGGATGACGAATGTAGAACTTTGATGACCTATATGGAGACAGGAAAACTACCAAATTAACGACATATTATACTTATCTGACAAAGAAAATGGAATTCATTATCACTAATTTGTGTTACCGTGAGAACCGTTATGTCGTGACAACCATCATGCTTTATTCCAAACATATATGACTAACATATTGATATCTCAAATTGTTATGATGTTAAAACATGTTACAAGTGTGGATTTTAATACATTCTTTTAATTCATGTTTTACATAGGATATTCAAAAGAAGAGAAAAATCAATGATGAGTGAATTAGTCTATGTATATAACCTAGACTAGATGCCCATGTACATGTGTTGCTCATAAGAAATGTAACTCTATGCATCATAACAAAAGTAAAGTTATACACATATTCCACTATCAATTTAGATTAGTTGATCACATACTTGAACTAGTAAATCCCAATATTTGAATTTATCTTTAATCCGGATTATTTTAACATAGACACATCACACATGAACAAGTAGTGTGCAACATATTCTAGAAGATGGTCATCTTAGGTAGTATTCAATCAAATGATTTTGTGTCAAAATGTAATTGAAATTCCACGTTTAATGGTTCGGTCCACTCCTTGATTAGTTAAGTTTTATATCAACATAATTTTCATCGAACTTCTCTTTTGCATTATTCGAAATACCAAATATACTGTAATACTAGCAAGAAAAAACAAAAGTTTTGACATATCTTGCTTAATAACAAAATATCTCATTGCACAGTAATCCATTTTTCACGGTTAGATAATCAAAAGAAACCTCACAGAATTTTCTACAGAATGCAGAAAGCAAAAACGAATTTCATCAAGTATATAACGAGTTATAATAAAATGAATCGAGTCTAAAAGCACAACAAATATGCCCCAAAGCATCTAATCCACATCCACTAACTCACTCATCCCACCATCCACACTCCTTCTTTGTAAGCCGTTGATAAAGTTTGATCCAACGATTAATATTCAAACCTGGGAAAACAATAGCGATCCGCGTATCATTGTTTCAACCAATCAGAAGCCAGATATGAATTGCCGTCTAATACACATCTAACTATATAAATCGGACGTTTCCGATGAACTCTTCACAATCCTCATAATCACTTTCGAAATTACATTTACGTTTTCTAGCAATCAAATTTTCCGATCTTAAGTTCCGAAGACGATGTCAGAGGTGGAGTTAGAGAACGCTGCTACGATCGACGGAACCGCCGCTGAGGATGCGACGGTGACGGATGCGGCAGTCGAGAAGAAGAAGCCTGCAGCGAAGGGACGAAAGACGAAGAAAGTTAAGGAAGTGAAGGAGAAGAAGACTGTTGCTGCCGCTCCGAAGAAGAGAACTGTTTCATCTCATCCTACTTACGAAGAGGTAAAATCAGATTTGCGTTTCTTTTGCCGGATTTAGATATTCAGATTAGAGATTGATTTTGCGATTTTTGTTGTTGTTGTGATTTCAGATGATTAAGGACGCGATTGTTACGTTGAAGGAGAGAACTGGATCTAGCCAATACGCGATTCAGAAGTTCATCGAGGAGAAGCGTAAGGAGCTTCCTCCAACATTCAGAAAGCTCTTGCTTCTCAATCTGAAGAGACTTGTTGCTTCTGGGAAGCTTGTCAAGGTCAAAGCCTCGTTTAAACTCCCATCGGCGTCGGCTAAAGCTTCATCCCCTAAGGCGGCGGCGGCGGCGACGACATCTGCTCCTGCGAAGAAGAAACCGGCGGCGGCTGTGGCGGTTACTAAGCCCAAGGGAAAGGTCGCAGCGGCTTCCAAAGCGAAGAAATCATCAGCCGTTAAACCTAAGACAGCTGCTGCTAAGAAAGTGACTGCCAAGGCTAAGGCTAAGGTTGTTCCTCGTGCCACTGCTGCTGCACCTAAGAGGAAAGCTGTGGATACGAAGCCCAAGGCTAAGGGTAGACCAGCCAAGGCAGCCAAAACGGCCAAGGTAACATCGCCGGCGAAGAAAGCTGTTGCTGCGAAAAAGAAAGTTGCTACGGTGGCCACGAAGAAGAAGACTCCGGTGAAGAAGGTTGTGAAGCCAAAGACGGTGAAGTCTCCAGCAAAGAGGGCTTCTTCTAGGGTGAAGAAGTAAAATTAGGGGTTGTAGGTAGAAGAAGGGTTAACGATAGTTGGTTAGTCTTGTATAATTCAATGATCCTTTTAAGTGACTTGTTTGCTTTTCTTCTTTTCAGTGTTCTTGTAATTCACAGTTCCTTTGGTCTCTATCCCTTAAAAATCATATATAGATTTCATCAATGAAGCAAAATCGAGTTTCTTTGCAGCTAATTTGTTTCAGGTTACTACTGTTCCTTGTTGAGTTATACTAAACATTGGACGATATACAATCAACAAACTTTTACTCCTAACATTGTATATAAGTAACAACAACATTGAAGTTATACAATCAACAAGTTATGTTCTTTCTTTGTTGACTCTGCTCTCGTTTTCTACCTTGACCTCTTCAGCTTTTGGTGTTGTTGAGAAGTTGTTTAGAGCTTTCAACTTTCTGAATGGAGTATTTTAGTTCCTGTTGAATGTTAAACCTTGAAGGTGAAAGAACAATGTCTTTCCAGATTGATCCAGTTTCACAAGCAGGATTGGGTTGTCTATAAAGCTCGTAAATGGAGTCTGCGTTCTCGTTTAACCCTCCTACTCGTTTCAAACAGTCTATCTCTTCTGTATCCACTAGCAACGTCTTTTCCTTTTCTTTCCAACCTATCAGCTGTGTCACAATCACACTTCACCTATTAGTATTTTCTCACCTAGCCTAGGGGTGGTGCAGGTTATTGGAGACCTATGTGAATGAGTTCAATTGGTCTAGGACCTTGGCTTAGGCATTGGTCGAGAGTTAGAGACTTCTCTTGTTTAATTGGTTAAGTTATTTTGTGCTTTGAATAAAAGTACGAGTTTATCGGTTCCAATCTCAACACTAACCTTTGGAGAGCCTTCCAGTGCGTTGGTGCAGTAGAGCCTAGCATTGTCGACAAGGCTGCAATATGTAGGAAATGCTTCCGCAAACCGTTTGTGAGATCTCAGCTGTGATCTCACCCTAACTGCTCTTCTGCACATGATGGCTCTCCTATAATCTCAGCCAAAAACACTCTTCAAGTTAAAGAGACATACTTGAAAGATAGATTGATATGATAGATAGATAAGATGGTGCTTGTACTCACCTAATGCCTCTTATTACTGCTAAATATGCATCGCATACAACTCCAACTAGTTCTATTCTATACGGTTTTCTCCTACGACCATCCTCTTGAAGCTGTTGCCTTTCACCAATCCGTTCCCAATAGTTCTCTGTGATAACTCCATCATCACCAACCTTGTATCCAGCTCCCATTCTGTAATGGTGACGGTGCACGTTTCTCGCCATTGTTATTGTCTGCACCACAAAAGGTACCCACGAGAGTGTCCCATCCATTATCACATCCCTCCCTTCATTCAGAGCCGTCACTAGCAGGGATGAAGCTGCATCTGTAGATGACTGGTGAACCTATTCACACCAATTTTCAACCTTAAAATCAATCTTTTGATTCACTTAACAGGTTCTTGAAGAATTTGATCATCATGTCTTACCAATTCAGCTGTCTGGATCATATCGACATGGCCACGAGAGCTTAAGGCTCTGTAAATGACATCAGATTCTTTGAAAGCATCAGCTTCAATCACCACAGAGTCTGCTCCTGCCCAGAATGCTCTGAATCCATTTTGAACATCATCTGGTTAGCTTCAGCTACATAGATATATATGTTTAGTAGTAGAAGTGGTAATTATATAATGAGATGTTTAGTTACTCTTTGAGTATGTCCTTAAGAACAGTGCTTTTTCCTGCACCCATCCCACCACCCATGAGGAGCAGAACCGGACTTCGGTCTTTGTGAGCCACAGGTGCCATAACTTCTGTACACTGCGAGTCATCAGCAGACGCGAGCCCCATTGCTTTCATTTCTTCTACCAAAGTGTTGAACACTCTTGCCACTTTTAAGTTCTTAGTCACCCTCTTAATCCTCTGCTCCCTATATACATATACACACAAAATCAATTATTCATAAATCCCTAAAACAGAACACACACAAATCCTGTTTCTGTTTCTTTGTTTCTTACCTTGTAGCTGCCATCACAATTTGCTTCAGCTTCCTCTTTGGCTCAGCATCCGCGCTCAATATCTGAGATTCATATATTATGAACATTGAATGTTTTGGTCTAAAATGTGTTATAACAGGAGAATGGTTTTTTCTTTTCAGACAAACCTGACTAATCATGAGATCGGCGTGGCTCCAGTGAAACGCAAAGTAGCTGAGAATGCATCTTTCAAACTCCTCAACAAGCTTAATGAAGAGGGTATCAGCATCAGGCTCTTCAGAGAAAAAGCTGTAAATATCTTCTTCACAACATTCAGATTTGCTTATGTATTCTGCTGCTAACTTGCAGAGATTTGGACACTCTCTTCTGTCCTTGAATCCCATTTGCCTTGCTACGCTTCCACGTAAATTGGAAAAAAAGAAAAAGCATTAACTTATGATCCAAGGCATTGCTTGCTCATCAATGTGTTTAGATGTCTTTACCGACGTAATGAGAGAATCTCTCGAGTTTCTCATGGCCTTTGTGTTTGTGAGATAATCTGAGACGAGGGATGATTTTGGAGTCACGTATCCTCCGCAGGCGGTAATGCACTGCGGCTGCTATCATCAAACCTATCGATGAAACCACCAATATCTGCGAGTAAGTCGAAGTTCTGTTGCCGGAATATTCTGTCAAAACAACAACACATTCAGTTTCACAAGATCACGAGTAATTAAGAATATATTTTTATCAAAAACTTCACCTCTCTGCATGACGATGGATTGATTAGTGGGATTCGTAAGGATCAATTGGAGTGTGTTTTGATGAAACTCAGATTGTTCGTCGTCACCATTGTTGTTGTTGTTGTTTCTTGAGTCTTCATTGTGTTTTCGTTTTCCGTAATCTGTGGCGAAGATTAAGGAATCTGACTTCGTTACCACCATCCAATTTAGTCCTACGGTACTAAAAGTAGCTGAGGAGATAAAAATTGGCCTTGGGAAACTCTAATTATAGGTGTATGCAAAATCAAGTACCAAATTTTAGGTGTCCGGTATCTCAGGTAAGGATAGTAAAAGATTATCAGATTCGACCCAATAATTTTTTTCAGTCATTGAGAAATTTCCTCAAATTAAAAGTTGATCAATTTCATGTCGAAAAAGGAAGTAGCATGCTACATTTACCTAAAAGTCTAAAACCATAGTAGCAACTTATAATTTCGAACTACTGAGAGCAAATCCTCTACCAAAAAATCTCCTAAAACCTAAAAAACCCCGCAAATACTACTACTGTTACATTACATAGGAGCAGTGCAAGTTGTTCTGAAATGGCCGGTCTGATTACACCGACCACAATGAACCACACGCCTCACACGGTCACGATCCTCTGCCCTAATTCTCCTCTTCCTAGGAGCAACTCTCATAGCCTTTGGTGTTTTTATTACATCTTCGCTATCTCTCTCTGAATCATTTCCTTTCCACTGACCTTTGTCTGATATTGGCTCTACAGTTTCTGCATAAGCTCTTCTGTAATTCTCTACAGTGAAACAACTCTCTGTGTATATATAAACGTCCTCTTTGCAAGACAAGATAGCTCCAACGGCGTGGCTACATGGCAAACCATAAACCTGCCACCGGCCGCATAAACACGAACGGTTTTCCAGATTTACAACGACATTTCCTTCATGAGTCATGACTTCAAATTCTGTTTCGTTTGCTCTGTAAACTCGGTGAACACCAGATTGTTCTTTAGCAGCAAGCATTTGTCTCTCGGCAGAAGGAACAAGCACATCAGACCAATGTGAGCTCGTTTCACGGCGTTCTTTCAACACATTTATCAAATGGCGGTGGATACACTCCATCATTTGGATTATAGGAAGACCTGTGGTATCTTCAATCCAGTTGCTGAGTGACTCGGTAATAACATTTGCAGTTAAACGTCCAAACCTTGTTCCTTCGGAGTATGAAGATGCCCATCGAGCAGGAGAGAAGTTTTGGATCCATAAGGAAGCTTCCGGGGATATCTGCTCGATCTTATTGATTTTTGATTTGAAATCGAGAACACTGAGACAATGTGCAGCCTCCCAAAAAAGGTCCACCAGAACAGAGCTTTGAAATTCCCTTTGCAACCGTTCTGTGAGATAATGGACACAAAAGCCATGAAATGCTGTTGGGAAATTAGCCTCTACCCCATCAGCAACGGGTCTCTCTCCGCTGGACAATATGGTAAGCTTTGGCATATTCTCAGAGTTAACATCTAGAATATTACGAAGCTCGGAGAGAAACCGATGCCAGTTGCTATCGTTCTCTTCATTAACAATAGCGAATGCCAAAGGAAATACAGCTCCATCTCCATCAAATCCAGTGGCAAGTAACAACGTCCCTGGATATTTGCTCTTTAAAAGAGTACTGTCCAGTGCAATAAGAGGCCGGCAAGCATTTAAGAAACCAGAGATTGATGCTTGGAAAGAAATAAACAAGTGTTCAAAGCACCCATCGATCGGATTCACATGAACCACAGCGACGCTCCCGGGATTAGACCTTCTGATTTCATCACAGTATTGGGGAAGAAGGCGATATTCTTCTTCAAATGACCCACGAAGAGTAGCCATAATACGCTCTTTCCCCCTCCAGGCCTGCTTGTAAGACAGTGAAATTCCATGAATTCGATAAATTTCCTCTAGTATCTCCTTAGGTTTGAAATGCGGATTTTCTTTAAGCTTTTCTGCCACAACATCAGCAACCCACTGGACTGAAGCTTGCTGATGACCAAGATGTGAAATCCCACCACAAGTATGACTCCCGTGAATAGTCCTTATTGTAAAAGTTGGCGCATTAGAAACTTTGGCGCAGTGAATCCTCCATGGGCAACCCTTGCTGTTGCACTTTGCGGTGAAGCGAGTCTTGTCAGATTTAATCGTCCGCATCTCAAAACGTAGAGAAATTGCTGCATTTTTAATTGCTCTCCTACAAGCATTGGCATCAGAAAATTCCATACCAACGACCATTTCATGGTCAGTAGACCAGCATTGAGGGCTAGGAGAAGCCATGACAGGTTTCTGAGAAAACTCGATGCTTTGACTCACCTCCAACTCTAAGTTATCATCGATATCTTGAGACTCTTGCTTTTGGATAGCGCCCGTGGCTCCAGGTACAATTGATTTATCAATCTCAGAAGTTCCAGAGTCATCATTATCAGGAAAAGAGAGATAGCCATCATTTTGGTTTACATCTAAACATGCCTCTTCTTTCGTTCCATCGTTCACATTGTGTTTCTGGAGGTGGTTCCAGACCTCATTTCCCTCATAGGAGGCACCAATCTGGAGGTTGATATCGAGTAGCTGTTCGAAGGCGGAATTGTAGTCATGACCGAAGAAGAGTTCATAGTTGGGTCGAATACCCGTAAAATGATCCTGCCTAAAAGAGAAATCACGGTTCTCAGACTTCACCAGCTCGTCGTTTGCCATTCCAATAACAAAAAGAAAACAATGCAGAATCTAATCTGATGTTCACAGGAGATCCTGACACTCACTTAATTACCTGTCAAAGTAAAAGACAATGCATGAATGGAGGAGACCAAACATCATCAAAGTGATTAAACCTATAAGGAGGATTAGCCAAAACAAACCCAATTCGAAAATTCACAAACTTGATCATGCAAGCGCATACTATAGAATATAAACAAGCCCAAAATCCAATGCTTTCGAATATAAGAAACAGAATAAAACTGCAGGGAAGCAAACAACCAAAAAAGAAAGGGAGGATTTTGAAACTTACAATAGAAAATTTTGAGTAGAATCTAAATCCATGGAAACTCAATTGAAGAAACGAGTAGACGCATTGAAAGAGAAGTAATTTGGCGGGTAAGAAATTCAGTGTAGGGTTTAACTGTTTCAAGGGGAAACAAAAATTTATTCTGGACTAAGGAGAGGAGAAGAAGAGGCGACGAGGTTGATACATACCAACCATCTGGTTAAAAAGGTAACTCTGTGGTTTAAGGGTATTTTAGTCATTTCAGATCCGTCGCCGAAGTTGGAAATAGCATCTCATTGGTATAATCGCCTAGGATATTTATTTACTTTATTCGAGGTCGCATACATTGGCCCAGCCCAACCCCTAATTTACTTATTAGTTACTGATTGATTAGTCAAAGATATTCTTGTTTGTGTTAATGACTTCGACGCGTCTACAATGATGACCTATGGTGATTGGCGAATTAACACAAACTCCTCGGATTGAATTAAAAATCTCAAGTTTGCTTCTTTCTCTTCCTAATGCTTATAAACACCGTTTTACGTGTGACGAGTTGAGATTTCAACACGCACCGTCACAGAGACATTTGACTACAATCACTATGCGCCTTCCACACGCTAGTTAATTTTTGAGGGCAATAAACTAACTTCCACAAAATCCCGACCAAAAATTCGCATTTTAACGACTTTAAACAACAACAAGACAAACAGAAAATACTAGTACCAAACTTCTCTTTATGTGAACCCCCTATTATCACTAATATTGTAAAATCACCTTCTCTTTCGTATCTCCCAAAGAAAAAAATATTGCCAACCAATCATTTACCTGATATTTCTTCATCCACTAATAAGAGTCTGCTGAAACAAAAATCTTCATCATTACCCTGGTTTATCTTCTGGTTTACAAGTCTCTATGCAAATCCTTGAGAGCCATCAAAATCACGCCGCCAAAGAAAATTTATGTGTCAGGCGATTTTGTTTCAAATGAATCAAGATGAAGCCTTCACACAACACCTCCCACGTTCAAGCTCTGCAAGCAATTCAGAAACCACTTTTTCCATAGAGATTGTTTCTATCTGCTGCTTGTTGCTCCCATCCTTTATCATCCCTTTCGAGAGCAGATTGATTCTAGGAGATTCTGAATTTTCAGCCAGGAGTTGTTCGAAAAACATCTCTTCATCATTCAGCTTCGAGGCCTTCATCAGATCCACCACTTGATGCCTTTTTGCAACATTTCTACCTGCTCCACAACCCATTGCAGTTGCTGCTCCAACCGCATTTGCAATTGTTAAGGTATTAACAAGCGGCATGTTTCGTATATAACCTAATGCAATTGCTGCAACAAAACTGTCTCCACATCCAACAGTGTCAACCACTTCCACCTGATGATGATGATGATGTTTTCGGAAAGAAAATTAGATCACAACACAAACTTACTCTATGATACATACATAAAAATTCAATTTTCAGCACCTTGATGTGAATGCCAAAATGAACGATATATATGATCTGTAAGCAAGTACCTTAAACGCAGGTGCCACTGAGACACTAGATTTCGTCACTAGAATTGAACCCTTTGCGCCCATCTTTACAATCACCCATTTCGTTCCCTTTCCATTCCTCAGAATTTCTTGTCCTGCTTTTACAGGGTTCCTGATGCCAGTTAGAGCCTCCGCCTAGGTAATTCATTAAACAGGTCAACAATAATTTGACCCAGTGGAGAATTTTTCAACATTATGGAGAGAGGTGCAATGTACCTCCTCAGATGTTAGAAGAAGAACATCACTCATTCTTAAGAAGTGAGAAAGTGCTCGACGCTCATCAGGAGTTCCCTTGGAAAGACTCTTTCCCCGTGGTCCAGGATCGAAGAAGATAGCTGTCCCAACTTTGGAAGCGTAATCTATTGTTGACATTATAAAACTAGGGCTGAAATCGTCAAAGTCATAACCATTGCAGAAAAGAACTTTTGACTGTCTGATTGCCATCTTTACTTCATCAGATAGGTCAGTGATCCAACTGAAAGCAGGTTCCTCCTTGAAATCAGCTCGACTAAAAAAGAGAAACAACTAGAGAGAATAAGTATCCTATAGTAATACAATTTAAGGAGCTTAAAACGAATAATCAGGATTCGAAGTAAATACAACAATATTACCCATAAGAATTTCACAAAAAGACAACAGAATTAGAAATAAAATGGGACATAAGAACTCAAAGAACTAGGAAATGGCATTGGAGGCAAGTATGAAATATCACCCTCTAGCGTTTGTCTCACTATGAGAAACAAGAAAGCCGTATCTTTCTAAACATATAGCATTAAGAAAACTATGGCTCTCCGACTGAAAATCTCCTATGGCTACACTTTGGTTTCCGAAAAAGCTCTATCAAAGAAATCTTCCATTTCTAGAAACCCATCACTGTACATCAATGAGATGATGCATTCACTATATACCATTAGCAATTGTTATCCCACATAAACAACCTCTACCATAGATATTATTAAGTTTTGGCATGGTAAAAAGCAGTACCTACAAAACCCATGCCTCTGCAAAGGATCCACAAGAACCCAGCAAATGAGAGTTTCACAGAATGAGCTGGTATCTTTGGCATTTGTTCCTCTATCCAATGCAACCGTCCCTATTCCTTCCTCATGAAGCACATCTAGAAGAAACTCACCGTAGATTTCATCCCCCACATGACCAATAGCAACACAATGAAGCCCCAATCTAGCAGCAGCTATAGCCATGTTACAGTTGCCACCTGCTTCCCAGTATTTCTATAAGCAAAACAGGGAACACAAAATTCACTATTAACATCAGGATCAGAAAGAATAAAAACAATGACTCAACAATACTCTAACCCTAATTCAATTGAAACGAGCGGAAACAAAGGTTCAATTTCCTCATCAAAGAGATTGAGCTAAGAAGTTCTTTCTATCAACCCGAACTTAGGCAGAACAAAGAATACGTATAATGCTTGATTATCACCATTGAAACACCAAGAAGCAGTTAAGGTCAACATTTAGAATCCAAACCTTATCTGGGGGAGAAAGAGAGAGTTCGTCCATGAGGGCCTTGCGTTCTTCACGAGAAGGAGGGGGCAATTCGTGAACACTGAGAACAATGTCGACGCAGAGATTACCCAAGGTTGCGACATCGATAGGTTTCTCGGCCACCACGATACCTCCAGTATCCCCGAGAGAGCCGATGGAGGAGGAGCCATTGGCGTATCTAACCGGAAATACATCAGCGGCGCTGCTCCGGCAGCGGAGGAAAACAGAGCTGCTCACATTCGGAACTCTAGCGAATGGCGGGAAATTAGGGAGGAGAGGATTAGGGCTTTGGGTGGAGAAATTGGAGAGTGATAACGCATAGTGAGGAGAGAAGGAGTGGAATTTTAGGGAAAAAGCGTGGTGATACATTCAGAAAAACCCAGAAAGAAAGAAGAAGAAAGAGACTTGATTTTGAATTTGCGTCGTCGCTCTCTCTCAGCTTCTCCTCTCTTCTTCGTCTTCAATCTTCTTGAAATGAGATTCTTTTTCTTCTTCACCATTTGAGGAAGAAGGAAGGAAGGCTTCTGTTCTGTGGTAAGCTAAACCGGAGTGAAATTAGAATGTCAAATTAAACCGAACCGGTTATTTAAACCGCCTTGAAATTAAAAATTGGAGGTTTTATAAAGAAAGGGTTTTTCATCTTTACCTGATTATACTTGTCGACGGCGGACACCAAGTTGTTCATCGTTTAGAGCTCACTGCAAGCCATGGCCGCCGACGAACTGATGCCGTCTCACAGGTCACACAGGACTCCCAAATCAGGTCCTACCGCGAGGAAGAAATCTGAACAAGATAAGAAGAAGCGTGGAATCACGGTTAACAAGACGCCAAACTTTAAGGTGAGTAACTACTTGTCCTCTCTATGTCAATGTCTTTTGAGAGTTATTTTGTTGATTTTACTTGGTTCTGCAGGCGTTTGGTGTTAAATCGGCTCGCAGGGCGCAGCGATCAAAATCTCGCGCTGCGGAGAAGGATCAAAAACGACTTCATCTTCCGAAAATTGACCGTACTTTTGGCGAAGCTCCTCCTTTCGTCGTCGTCGTTCAAGGCCCCCCAGGAGTACTGTGTTTTAGACTGATGTTGCGTTTTCACTCTCGGTTTTGGTTATTTTCTCACAAGTTTTGATTGTTTCTTTCCACTCTGATTTTGTTCCTCTAGGTTGGAAAGTCTCTCGTGATTAAGTCTCTTGTGAAGGATTTTACAAAACAGAATGTACCGGAGGTTCGAGGACCTATTACCATTGTACAAGGTTCTGTGCTGCATTGTTTATTGCTTCTTCTTCTTTTCTTTTTTTCTTGTATGTACCGTGAATTTTTTATTCCTAATCTCATTTTTTGGCTGGTCATGGTTTTAGGTAAACATAAAAGGTTTCAATTTGTGGAGTGCCCGAATGAGGTCAATGCCATGGTGGATTGTGCAAAGGTTGCTGATCTAGCCCTACTTGTTGTAGACGGGAGTTATGGTTTTGAGATGGTGAGAGACCATTTTTCTGCAGCTTTCTCCTTTTGCCATCCCGTTTTCTTTTTCATCATGTTATTTGGTTTTGTGAAGAATCTTTATTATATATACAAGATCACTGTTGGGCCTTTTTTGTGATAAACAACTAAGGTTTGATACGTGAACTGTCTTTTAATCTGTTTGACCCTCAGGAAACCTTTGAATTCCTCAATATTATGCAAGTGCATGGATTTCCTAAAGTTATGGGTGTCCTCACTCACCTTGATAAGTTCAACAATGTAAAGAAGCTGAGGAATACTAAACACCATCTCAAGCATCGGTTTTGGACCGAAATATATAGTGGAGCTAAATTGTTCTATTTATCTGGTCTCATTCATGGGAAGTAAGTATCTGTATTGGTACTTCACCAACATGGATGACATGTGCAAGGAGCGTTTGAGGTTCACCTTTGATTTATCTTTTATTGCTAGGTATTCGCCACGTGAAGTTCACAACCTCGCCCGCTTTGTATCCATTATCACACCTCAGCCTTTGACATGGCGAACATCACATCCATATGTGTTGGCTGATCGCCTTGAAGATGTTACCCCTCCTGAGAACGTTCAGATGGATAAGAAATGTGATAGAAATATCACTTTGTATGGTTACCTACGTGGCTGTAACTTCAAAAAAGGGATGAAGGTATGTATGTCATCACTGTTCTTAGATACTCTGGTTCATCTTAGCCTTTTTCTATGGCCTGAATTCTTGACCCACTTGTTTGCTTAGCAGTATGTGGCGCATAAGTACTCAATATTTTGGGAAAAGACCAATTTTAAAATTGAGCCTAGAGATGAGCTGATTTGATGTCAATTTGATGTTATATATACGGTCTTCCTTACTGGTATTGTCCATAGATTCTTAGAACTAGTTATTTTTAGTTCTCGAAATATTTTTAGAACTAGTTATTGCATCATAGTAACCGAAAGTAACCCGTAGCTAGTTCTCTTATCGAATGAAGTTCTAAGAGGAGGAGCATAAATTTGTATACCTTCTGACTTCTGTGTTGTACCTGAATTTGTCTTTGCTTCTATATCTAATTGAACGATTTTGTGTGCAAAATGGTATCTTAGCTGTTACAGTTTACCTCTCTTTCATGTTTAACATGCATCTGATATAATTTCTTATGATGATCAGGTTCATATTGCTGGAGTTGGCGACTACAGTGTAGCTGGGGTGACTGCTTTACCTGATCCTTGTTCTTTACCTTCAGCTGGCAAGAGAAAAGGGCTGAGGGACAGGGATAAGCTTTTCTATGCTCCTATGTCCGGGATTGGAGATCTTTTATATGACAAAGATGCTGTTTACATCAACATAAATGATCACCAAGTTCAGTACTCTAAAACTGACGATGGAAAGGGAGAACCTACTAATAAAGGTTATTTATGGGGTTTTCCAAGTTTTATTGTCATATACTTGTTCTGTATGTAACTGCAGTAGTCTCTTTTGAGTGTCTTGCTCATTTCATGTTTAAAAAATTTCTACATATTTAGAATTTGGTTTACATCATTCTCCATGATAGAAAACCAATAGTTTTTGCTCACTTTTTGTAGCTCTAGCATCTCTGATTGTGACATTTTTTCTCTTGGCAGGAAAGGGCAGAGATGTTGGTGAAGATTTGGTAAAGTCGTTGCAGAACACAAAGTATTCTGTTGATGAGAAACTGGATAAGACATTCATTAACATTTTTGGCAAAAAGACTAGTGCCAGTTCAGAAACAAAACTTAAGGCTGAAGATGCGTATCAATCCTTACCGGAAGGTTCTGACAGTGAGTCTCAATCTGGCGATGATGAGGAGGATGTAGTAGGTAATGACAGTGAAATCAAGCAGGAAACTGAGATTCATGGTGGAAGGTTGAGGAGGAAAGCTATCTTCAAGCAGGACTTAAATGAAGATGATTTTGAGGAAGCAGATGATGTTGAATTGGACTCATATGACCCAAATATATACGGTTTTAAGGAAGCAGACGATGTTGAATCGGACAAAAATGAAGTTGAAGATGGTGGAGATGACTTTGCTTCCGATTCGCCAGATGATGAGGCAGGGGATTATCAGATAGATGGTATATTAATTCTATGTTTGAATTTATTTTTGTATAGATGATGTCCTGATAGTTATGGGGCTTCTATGAGAAGGTTTTAGATTTTATTGAGAAAGTACATTGTCCTTTCCCTTTTGAGATTTTGTTCATTCCTAAACATTTACCTTACATGGCCTGTCAGATAAGGACTTTGGTAACATATCAAAATGGAAAGCACCCTTGAAGGAGAAAGCCAGAAAGAAGAACCCCAACTTGATGCAGATTGTGTATGGAGCATCGGGATCATCAGCTACTCCCTTGATAAATGAGAACCATGACATTAGTGATGATGAAGAAAGTGATGATGAAGACTTCTTTAAGCCAAAAGGAGAACAAAGCAAGGTTTGTCATCTCAAGTCTGTACAAAATTTGGTGATCCTTTCTTGCTCTTGGAAAGGAATATCTCAATCGTTATTTTTTCATATAAATCCAGAATCTGGGTGGTGAATGGGATGTGGGATATGTCAACTCAGAGGATTGTTCTAAATTTGTGAATTATGGTTACCTAAAGAATTGGAAAGAGAAAGAAGTCTGTGAGAGCATTCGTGATCGATTTACCACTGGTGATTGGTCAAAAGCTGCTCTGAGAGACAAAAATTTAGGTACTGGCGGTGAGGGAGAAGATGATGAACTTTATGGTGATTTTGAGGATCTAGAGACGGGAGAGAAGCATAAAAGCCATGTTAACATGGAATCGGGTGCAAATGAAAATGAAGATGAAGATGCAGAAGTCGTTGAGCGTAGGCTAAAAAAGCTGGCTCGTCGAGCAAAGTTTGATGCAGAATATCCTTTTTACCCGAATGACATCATTTAACTTATCTAGGCACGATATCATTTGCTGATTCATCTCTGTGTTAGGCAATTAAGTTGTCTACTGCTGTCTGTGTTTATTATTCTCTGAAACAACTCACATGAAAATATGGTGAAAAATTATAGCTTAGTCAATCAAATGGGTCACTAAGTTGTAAGTTCATATATCGCTCTGGTCAGTGAGTTCATGGTTGCTGTTTAGATATTCTACCTCTGCATGTCTTATATGTCATATTTGGTTTTATGCTATCATGTCAATTTGCATTTTGGCAAGTTGCTTTTGGTTCAACCTTAACTTCGTTGTACAAGCAATAAATCCGAGTTAGAGGAGGATGACAATGATAAAGGTGATGGGAACAATCCTCGTAGTCAAGCCAATGAACCTGGATACGTTGATAAAGTAAGTAGATTTTGCTGCAGGCAGCTAAGGTATCTAATCTATCCACTGTTTTAAAACTCACTCTATTTGCTTTGCAGTTGAAGGAAGAGCTTGAAATTATAAAACAGAGGAATGAGTTAGAATACAATGATCTTGACGAGGAAACTCGAATTGAGTTAGCGGGATTCCGGACTGGAACATACTTGAGGCTGGAAATTCACAATGTTCCTTATGAGATGGTTGAGTTCTTTGATCCTTGTCATCCAATTCTGGTTGGAGGTATTGGTTTCGGCGAGGACAATGTTGGATATATGCAGGTAAGGCTACAACGATTTTCTTTTCTTCTGACCCAAAAGAAAGTCCAATTGGGCACACTGCTCATTTCATCTTAAAAGATGAAATATCTTTTTCTTATATAAAGGTAGTTGAAACATGATCCTTTATTTGAAAGATGCTTATTGTATCATATTTATCCTTGTACTCAGGCCCGGTTGAAGAGACATAGGTGGCATAAGAAAGTACTAAAGACAAGAGATCCTATTATTGTGTCTATCGGATGGAGACGCTATCAGACTATGCCTGTATATGCCATTGAAGATCGCAATGGCAGGCATCGAATGCTCAAGTATACTCCAGAACACATGCACTGCCTTGCTACGTTCTGGGGTCCTCTTGTCCCACCCAACACCGGCTTTGTCGCTTTCCAGAACCTGTCAAACAATCAGGTATGTGAATGCACTACGCTGAACTTTACCTTGGAGTGTGTTTGAACTTTTGTGATAGAGAATCTATCTTTGGTAAATCGAAGTGTGAGTTTAGGACTGACCAATAGTGAATAATCGTATGCATACTTGGTGTTTTGAAATTTTGAAACTTGCATGTGAGAAAAAATAGAAGATGCTTTCTTCCTCCTATAGTCGTTGTCACAAACTAAAATGACAATCATGCTTCCATATTGTTGGAGCAGGATTTAGCACACATATCAGTCCATTCTGCTCCATTGTTTAGTGTTGCGATATCATGCAACTGTTCATCCATTAGTGGTCAAATATTTTTCTTTTAGTTAGAAACCCTTAATGGCCCACATATCATGAAAGGAGAATTTATTGGTTGTTGCTCTGGGTAGATCTGTTGTATTCTTCTCCCGCTGAGTAGCTCTCCTGGTGTGTGCTTCAGGCAGGATTTAGGATAACAGCGACATCTGTAGTTCTTGAGTTTAATCACCAGGCCCGTATTGTAAAGAAAATCAAGATGGTTGGGACTCCCTGCAAGATCAAGAAAAAGACTGCATTTATCAAAGACATGTTCACTTCTGACCTAGAAATAGCTCGATTTGAAGGTTCATCTGTCCGGACAGTTAGTGGCATTAGAGGACAAGTTAAAAAGGTATGCTTTTGATCTCCTTGTAATTCCTACTTTTTCCAGATTTGTTGGCTCTCCGATTTTCTAACAAGCTCCTTTCGTCAGGCTGGAAAAAACATGCTTGATAACAAGGCTGAAGAAGGGATAGCGAGGTGTACCTTTGAAGATCAAATCCATATGAGCGACATGGTCTTCTTAAGGGCTTGGACTACAGTGGAAGTTCCACAATTTTACAATCCTCTAACGACAGCCTTGCAACCCCGTGATAAGACCTGGAATGGGATGAAAACCTTTGTCGAACTCCGTAGAGAGCTGAATATTCCTGTTCCAGTGAATAAGGATTCACTCTACAAGGTAAAGCCCATAAAATGCGGTAGCATTGTATAGGTGGGGAAGCAAGGATCGCCGATCTCACTAATTTTTCTCGTTTGTGTAACATTTTGCAGCCAATTGAAAGAAAGCCAAAGAAGTTCTATCCACTAAAGATTCCAAAGAGTCTACAAAAAGATTTACCGTTTACATCGAAACCCAAAGATATACCAAAGCGGAAAAGAGCATCAGTAGATGATAAAAGAGCAGTTATAATGGAACCGAAAGAAAGAAAAGAGCATGCTATCATCCAGCAATTCCAGCTGCTGCAAAATTACAAGGTAATGTTTAAAAACTAATAGCATGTGCTATATGATGCAGCATAATCTTTGATTGATCATGTCTCTGACTTGATGGAGAAATAAAAATGCAGATGAAGAAGAAAAAGGTAACGGATCAGAAGAAGAGGAAAGAGTATGAAGCAGAGAAAGCTAAGAATGAGGAAATAAATAAGAAACGGAGGAGAGAGGAGAGACGTGACAGATATCGTGAGGAAGATAAACAAAAAAAGAAGACGAGAAGAAGCCAAGATTAATGAATACCTGAGTTTTGCTTCATTCCAAGTTATTTCAACTGTGATACTAAAAGTTTTGTTTTCATGTTTCACTGAGAGATTCTTCTTTCTACTGAGAGTTGTTTCACAATTTTCACCATTTCTGGGATGATCCCCAAAATTTTGGAAATACTCTTAGACTGCAACTTTGCTTGGTTAGTCTAATTATTACTAAGCTTTGTGCACCAAATAATTGGGTTTAAATGCTTCTTTTACAAATGTTGCCTGTTACGTAGTTACTTGTGTGTTGTGAAATGGAAATAAATTCGGACCTCGAATTATTTGTATGAGAAGGAAGCAAAAACAGATTAATCATGTGAATAGAATTTGCTAATAAATGTTAAAAATTGTAATTAAACAAAACTGGTAAAAAGCTGACAAGGGAATGGGTGGGAACATCTTCTTCCCCTTGTTCATCTTCTTCTTCGTATAAACCCTAAACCCTAAATTCTCTCTATCGGTTAGCTATGAACAAAACAGTCGTAAGATGTCTTCTTTCTCGTTCACACCATCCTTTGATTCCTTTCTCCACCAATTTATCTCTTCTCCACAGAGTTTTCACCTGTAGCCGTTATCTCACGACTAGGTTTATGTCCACTCCTCCGCCCGATGAAATGTTTGGTTTCGACGATCCCTTCTCCCCCATTGAGTCGCGGGAAGTTGTGGATTTGACTAAAGAGTACTCCTTTTTGCACGATTCTCTTTTGGACTCTGGAAATGTTGATCTTCACCAAGTAGTGCCCATTATTACTCAATCCTCTATTGATGCTAGAGCCATTGCAGATGCTGTTTCTGGTGGCGATGATGTGTTTGGGAGCAAATCCCAGAAGTTTCTTAGGCAATTTAGAGAGAAGTTGAGTGAGAGTTTAGTGATTGAGGTGTTGCGTTTGATAGAAAGACCTTCTGCTGTTATCAGTTTCTTCGTTTGGGCAGGTAGGCAGATAGGTTATAAGCATACATCACCTGTGTATAACGCTTTGGTAGACCTTATTGTACGCGATGATGACGAAAAAGTTCCCGAAGAACTCCTGCAACAGATTAGAGATGATGATAAGGAAGTGTTTGGGGAATTTCTCAATGTGTTGGTAAGGAAATATTGTAGGAGTGGGTCATTTAGCATTGCACTTGAGGAGTTAGGGAGGCTCAAGGATTTTAGGTTTAGACCTTCGAGATCTACTTATAATTGTTTGATTCAGGCATTTCTCAAGGCTGATTGTTTGGACTCTGCTTCGTTGGTCCATCGAGAAATGTCCCTTGCAAATCTTAGGATGGATGGTTTTACGCTTAGATGCTATGCTTACTCTCTCTGTAAAGTAGGAAAGTGGAGGGAAGCTCTAACATTGATGGAAACGGAAAATTTTGTGCCTGATACTGTCTTTTATACAAAACTGATATCTGGTCTGTGTGAAGCATCGCTTTTTGAAGAGGCTATGGATTTCCTGAATAGGATGCGAGCTACTTCCTGCCTTCCAAATGTTGTAACATATTCAACTTTGCTGTGTGGATGCCTGAACAAAAAACAGCTGGGTAGGTGTAAAAGGGTGCTTAATATGATGATGATGGAAGGTTGTTATCCAAGTCCCAAGATTTTTAATTCTCTTGTACATGCTTATTGCACATCAGGAGATCATTCATATGCATACAAATTGCTAAAGAAAATGGTTAAATGTGGTCACACGCCAGGATATGTTGTCTACAATATATTGATTGGGAGTATTTGTGGTGACAAAGACTCCCTTAGTTGTCATCTGTTGGAATTAGCTGAGAAAGCTTATAGTGAAATGCTTGCTACAGGGGTTGTTCTGAATAAGATTAATGTCAGCAGCTTCACACGGTGTCTTTGTAGTGCTGGGAAATATGAAAAGGCATTTAGTGTTATCCGTGAAATGATAGGTCAGGGTTTTATACCAGATACCAGTACCTATTCCAAAGTCCTTGGTTATTTATGTAATGCTTCGAAAATGGAGTTGGCGTTTCTGTTATTTGAAGAAATGAAAAGGGGTGGCCTTGTTGCTGATGTCTACACGTATACTATTATGGTAGATAGTTTCTGTAAAGCTGGTCTAATTGAACAGGCTCGTAAGTGGTTCAATGAAATGAGAGAGGTTGGTTGTACACCTAACGTCGTCACATATACCGCTCTTATCCATGCTTATCTTAAGGCTAAGAAGGTCAGTTATGCAAATGAGCTGTTTGAAACGATGCTGTCTGAAGGGTGTCTCCCTAATATTGTTACATATTCTGCCTTAATTGATGGCCATTGCAAAGCTGGACAAATGGAGAAAGCTTGTCAGATTTTTGAAAGAATGTGTGGCAGCAAAGATGTCCCAGATGTAGATATGTACTTTAAGCAGTATGATGATGACAACAGCGAGAGGCCAAATGTAGTTATATATGGAGCTTTACTGGATGGTTTCTGCAAGTTGCATAGGGTCGAAGAAGCTCGTAAGTTGTTGGATGCTATGTCTATGGAAGGTTGTGAACCAAATCAGATTGTATATGATGCTCTCATCGATGGACTCTGTAAGGTTGGGAAACTAGACGAAGCACAAGAAGTGAAAGCTGAGATGTCTGAGCATGGATTCCCCGCAACCTTGTATACTTACAGTTCTCTAATTGATCGTTATTTCAAAGTCAAGCGCCAAGATTTAGCCTCAAAAGTATTGTCTAAGATGCTTGAGAATTCCTGTGCGCCCAATGTGGTTATATACACTGAGATGATTGATGGCTTATGCAAGGTTGGTAAAACTGATGAAGCTTATAAGCTTATGCAAATGATGGAAGAAAAAGGGTGTCAGCCCAATGTTGTGACATATACAGCGATGATTGATGGATTTGGAAGGATTGGTAAAATAGAAACATGCCTTGAGCTCTTAGAGCGAATGGGTTCCAAAGGTGTTGCTCCAAATTATGTTACTTATAGGGTCTTGATAGATCATTGTTGCAAAAATGGTGCACTGGATGTGGCCCACAATCTTCTAGAAGAAATGAAACAGACACATTGGCCTACGCACGCAGCCGGATATCGCAAAGTCATTGAAGGATTCAATAAAGAGTTCATAGAGTCTCTAGGGCTTCTTGATGAGATAGGCCAGGATGATACTGCCCCTTTTCTTTCTTTATATAGGCTTTTGGTTGATAATCTTATTAAAGCTCAAAGGCTGGAAATGGCTCTTAGGCTTCTTGAAGAGGTTGCAACATTTTCAGCCACGTTGGTCGACTACAGTAGCACATATAATTCATTAATTGAAAGCCTTTGCCTTGCTAATAAAGTGGACAAGGCTTTTCGGTTGTTCTCAGAAATGTCAAAGAAAGGTGTCATTCCGGAGATGCAAACATTTTGTAGTCTCATCAAGGGACTTTTCCGAAACAGCAAGATCAGTGAAGCACTCTTGCTTCTAGATTTCATATCTCATATGGTTTGTCCTCTTTGACTCTTTCTTCTGAGTTTGGAAACTGCAGTAATCGTTAATGTTTGTCAAGCTTTATTTCTTTGTGATGTTCTCTTGAAACTATGTTTATTCGACTAGAGCTAATTATATAGTGGAAAAAAAGGCATTTACACGTGGTAGTTTATATTGTTTATATATTTCTCTCCATCATTGTGAACTGTAATGCAGATTGGTACTTGTATCTGGTATTTCATTGCTAAATTGTCTCAATTTTGCAGGAAATTCAGTGGATAGAAGAAAAGAAAACATCTGATGGGACTTAGGCATATTGGTTTCTGATGTCTAGTTCTGATTTTCTCAGCTACTAGGTGCATCTGATGTTGAGCATCCTAGTCAAACCCTGAAAGTTTCGAAGGTTGAAAGCTATGGATAATACATGAGGCATATTGGTTTTTTGGACCAAAATTCTATGTAAGTTCATTGGTTTTAGATCACATAGTCAGAATTTACTTAGATTCGTGTCTTTTTCCTCTGAATTTGTGACATGCATATGTTTATGTATGCAGTTTCTGCTTTGTACATGATGTCTAAAATTATACTTCTAAAGACTCTCAACAGAGTTGAATATAGGTAAGCATAACTTTGGTAGAGTATGTAAGATCTTTACCAAAAGACCAATAGATTTCCTGCTTTAATGATTGGTCAAGCCAATAGTTTTAGCTCTTGAGTCCTTGATAAAAGTTCTCACTGATTATAATGGCAGCAGTCTCCTAAGTTCCACATTGGAGCATATGAGGGAACCCCATAAATGAGTAAAGAGTTTAAAACGTGTAAGAGTAAATTCTATCGAACTATGTATGCTGTGTATTTTATATCTAAAGGCATTTCTCTTTTCACATTTTCTTGCAGTTTTCCCATAATCATCTCTTATGCATCAGATATGCAGAGCCCAGCTTCTCTCTCAGATCACAGTATTTGTTTCTGAGGTGATATTATATTCAGGGGCCAGAAGATCTCAAAACATTAACAAACTACCTGGATAAATTTAGCTTGAGAATCCAGTTCTGTCGGAAGACACAAGGTAAGTAGATTGGGACACTCATCGTTTTGTGTAGTTGTTTACCTGAGAAGACAGTCCATATAGAGGTGGGTACACATGACGATAGTTTTCCAGGTAAAATATGGTGACAAAAATCATCAAAAGCTTGTGCGAATATAGTCTGGATCCTAACCAGGACCTGGTTTTTTTTGCTTGAAACAGTTTGGTTGCTATTACACATAGCCTGACAACACTAGCTGATGAATGAAGCCCCAATAAGCTGTCAGGATATCATCCGCCTAGCCTGAAGGCTAAAGCCAGCCAGTGCTTGTCTTTTGTTCATGTACTTGTATCACATTATTATACGGGATTTTAGTAGTACATATATATGAGATTAACAGAGATCTTCGTAAAATTACTAATTTACCCCTGAAGATCAATGTATAATAATAATGTATCCCTTGTTTTTGTTTAATAAATTAATCATGAGATCTTCCCCTCTGTTTATGTCTGGCTTCTTTTGGATTATATGTTTATGCTTTGGTTTCTGCCATTGGAACACTTTACAGTTGCTTGGATTTAATATTATGATTCACCAATATTTTAATTTATAAATATAAATATGGTATATGGACTATTTTATAGCAGCATGCCATACAAAAAACTAACTTTAATTGAAGATGATCAACAAAATAATTAAAAATGTACTCTATATGATATTAAAATGTCATCGGAGATGATGCTCTTAGTTATACTTATCTTTTACCAATATTTTTAACTTTTCCTTATAATTAGTTTCATAGTATAAAATCCCAACTTGGTAAAGAAAGACTTGAGTCAAATGTTGTTACTAAAAAACAATGACCATTGCCCGGAAAATGAGAAGAAAATTTTCGCAATTCGTTGTTATTCTCGTTGGTCAGGTAAATAATAATTCGATATATCTTTATTTGGTGGTGATAAGGTATTTCATATCTGGAAATTAAGTAGAGATTAAAAATAAAAAATAAAGAGATTAGGAAAGAAGAAAGCAGAAAGAGAGGAGAGTGAGATTAGACTTAGAGATAGAGAGAGAGAGAGTTCAATTAAAGCAAAATTAGAGATTACAAAAAAAACGCCAAAGCTGTTAACTTTCTTTTCTTTTCTTTTCTCTCTTCTTCCTTTCTTTCTCCCTTCGTCTCCATCAAGCAACCCTCTCTCTCTCTCATCATCATCGCAGAGGAGACGATCGTACGCGACGAATCCTAGAGAGATTGAGAGGGACAGCGAGTTTTGTCGGTGTCTCCGGGAGATTAGACCGGTAAAGATTTCTCTTTTCTTCTTTTTATTGTTTGCATCTGATTTTGGATTTCGTAGAAATGGGCTCTTAAGGCCGTTCTATTCCTTGACGCATCTTTGCTTTCTTAGATTTCAAGTTTTTACCATTCGATTTCGTTTCATCTGGGTTTTGGATGGTAAATTGTGATCCTTGATTATTCTTCTGGCTGTATTTGGTGGTAGCGGAGGTATTTGTCCCTTTTTTTCTTTTTGATTTTGCATGTAGGGATCATGTGTTTTTCCTTGTTTGATAATTTTGATTTTATCAACTTGGAATTACATTTTTTTATCTGCTCAATCAAATTGCTATCAAGATTCTTTGATCCTTTTGATTTTATCAACTTGGAATTACATTATCTATTTCAGGAGCCAAAGGTTGTTGGCGATCTATATTGAAGAAGTGAACAAGGATGCGCAAGTGGATCTGTTGTACATGTCAGATAGAAGACTCAAATGAAGAGCAACAACTGAAAAGTTCGCAGCAGCAATCTGATGGTATGTTATCTAGATGCCACCTAGTAGCTACTCAAGTATTCTACGGTCATCTATCTTTGAGGGATATGTTCTGGGGGTAGTGGTCACGTACTAGTAGATGCGTCCCTGCCCACCTTTGTATAGCAGTTATCATAGCTTCCAACTGAGGGAAATAAGTTGACATTTGGTCGAAACTTTAAACATCTAATGACTTCGTGTTGTGTATCTTAGACATTGATTTTCTGTTTATGCTTATTGTCTTGAGTATCTGACTTCATGTATGTAGCAAATCATAAGAATCCAAAACCAGCACCTGTTGCAAAACACGAGATGAAGAAGGAAGCTCTTCCGATCGAGGTCCCTCCCTTGTCTTTGGATGAGGTGAAGGAAAAGACTGAAAATTTTGGATCCAAGGCACTGATTGGTGAAGGGTCTTACGGAAGAGTATATTATGCGACACTAAATGATGGTGTAGCGGTTGCTCTGAAGAAACTTGATGTCGCGCCTGAAGCTGAAACAGATGCCGAATTCTTGAGTCAGGTTATCAATCTTCTTCAACTTCTTTCCGTCTCTCTTAATCCACTTACTTTGTAATGACTTGAGATGAGTACCAGTATCCATGCATTTTATCAAGGAAGCTTGTGTTTACATCCTCTTTCAACTTGTCATATTAATAGTTTGCTCTTCCTTAGGTTTCCATGGTCTCTAGGCTGAAGCATGAAAATCTCATTCAATTGCTTGGTTTTTGTGTTGATGGAAACCTACGCGTCCTTGCATATGAGTTTGCAACAATGGGGTCGTTGCATGACATCTTGCATGGTAAGATAAGCTTTTTGGACTTTAAGATTCTCTGACTAAATAAACTCCCTGTTTTGACCAAAAGTATTCTTATTTGTGCCAAACAATATTTTTTCCATGTGATTGGTTGCTTATTGTGCGAGTATAGGTAGAAAGGGAGTTCAAGGGGCACAGCCAGGTCCAACACTTGACTGGATAACGAGGGTGAAGATAGCGGTTGAGGCAGCTAGGGGTTTGGAATACCTTCATGAGAAGTCTCAGCCTCCTGTAATCCATAGAGACATAAGATCTAGCAATGTCCTTCTTTTTGAAGACTACAAAGCAAAGATTGCTGATTTCAATCTCTCGAATCAAGCACCCGATAATGCTGCCCGTCTTCACTCAACAAGAGTCTTGGGGACTTTTGGTTATCATGCTCCAGAGTAATGTTTCTTAAGACCTTATTGTTTTGTATGCTTATGAATGTCTAATAAACAGCTAAAATGTTAATCCGCCCTCTTATGCAGATATGCAATGACTGGACAGTTGACTCAGAAGAGTGATGTGTACAGCTTTGGGGTTGTACTTCTAGAACTTCTTACAGGGAGGAAACCGGTGGATCATACCATGCCTCGAGGTCAACAGAGTCTTGTAACCTGGGTAAGTATACATACGTTCAGGACCATAAATTTTCATAGTTCTTGTCCCCTTGGGTTTACAATGTCATGTTATTGGCTCTGTATCAGGCGACACCAAGACTCAGTGAAGATAAAGTGAAACAGTGCATTGATCCAAAGCTAAAAGCGGATTACCCTCCAAAAGCAGTTGCTAAGGTACCTCTCTCCTTGCCATGAACATGTACAAGATTGAAATTTTTATCACAAATTTCAGAATCCTTAGAGATAAAAAAATAATATGTTATGTGGGCAATAATGCAGCTAGCAGCAGTGGCAGCATTGTGTGTGCAATACGAAGCTGAGTTTAGACCAAATATGAGCATAGTTGTGAAGGCGCTACAGCCTCTCCTGAAACCTCCAGCCGCAGCTCCCGCACCAGAATCTTGAAACTCTTTTAATCTTTTTTTTTTTTCACTGCAACTATCAGAAAGAATCTACATAGTACCATTGCCATAAATGATGATGAGGTTGGTTTTGAAAGTGATAACTATTAAAGATGTTTCATTTGATGATTTGATTTTTTGCACACAAATTTTGTTGTGCTAGAAGAGAGATAATTGATGGCAAAGTTTATTTTTTGCCGTTTACTGAGTGGGAGAGAGGAACTCTTATTTATTTATATTTTGTGCAATTTATCTTATCTTTTTTTTTTTTTTTCACAATAGTGTTCTTTATAGATTATGGAGCCAATACAACTAGTAAACAGTCAAGCCTATTACAAGTTCTGAAAAAGATAACAAACTAAGCTTATAAGCTGTCGTAAGCAAGCTGGAAAGGATCAAAGATTGGCAACAAACTAACAAGGACTTAATAGAAGGAGCAAATCTAGCAGAAATTCTAACAGAAAATAAAAGACTAAGAGAGGGTTGAACGAATCTCTCACTTAACCCCTGTCCCAGGAACCTTTACACTTAACGCGCGACCGGCAGAGCCAGGAGTGCAATTGAATCAACCCGAAACTTCTGCAAGAGTCTCGACCATTGAGATCCTAAAGCTTGAAAGGAAGGTAACAACTTCAACGACCCGCTTCTCAATTTCAAACCCAAGTAACGCAGACGAGAGAACAAGGAGGAGTCTGCGAAATAAACCAAGACGGGAAACACCAACTACAACGAGAAGGAAAGCTGAAGGAAGATCAACTCCCTAACTCAGAGCAAGCAAATAAACCTAGTCTGGAGCTTCCACAATCAAGAGAAGCACAAGCCACAAAACAAACCACAAACAGCAAGACCATGTTACCATACCTGATTACACCAATGATATAGAACTAGAGACTGAGAGCCCCAAAATCCGGACCAAACGTCTAAGACGTACTACCAGACCTTAGAAAAAGGCCAACAAAACATCCAATTCTCATATGAAGACCAAGCCAAAGATTAAAACCATCCTAAATTACCCACGACTAAACATCTAAAACTAAACTGATTGAGATAGCATTCACTAATTCTATCTCTGTTATTCAAGATTGAAACCAGTACCTATTACACAGCCTAAGACAAGATTTAAAGCCGGCAAGGGTCGAAACCCCTCCAGAAACAAAGCCGGCGAGTTTAAAGGAAACTCCCGGAGCCAAAAGCCCGATTAACGGGAAACTGCAGACTGCCGAATCAGGATTCAAAACCTAACCAAGAGATCGAAGAGAGCAAAGGTAAGGCGGTGGAGATCTGAGAAGCAACTCCGCCAAGCGAATCCAAGCTCTGAAACAAGTTCGCCTCAACTCTTCCGCAACGGCGACATCATCTCCGGTGATCGAGCTCTCGCCGTTTCCGTCCAACAACCTGTCGGAGAAGAGTGGCGGCGAATCGCGTCTCCGCTTGGGTTTCACTATCGCCCACCGCCTCGCCTTTTCCTCCTATCCCCGATTTTGAATATGATTTTAAACCATTTCATGATGAGAAAAAAAGAAAATGTGCAATTTATCTTATCTAGGAGAGGATAATAACTTAGTAATTGAATATTTACGGTAGTATCATGTTCATGTTCGATAATGTTTTAATTTTCTTCACAAATCTTTTGTAAGCTAAAATGTCAGTTTCACCTCTCATATTTTTTTCTGTGGTTCCTAATTCTTGAAAAAAGTCAGAAACAAGAAGCACAACAAAACCAAAAGGCCCATTATAAAAGCAGATAAACAAAGGCCCAACCAAGCCCAAGAGAAAACCAATGTCAATTTCGTTTTTTTTTTTTTTGAATTAAGTAAAGAATTGTTTTTGATTTGTTTGGCCCGCCAACATCATACGTGTCCATAGCACCGTCTCTCACCTCTCGCAGTGCCACAAACCTCTTCTTATTCGTCTCTTTTTTCCAATTTCAAAAAAAATAAAGAACGAATCAGCATGGCCATGGCTACGCACTTCACCTTCCCTTTCAACTATGTTGTTTCCGAAGGCTCTCGGGGAAGAGGAAGTTTCGTCCGTAAGCTGGTCAGAGCTGTAGCCTCTGGTGATTCAGTGGCTCCGGCCACGTCGGAAGAATCAAAAGTGAAATTGGGTGGGTCGGATTTGAAAGTGACGAAGCTTGGGATCGGAGTCTGGTCTTGGGGTGATAACAGCTACTGGAATGATTTCCAGTGGGATGGTCAGTTCACTGACGTATTTTCGATTGTCAATTTTATACATATATAGTATTATAACAACGAATTTCTTTTTCTTTCTTCTAGATTCTTTAATTTTTCTCCTCTTTCATGTATCAAGAAGCAGCAACAAGTATTAAATTTTTTCTCTTTTTTCTATGATGGTAGACAGGAAATTGAAGGCTGCTAAAGGTGCTTTTGATACAAGTCTTGACAACGGTATTGATTTTTTCGATACCGCTGAAGTTTATGGTTCCAAGGTAGTCTTCCTTCGTATAGTGGTTTCTTCTGAAACTAATTGGAAGCCTCACATTATCTTCTTTTATAGTTTTCTCTGGGTGCTATAAGCTCTGAAACTCTTTTAGGAAGGTACTTTTTCACTGTCTTTTGGAAACATGTCTATTAGTGTGCTTTGATCCTCATTTCCTCATACATGTTCTTCTTGACTGTCTTTGGTGAGATTTTGAACAGATTTATCCGTGAGAGAAAAGAGAGATATCCTGCAGCTGAGATTTCAGTTGCAACCAAGTTTGCTGCATTGCCATGGCGATTGGGTCGTAAAAGTGTTATCACTGCCCTTAAAGATTCCCTTTCCCGGCTCGAGCTTTCATCTGTAGATCTCTATCAACTCCATTGGTATGTACACCTAATTCATGTTGGAGTAAGCACTCTAATCAAAACAATCTCACTATTTGCTGTCTTAAATTTCAGGCCGGGACTATGGGGAAATGAAGGTTTTTACTTATGACAAGCACTAAAGCTACTTTTGAACAAGAGTCTTGTCACTTTTGGTAGTTATATCATATCCAATGACATGGTGAATTATGTTTTAGGATATCTTGATGGTCTTGGGGATGCTGTTGAACAAGGACTTGTCAAGGCTGTTGGCGTTTCTAACTACAGCGGTATTATTTCAGCCTGTTTTTTCTTTCTCACAGATGATCGAGACTTGAAAAGAAATTAATTATGCTTACCGTTGTGCAATTTTTCAGAGAAGCGGCTACGAGATGCATATGAAAGACTCAAAAAAAGAGGAATTCCTCTGGCCTCAAATCAAGTCAACTACAGTCTGATATACAGAGCTCCAGAGCAGACTGGTGTAAAGGCTGCTTGTGATGAGCTTGGAGTTACTTTAATTGCATATTCCCCCATCGCTCAAGGTGATTTGCCTTTTATCTCTTGCTTTGTGGTCATGTCTATCGTTCTCTGGAAAAGTTGCATAAGGCTCTTATACAACCTGGCCAATGAACACATACATTTTCCGTTATTTTGTCTTTTTTTTCCAGGTGCTCTAACTGGTAAATACACCCCAGAGAACCCACCCTCAGGTCCTCGGGGTCGCATTTATACGCGTGAGTTTTTAACAAAGGTAATAGCTTTGACTGAAAATATCTAAGTTCTTTAACACAGGCGTGTATGTCTGCAAAACTATAGTTACATCTGAATAACCCTGAGTCTTCTAGGAAACAGATTTTTGGATTTTGATAACTTGTATATCTCACTGTTATAAACCTCCCGATTTTCTCCTCTCGTCCTGCTTTTTTCTTAGTAAGTTCTGTTTTGAGACAATGTATACACTTTTATTCAAAACACACAACACCAATCAATATACCTATACATAAATTATCAAAAGGTAGCGTCATAGTGCCAGGTTTCTTCACTAACTTTGACTTGTGACGTTACAGCTTCAACCCCTGTTGAATAGAATCAAACAAATTGGTGAAAACTACAGCAAAACTCCCACACAGGTTCTTTCACTTTTCCTTCTGCACTCTATTTTTCTTTTTCCCTGCCCAAAGTTGAAGTCCAAAAACGTTAAGAAAAATACAAAAGAGTAATTGTGTGATCCATGTTAAGCTATCCAAGTGGACACCCTCGAGTTGCATCAAATCATATGCCTTTCTTGTTTTGTTTGTTTTGTCCTGTGCAGGTAGCGTTGAACTGGTTGGTGGCACAAGGGAACGTGATACCCATCCCAGGAGCCAAGAACGCAGAACAAGCCAAAGAGTTTGCGGGAGCGATAGGTTGGAGTCTGACAGACAATGAAGTGAGCGAGCTACAGACCCTGGCCTCTGAGATAAAACCCGTCATTGGTTTCCCTGTTGAGTATCTCTGAACTCTTAAACACTCTGTTTGTAGCATTTGTAAAGCTTAAAAGTTACAATATGAATTAAAAGTAGTACATAGATGATAGTAAACTGTTGTAATACTATGCAAATCAAATCTCTTTGCCTCTTCGAGAACTTTACAGTAGCCAAACAAATGATTGAAAAAAGAAAGAGGGCCTTTGGCCCTTGCTTCAAAAGATCTAATTATAGTCAGACGTCTTAATTCGTCTGCATTTCATTCTCACCTCTTGTCATATCAGCTTCAAGCAGGCTTTCTTCACTATCTTTAGGTTTTCAAGGATTTAGATTTAGTCTGTAGCTTAATTTGAGAAAAAGATCTATTGAATATAGTTTTTTTTTTTTTTTGAGAAATTCGAAAAACGAGTCTGTTATCACAGGTACACAAGTGAAGCCGCAAAGGTGACATCATTTTGATAGTTCTCAAAAGCTCAGTTTCATTTCCATTTTTTACAAGAGACAAATGAAGAAAGCAAGCAGAGCATTGTTATGTTGTGTTGCTTTCACTCAAGCAACACTGAAAGAAGTGGCTGCGCTCTCGACAAATTTCCTGGCTCCCTTGAACCACCTCTTGTCTCCAGCTTGTGCTTTGCAGATGTAAAGCTTCCCTCCATTCACAGTGGCAGTGATCAGCTGATGCTTCCCACCTTCGTCTCCATCAGCCGTTCTTGTCAACACAGACAAGTAATAGTAGGGTTTCCCACCAACTTCCTGAGATGATGACTCCAGAATGTTTGCTGTTGCCACTGCATTGTTGTCAAAGCCTCCCTGGAAGAAACGTCAGATTCACACACAGTTAGGACCTGACAACCCAACTCCACATAAGGTAAAAATCTTGCTTGTAAGACTCATCCAAAACTAGAGAAATCTTTCGAGGTTATCAGTTGAAAAGAGTTTCAATTATCAGTTGACAACGAGGGAGAGAATGTGTTCTCTCTACGGTGTTTGATTCTCATATTCTATTCTGTCAGCTTCAGGTTACTCAAACAAATGACAATGGGAAGTTTACCTCAGAGGCAGTCTCACCGAAGTAAGCTTGTTTCCCTAGGAGGTAATTAACCTGCATAAAGCCCAAAATCACCACTCAGTCTCACACTTCATTATATTTTGTAACATCATCATCTTTATAGATAATGGAGTAAAGTAAAAGACCTGAGAGAGGAACTCTTCGGGAGAACCGTAATCAGTGATGGACTTCTTGTCAGTAGGAGTGACCATGACATTGAGATTGCTAGTAGCATCGAAGTTGTCTTCGTACCTAAGGACTTGTCCTGGATACTCAATCTCTTTGCTTGGGTTCCATTTTGCTGGCACCTGCACTTTGAATCCATCTCCATTGTATGGCAAGAAGTCTGTGTTCGTCTTTGGCTTCCCAAACACATTTGCTGCAACAAACCAAGAAAAAAAAAACCAGAGAAATATGTTTTCAAGATTCGGTCTGAAAATGAAATGATCCAAGGTTATTCGATTTTCTTGAAAAAGTTCGCACCAGCTTCACCGTAGGCGGCATCAGCAGGAGATACTTTGGAACCAACAGCAGCGGCGCCGACGAGGAGAGTGAGAGCAAGACGACGGGAGACGGCGGAGTTATCGTCTTCATGAGGCTGTTGAGCTTTACACATGATCTGAACAGGTTTGGAGAGTGACACGTGACGCTGGGATGAGGAGGAAGATGATGATCGTGCGGCTGAGGAAGCCAATGCGCTCTGGTGTAGGAAACAGGCACTGTACGCCATTATCTCTCTCTGTATATCTCTCTTTCTCTCTTCTTTTTGTGTGTGATTAAGCTATGAAAGTGTTTTTTGAGGATTGTTGGAGTGTGTTAATGTATGGAGATGAAACCAAGAGTGAACCTGATTGGTTGGTTTCGGATATTGGAGGATCTCTCTGTTGATGTCCAGATAAGGCTGTTGAGGTGTTGCAGTGTGCCACGTGGCAGATACGCTTTGTTCTTGTTCCACGTCAGTTTCATAAGTCATCTATTTTAGTATTTTGGTCTAGAAGCAAATATTTTTCTGCTCACACTAAAGTCAAAAGACACTGCAGTTCTGGATCAAAAGTGGCCTTTTTTCTTCTTTCAATTACATGAGAATGAATACAAATAATCTAACAAAATTGTTGAAAGTTGAGAATCTGTTACACCTATGTAGATAAAATTATGGTTGGTGCGACTTCAAAAATTCGTTTCATGACAAACACCAAAATGCTCATTAAAACACCAAAGTGAAATGTGCATCATAATTCTCTTCTTGTTTGTCCTTACGAGTAACCTTCTTGGCTTGACTTTTGGTTTTGCTTCCTAATTGTTCTCCTTTAATGCAGCTTCTGTCAGAGAAATGTTTAGTTCAGGCTGCTCAACCCCATTAGTAGAAGGCATTTTCCCTTCAATATTGTTACCCGAATCGAAGTTGTTAGCTAATTTGCGCTTTTTCCTTTTTGGTTTCTTAGCCACTGGAGCAGTGTTGTTTGAGTCAGGTTGCTCATTCCCACTGACAAGATTCGAAGGGATGCTCTCTTTATCCTTACTCGGATCCAACCTGCTGACTGACTTAGCCTCTTTCTGCTCATTCCCATTAGCCATATCAGAAGGCTTCTTCTCTTCCATGTTCCCCAAATCCAGGTTGTTGACTAATTTGCACTTTTTCGACCTTGATCGCTTCTTTTTTGGTTGCTTAGCCACTGAAGCAGCTTCCATTGGAGCAGTGGTTGGGTCAGGTTGTTCATCACCATTAGCAAGATTGAAAGGCAAGCTCTCTTCCATGTTATCATTATCCGAGTTGTTAGGTAGCTTAAGCACTGTTTGCTCATTCTCATTAGCCAGATCCGAAGGCGTGTTCTCTTCCATATTCCCTAAATCCAAGTTGTTGGCTGACTTGGGCTCTGTTTGCTCATTCCCGTTTGCCAGATCGGAGGGCTTGCTCTTTTCCATCTTCCCCAAATCCAGGTTGTTGCCTGATTTGCACTTTTTGGACCTTGATCGCTTCTTTTCTGGTTGCTTAGCCGCTGAAGCATCTTCAGCTGGAGCAATGTTTGGGTCACGTTGCTCATTTCCATTAGCGAAATTAGAAGGAATGCTCTCTTTCTCCCTACCCAGATCCAACTTGCTGACTGACTTAGACTCTTTTTGCTTATTCCCATTTGCCAAATCAGAAGGCTTGTTCTCTTCCATGTTCCCCAACTCCATGCTGTTGGCTGAGTTAGGCTCTGTTTTCTCATTCCCATTCGCCAGATCAGAAGGCGTGTTCTCTTCCATAAACCCCATGTCCAAGTTGCTAGCTGACTTCGGCAATGTTTGCTCATTCCCATTAGCCAGATCAGAAGGAGCATTCTCTTCCATGTTCCCAAAATTCTCTTCAATATACCCCAAATCAATGTTGTTGAGCGCCTTGCACCTTTTGGACTCTGACTGCATCTTCTTTTGTTTTGTAGCCACCGAAACATCTTCCACTGGAGAAGTGTTTGGGTCAGGTTGCTCATTCCCATCAGCGAAATTTGAAGGCAAGCTCTCTTCCATATTACCCAAACCCAACTTGTTGGCTAATTCGAGCTTTGACCCCATTGGAGTAGTGTTCGGGTCATGCTCCCGTAGCTCATTGGGGTTAGCGGAAGGTATATCATCTCTGGGACTCGTTGCATCTACCACTGAAGCAATAGGTTGCACAGCTCCGGTTTGAACTGAAGATTGTGCGAGGCTATCATATGAGAGAATAGAAGCTATTGCATACATAGAAGCACCAAGATGAGGCGGCAAATTTTCCTTTGGATGTTTAACCTACAAATGCGAATGGAAGGTTAAAAAGGATGCCATTGCCAAAATAAAGTAATGAAAATCTTAAATCATAGTGATATAACTCATGTACCTTGAACAAAATGGACGCCATTAGTCTCTCTCTCAAGATATACATTTGAGCAATTTCAAAAGCTGTAACCTTGAAAGGCAGCCACCGATCCACTACTACCTTTACTGAATTTTCCGGCGCAAGCATTATTTTCTCTCCAGGCCTACCACCTTCTTTATCTATGTCCATTGCGTCTCCTACATTTTCTACTTCGTGGTCTTCCTCGTCATCACTCTTAACAGCATCATAGCTCTCTGTAGTAGAAACGGCTATCTCTCTTGAAAACAGTAACAAAGGTATAGTGGGAAGAACACTGCAGCTTCTTATCTGCACACCCCAATCTCCTCGAGTGATCTCATCAAAAACAATTAAAGCTTCGTCATACTTGGTAGAGGACAAGTCAACATTTTTTGATAGCGAGGGCACACGAACTTTGGCTCCAGCAATAGTCTCTACTACAGACCTTGTCTGATTCTTGGAAACTGGGCACATCCTTCCCAACATAGGGTACAATCCTACTGCTATAACAGCACGGAGAATACCCGGATCATGAGCATTCAGGCTACAGTTTGAGCTGCTAGGGATGACCCCATGTCTACTAAGTTCTCCCTGAAGCTTGCGACGCAGATCATCCAGCCTCTTCATGACAATTTGGGATATGAAGTACTTAGAACAAAACTCCTTAGCTTGACCACTTTCTTTTGCATTTTTCCAGCACTGAAAAGCTGCAACAGTGGCAAGATGATCACTGTGGTCTCCATAAAGCGATGCAAGTTCATGTTTTGCGGCAGCAGCCTTTTTTCTATCACCTGGCGACAAGGGCATAGTAAACGGATCCTTCTCGTCGGCTGCACATGCCAAAATAAGTGCTGGATCCAAACAGTTCACTAATATGGCGAAATAAATCATCTTGCTAATCCGAGGATGAACTGGAAGCTGACCAAATTTCTGTCCAAGTTCTGTCAGCTCTTCTTGAGGAGTCAAAGCTCCAATATCTTTAAGGATGATTAAGGCATTTGCAATACTTTGAGCAACAGGCGGGTCCATCAATTTGTGAAGGAAATCATTTACGTTGCAATTCGGATCCAGCATCTTAACCTGAACATATTATTGAAGCACATCAGTAAGAAATCAAGTACGCAAGAAGTCTCAAACAGGATGCTACCATGCATGAATGACAATTAAACATCATAGAACAAATCTATGTTAGAAAGAACAGTACCTGCAAGCAGAGTTCATCCACTGGCATTCTCATAACTTCAGGAACTCTATATTCGGACAAAGACGCTGCCCGGAGTTTAGAATATAGATGATAACAAATGCCAGCTTGGCAACGGCCTGCTCGACCCGCCCTCTGTTTTGCATTTGCTTTTGATACCCAAGAAGACTGGAGCGTTGACACATCATTATAGGGATCATAACTCTTTTCCTTCATCCGACCGCTATCTATCACATAAACCACATCATCGATGGTAACTGCTGATTCAGCAATATTTGTCGCAAGCACAATTTTGCGACAACCACGAGGGGGGCGATTAAAAACTTTCTTCTGTTCCTCAGCTGGAACCCTTGAGTGAAGACATAGAATGATGAATTTATCACTATCTGCAAAAAAGCGATCATCAAGTAATTTCTCTTTTGTTTTCCTTATTTCCTCCCACCCTGGTAGAAAAACAAGAATGGCACCAGCTTCTGAATCGCTGCATATTTTCTTCATTAACTTCACTATAAGACCCACATCTACTTCTTCTGGTTTGATTGTCGCCATATACTTATCAAGTAAGTCTTGTGCTTGCTGAGAATTGGACTGGATGTTACCCCCATGTTCCCTGATTATTTGAGCAGTTTCAAATTGATTCTCCTTTTCAGCTAATACTAATGCTGTTATACCTTCTTTGGACTTCAGTGTACAGTCAGCGCCAAATGAAAGGAGCTTGCAGACATCGCTAACCCTGCCCTTTCCAGCAAAGACCATAAGTGGTGTTAGGCCTGTCGTTGAGTTCTGGTAATTGTAAGCCTCGTGACTTCCTTCAGATGAAACTAGATCTATGAGACAATCAAACTCATCATTTGTCCATGCCAAGTCGATTGCTTCATCTAAAGAAACTTTATCTTCATCTTTAAAATCACGCTTGTCACTTGGTATGTTCGAGTCAGCAGAAAGTAGATGATTATTCTTGTCTGAATTCAGGACAGCGAGCGCATCTTCCAGAAAAAAGGTTCTCACCTGTAGATATGGACGCAAGAATATTGTTTTCCAATGCAGTGAGACTAAGAAGCAAATTCTAGAAAGAGATAGATAGAGAGAGACACAAAGGGAGAGGAATTAACTGGATAAGTGAATCCAGGTACTCGGACAACCGGGCAACCTCCGAAATACTCAGAAAACCTCTCAGCATCAAGAGTAGCACTCATTAGAATCTGTTACCATTGAAAATATTTATTCTTATATTGTAAATGTATCATAGCAATGGAAGACGAGAAGAACAAAACATAACCAACCAGTCGGAGATGAGGATTCGACGGAAGCAAGTCCCTGCAAATATAAAACATCACAAATTGATCTGAATTCTGCCACTCACCCAAAGATTAAAAAAGTATATATCCTGGTAGTTATCGTTTTCATCACTTAGCTTCAAATAAAGAATTCAAAATACAAGTGTACAAGTATAGCAGCTTTTGCATCTAAATTATAGTGCGACACCAATTAAACAATAGCCATATGATCAACTTTTTTCCGTGAAATCTATTTGACTTTTTTGGTTCATTTTGACAAGCTGAGCACCTCAGTGTTTAAGAGGGCCAGAGAGTGTACCTTAAAATCATTAACATGAAATCAGAGTAGGAGTCCCTTTCATGGATTTCGTCCTACAAAGTGACACACGGGTCAGTGACCAATATAGACAACTATAAAATCAATTTACAGCAGAAGAGCACAAAGAAGAAAACCTAAGATAAACAAACAGAAACAAGATGGCAGATAAAAGTGATTGTTAAAAATATAATGTTTTTTTTTTTTCAGTTAAAATTTTAGTCCTGCCGCGGAACCAGGACATGTAGTGAATGGAAAAACATACTTAATAAACACATGAAAAACATATTATGAATCAAACAAGAATGTGTTACCACAATAATGTGAGTTATATCAGGAACACAGCTGTTAACGCCTTTGCCTATAAGCACCCTCAATAGAATGCCATTCGTGCAGAAAACAACTGATGACCCTCTTCCACCTTCACTTTGCAGCCGAACCTAGACAATGATATATTGAGAGAAGATTTTTCCTGTAACCCTAAGAACTTGTGTGTCTATAATATGGATAAGTATGTTTAAGAACAAAGACCCCTTACCTTGTAGCCGACAGTTCTCCCAATAGTTTCACCTCTTTCCCAAGATATTCGATCAGAAACTTCAAATTAGGAAAAGAAGGCATTAAGTAAGGAGTTAGCTGCTTATATGGCATGCATTTGAATTACAAGGCTGAAAACATCACAAGAGTTGAATCAGATAGATACTAACCTGAAATAGCTGAGATACGACGTGGTTGGGTGCAAATGATTTTGCACACTTCTTGCTTACTATGCCACATATGATCTAGAAGATATTGAGGCACCTAAAATATCAACAACTGAGGCATCTGAGAAACCTCACAAATGAAGAAAAAAAAAAACTACTATTTGAAACAGAATACAATTTATAAATACCAAGTGATATGGTAATACCATGTACAAGAACAGAAACCCTTATTCCACGACACTTAAACTCGATTTTTTACAATGCTTTGGACATGAAAACTGACAAGCTGAACCTAGAAAATCATAACCTGTGATGAATAACTATACTTGACTCCACCAGAAGAAACCAATACAGAATAAAGAGCAACAGAGAAAAACACTGAAGCTTTTGACTCTAGTGTACTACAAACAACAAGAGGAAAAACGCACCTGAGTAGTTTTCCCACAACCAGTTTCACCAGCAATAAGAACAACCTGCATTTCGAATACGAATGAATAAAGACTCTTTCTAAACCAGTGGCAATCCCCACTGGAAATCCTGAATCCTGATATAGAGGAACAAATAAATTATCTAAAGACCCATATAACCTGATTGGACTCCACTGCAGATATAATGGCATCGCGAAAAGATGCGATGGGAAGCTTTGATCGTGCTTCAATGATCTGTAACAATATTAAAATACAAGAATATTTATATAGGCGACAGTGCATGCTTAGTACTTTCTGAAACTGGATTCTGTATAGAGAATATTATATCTTTTGAAAATACGTGTAACTGCTAACCTCTCTAAAACGTTTTTCTTTTTCCAGTCTAGAACTCAGGGATGCCACTTTATTTTGAATATCGTTTTTTGTCAATTGAGGTTTCTTGAAGAAGTCATCTTTCCAATTACTGTGGACGTTTCCAGTATATATACCCAGTGATGTTCCTGTAGTATCGCCATCACAAGGTGGATAGCGAGTAAATAAGTCATGCAGGACAGCTTTTGCCTCTGGTGGAAATGACACACATTTAAGCTTCTGTGACTTTCTTATAGCGCCTCCTTTCTGAAATTTGGTTTCATACCGATGCTTGCTGTATGACTTTGACAAGCCATCTCCTTCTCTTCCTTTCTGATTTCTGGTTTCAAACCTACGCTTGCTGTCTGACTTTGAAATGTCATCTCTTTTGAAAAGAGAAAGACGCCTTTCTTCCCCAGTCCTACGCAGAATCCAAGAGGATCAGAAACTAGGGCGCGCTCTCAAGTAGTAGATAGATACCCAAAACTTGCATATCCACCAAACGTCATACAAAATTGCATTAAGCAGTGACTGACCCGTGACTTTTTGATCGGATACCCATAGTTCGGCACATCTGATGAATTATGCCACGTTCGCTATTTGTAAGATGCTGCTCAAAGACGTAAGCTACACACAAATAGAAAGCCAACACACTTTCATTCGATCAAACAAAAAAAAAGGCAACATTCCGATAGAAATCACCAAAGCTAACAATAACTTAAAACCCATTGCAAGTAGAGAGTATTGGAGCTCATCTGAGGGTTAGCAGAAGAAACTTTGATTTAGAAAAAAGGAAGAAACTTTTTTAATTCCCGGTCGAAGAGGTAAACTCACAATCGTTCCCGGAGGCGCGAAAATCCTCAAGGAGCTTGGTGGCCCAAGCCCCAGTGGTTTCGCAGAGACGAGCTTGCTTCGTATTCTTCTTCATCTTCGCCATCGCTTTTTAAGGTTTCTATATCTCTCGATACTTGTGAGCAGAGACTACTATGCGGCGGCTTGTGTGAGCTTTCACTTTCAGAGAGAAGCTCGTTGATGAGTGGTGCCGGTTTTGCTCTCCGCCTCCTCCTCCTTGCCCTATTTTCCTTTTTTCATAAATTTAATTATTTTTAAGAAACAAAAAAACTCCTTATTGGATAACTCGGAGTATTTTGGGCTTTTTAGGCCTTTTGGGCCAAAAGGAAAAAATAACAGAAAACAGTGATCGGGAAGACCTGCACCACACCTGATTCATTCCCTCGCACCCTTTCGTTTCAAATTTCAAAAAAACGGCATTTTCTGCGTGTTTCTCGGGAAAATCGTCCGCCTGATTGATTGTTTTCTCAGTCACTCACTGTTTCGCTCTTGAAGAAATCAAATGATATGAGACGCTTGTTGATGAATCGAAACCTAAGTCCCTTGTGCAGATCCGTGCTCAGATTCATCGATTTATCTGTTTGTAGGGCCATGGCTTGCTTTCTCGATTGCTTCCGCGCCAGAGACAATCGCTCTACTAGTAATCTCGTCTCTCACTCTTCACTCGCCAATCCCAGAGTAATTTTTTCGCTTCTCTTGCTTTTTCCGCATGCATGATCCTGTCAATTTTGGTGTCAATGATCGTATAAGAAATAGATCGCAATTCGCAATGCCCTGTTTGATCTTTGAGCTGGATTTTGTCTATGATGGATTTAATCTGCTGGCTTCTGATCGTTTCTTTTGATTTTCTTGATCAAGATCATATCGATCTGACCCAGAACTTTTCCTTTCTTATTTATCTTCAGAAACGTCAGGACTCGCAGAATGATTTGTCAGCTTTGTTTCTTTCTGAAGGTAGATCTCTTTTTGATGTGTTTGTATCAGGAATCGAGATGATTACTTGTTTTCTGTATCGGCTTGTTAATATTATAAGGGTTTAATTTGTTCTTGATTTCTAGAGAAAGCAGCTTCCTCGCCTTGCCATGACAAAGAAAGATTTGATTTGGATTCTATTCATATTGACAAAGGCCTAAGGGACGAGGTATGATTACAAAGCATTGCCTCTAATCATGTTATTCTAACCATACTGATTCGTATTGTTCTTTTATCATGATCAAGATTTGTTCTCTTGGATTGATTTTGAAATCTCAACTTAGCTGCAAGTGAAACAACTTCTAATTTTTAAACCCTGAGTTTGTTCTTGCGAGTCTTACGATTGGTTCTATGTCTTTTGTTACTGAGGTGGTCTTTAGTTTTGCTAATATAACAAGTTGCTATAGATTTTCTAGCCTTTAGCTTTCTTTTCTCATCCTCTTCTTCTTTTTTCCCCCTCTTCCTAATTAGAATGCTGGAATTCTTTTTCAGAAACTGTCTGTAATTTTGTTGTGGAAGCTCTGAAATCAGAGCATCCTTTCTTTGCATATCAATAGAATCTGATTGTTCATGCTGAGAATCTAACGCTTTTTTCCGAATCATAGGCACGGTTTCTTAAAGCTTGTGGTACTATACCGGAGACACCTATTGAAATTAGGAAAGGATCCCAAAAACTAAGTAGTCCTCAACATTCTGGATCTTCCCATTTTCACTCATGGATTTCCAGTAGCTCTGCGATTGGGTCTCATCTGGCTGAATCCTCAACCCCCATGAAAGCTTGTGAAGAGGTGGGAAGACCATCATTCACTTCAGAGCAAACAACTAGCAGGTAGACGTTACTTTGTTTAATAAACATCTGTTCAAATCGCTACGTGAATAAAACAGACATTTTGCTCCTTTTGCTATGCTTGATAGAATTGGCATGGTTTCTTGATACAACTGGTGTGGTTTCTATGCTAACATTATTCTCACATCTAACTAATGTTTAAGGATTCATGGATCTGGAATTCACTCTTTCTTTTTTTCATATTAGTTGTGTAATTGATGTACGGGACAGTGCAAGGATCTCTTCTGCTTCTAGTGATGGTACTGAAGTAGAAAGCGTTGGCACTGCAATCAAGGGTGAGTTGGATAGAACTGCTAGGCCAACGTTCACAGCTGGAAAGAATAAGTCCGTTCGGTTTGAATGTGATCTTGATCAATCACACTCTTCTAATTCTTCCGAGAATAGCAGTTCAAGAAAACCCGAGATGGGTGGCAAAATTTGTTTCACAGTGAGCTCGCCTAATCCAACCCCCTTGAAGCTATCTGATGAGATGCAAACTCCTGGAACCTTATATCCTGCAAACATGGAATCAGCAGGAAGGGGGAGGCCTAGAATCAGGTCGCAGTTTGTGCATTCAGTTTCCAATATAATGGAAAACGCATCCTTATATAAGTGCTACATGGATTCACATGGGAGCCTAGATTACGAAGAGCAGATAGAGGGTGAAACACCCTCTTCAGCAACTTATGGTGAAAAGGTGGAAGAAAGCTCTGATGAGAAGTTGTCTAAGTTTGAGGCAAGTTTTTCTCCTTGGCTAAACCAGATCAACGAAGACAGTAACGAAAACATTGCGGTTTCGAATGAAAGGACACCAGGAGTAGCTGCCATAACCCCCGGTGACAGGCCTATCATTGGATTGGTTGCTGCTCAGTGGATTGAGAATGAGCAAACTGAGATTTCACCCAAATTGTGGGATGGAAATGGGATCCCAAATTCGACAACCAAATACAAGGAGGTAATATTCCCTGCCTTTCATCTCCGCTTTCTAGGCTCATTCAGCTCCTCTAATGTTCAGAAACTATAACTTATGCAGGATCAGAAAGTGAGTTGGCATGCAACACCGTTTGAAGTGAGACTGGAGAAGGCACTTTCTGAAGAAGGTGGTCAGAGTTTATTCCCTCAAAGGTATGAACCGTAAATCTCAATGATTTCCCAAGGAGAAGTGATGAAAACTACAGAAGCAACCCCAATAAATGTTTGTGGTGCAGGAAACTTGAAGTGATGATGGAGGAGGTTGAAGGGGACACAGACATATCGCAGCTGCAGCATTCAGTGCAACCAAACTCGGTAGTTTCCTTCTGAAAGTCCTCTCGGCTTTCGTACAGAACAGTATTACTTACATATGGCTATCATTACTCATGAACAAACGAAATACTCTTGTTTCTGGCTCTTTAAGGAGCTTTAAAGATACTTATTAAAGAATAAAGTATCAACAGTGATGTTTTATGAACCTCTTGAGAATTCTTTTCACCATTCACTCTTTTGATCTTTTTCTGAAGTAATATTAATCTGCAAATGCATTATTACATATAGTCATGTCGTATATAGGTGAGACAGTAGTAGCTCACCATGTTTCATATTTTAAAATGGAGCAAAGCAGAGGTCCCGTCAAGTCCTTTGGCATTGTAGTAAGTAGCGTACTCTCTAATGGTGGTCTCTCTGTACTTTGGAAGGTTTTCTTCAGACACAAGCTCTCTAATCGGTCCGTACACTCTAGGATTCGGTCTTACTCCGGTGGTAAAGAAACATGCGACGGACACTCGAGCTCTTGTTGCTCTGTTCGCCAATACTCTATGCTCCAAACTAATGAATTTGTCGTTTGTTATAAGCTGCATCAAAACCAGAAAAAACAAATAAAAACTTTGAATCGTAGGGAAGATTAGTTATAACAAAGCAAAACTGAGGAAAAAGGGCATTGGTAAACATGCCTGTAAAAGATCTCCAATGTTGATGATGAGAGCGCCGGGAACATGAGGAACATCGAACCAGTACCCTTCGCGACGAACCTGAAGCCCTTCGATCTGATCGGGGAGAAGGACGGTAAGGAAAGAGTTGTCAGAGTGCTGACTTGTGCCAAAAGTTAGGTCAGGCTCTGGACACGGTGGGTAGTAATGGGAGAGCATGAGCAAACCCTTGGAGCAATCTATGTTATTGAGGTGATTAGGTTCCAACCCTAGAGCTTCTGATAAAAGCTCAAAGAGAAATTTACCCAAAATCATCACTTGCTTTGAGTATTCCATCATAACATCCCTGAAACAATTTAGTGATTCACCATATGAACAAAGAGTACACATGAAATCAAGTTAGGGCAATGGAGTCATACCTACAAATCTCCGGAAGATCCTGTGGTTTTGGAGTATCTGGAGCCATAGTACAAGAGAAAGTGTCTCTCCAATTTGCAGCTGGAGAACTGAAGAGATCGAAATTACTTGAATACAGAAACCTTCTGCTGAAATCGCGACTATAGAATTCTTTCCTCACTTCAGGGGATTGCTCGTGAAAGTCACGAACTCCATCTTTCATCTTCTCAAGAAGATCAAGCGAAACTCCATGGTTGATCACCTGGAAGAAACCCCACTTCTCTGCTGCTTCTTTAATCCCTTCAATCGCGTTCTTGCGCTTGCTCGTGTCCTCAACGATCCTTCCTCCTAGATCAATCGTTGGGATCGTCTTGAGATGTACCAAGTCTGAGGAAAGTGGTTTATGGTTTGATAATTTGACAGATGGATGATGAAAGATGCGCGGAATTTGTGAAACTCCTGCGTCAACGAGTCCTTTCACACCCGTTTTCGTTTCATCGAAAGCTTTAAGCTCACCGGCACGATCGAATGAAGAAGCAATCTTCGTCGTCTCCATAGTTTTAGTTTCTCGAAAAACAGAACAATATGATACAATCCCACATAACTTAAGAATCCATAAAAACAAGAAAGAAACTTTTTTCTTAAGTTCAAAGATTGGACCAGTTGATACAGCAAAACCATTGATTAGAGATAAGGTTGCTTGACAAAAACAACCGCTTGTGACAGTGACTGGAGCAGACTTAAGTAATTAACAAGAGGTTATTACAGAAAAGAAAAAAATCAAATTAGTCTCACGCATCTGTTAGACAAAATGATACAGTATATGGCATTCTCAGATCTTGAGATAAAGTAATCCAGAGGTACCATCGAATCCTTTGGATCTGTAGAACTTTGCATACTCTGTAATAGTTTAATCATAGCTACAAAGAAACATATCTTTTAACCACCATAACCAATCACACCTTATTTGGACTAAACCGAAATAACAATCTTTATTTCATAAATTCCACATGCATGTGGTTCACACATATCCAACATGTTACATATATATATCATGTCATATATGTGTGATAAAGTAGAAGCTAGCTGGCCATGTTTCATATTTTAAAATGGAGCAAAGCAGAGGTTCCGTCAAGTCCTTTGGCACTGAAGTGAACAGTGTAGTCTCTAATAGTGGTCTCTCTGTACTTTGGAGGGTTGTCTTCAGACACAAGCTCTCTAATGGGTCCGTACAGTGTAGGATTCGGTCTCATGGCGGTGGTGAAGAAACCTGCTACAGAGACTCGAGCTCTTGTGGCTCTGTTCGCCAATACTCTGTGCTCCAAACTGATGAACTTGTCGTTTGTTACAAGCTGCATCAAAATCCCAATAAAAAATCTTTGAACCAAGAGGAAGATTTATACTTGTGCAAAACAGAGCAAAAATGTATTGGTTGTGCAAACTTGCCTGTAGAAGATCTCCAATGTTGATGATTAGAGCTCCGGGAACATGAGGAACATTGAACCAATACCCTTCACGAAGAACCTGAAGCCCTTCGATCTGATCTGGAAGAAGAACGGTAAGAAAAGTATTGTCGGCGTGCTGACTTGTGCCTAAAGTTAGGTCAGGCTCTGGACATGGTGGGTAGTAATGGCAAAGCATGACCAAACCCTTAGAGCAATCCATGTCATTGAGGTGATTAGGGTTCAACCCTAGAGCTTCTGATAAAAGCGTAAAGAGAAATTCACCCAAATTCATCACTTGCTCTGAATATTCCATCGTGACATCCCTGAAACAATTCACCATATATGAATAGAGATTACACATCAAATAAAGTTAAAGCAATGGAGTCATACCTACAAATCTCTGGAATATCTTGTGGATTCGGAGGATCTGGAGCCATGGTACAAGCAACCGTGTCTCTCCAGTTTGCAGCTGGAGAACTATAGAGATCGAAATTACTTGAATACTGAAACTTTCTAGTTAAATCGCGACTGTAGAAATCTTTCCTCACTTCAGGGGATTGCTCGTGAAACCCACGAACTCCATCTTTCATCTTCTCAAGAAGATCAAGTGGAACTCCATGGTTAATTACCTGGAAGAAACCCCACTTCTCTGATGCTTCTTTAATTCTTTCAACCGCGTTCTTGCGCTTACTCGCATCCTCGAAAACCCGTCCTCCAAGATCGATCGTTGGGATCGTCTTGAGATGTAGCAAGTCCGAGGAAAGTGGCTTAGGGTTCTCTAGTTTGACAGATGAGTGATGGAAGATGCGTGGAATCTGTGAAATTCCGGAGTCGACGAGTCCTTTCACACCCGTTTTTGTCTCATCAAAAGCTTTGAGCTCACTGGCACGATCGAATGAAGAAGCAATCTTCGTCGTCTCCATAGTTTTAGTTTCTCGAAGAACAGAACAATATGATACAATCAGGCATAACATAAAAATCTATAAAAACAAGAATGAAACATTTTTCTTAAGTTCAAAGATGTGACCGGTTGCTACAGCAAAACCATTGGTAAGAGATAAGGTTTATAGACAAAAACAACCGCTTGTGGCAGTGAGCGGACCAGACAAGTCTTTTAGTCAACAACAAGTTATTACAGAATTAAGAGAATCAATCTCCCACGCAACTTTATTAGTCAAAATGATACAGTATATATATATATATAAAACGAAGTTTGCATTCTCTGTAATGGAGTAATGGTGGTGTCTCTCTATATTTGGGTTGGTTTTGTTCAGACAAGAAAACAACACTTGTCTTTCAAAAAAATTGTTTTCTTTCTTGTATTCTACGCCTAACTATCTTGAAATTGAATTAAGTACGGAACTTTTATTGTTTTCAACAAATGGTCTTTAAAGACTAAATTTATTTTCAAAAAAAACATGCTTTCTTGTGATTTTTAATCCAGAAACATGCATGATATATGATTCAAAAACCTTATGATTTTATGATAAAGCAAAAAACGTCAACTAATCTTATGCATGCTTGAAAAAATCCCAAGACCTTTAAATCCATGAATTACAGTGAACTAACACCAAATCATGAAAACATGCAAACATATCTAGAGACCATTACTTAACCAACCAGTGAACCATTATTTAACCAATCTTAAATATTGTCATCTAATAATTCAACCCATCCAATCTAGTGTATATGCATATAACCAACTTGTTCATATCCAATATTGACATCTAATCGATTAACCATATCCGATTGCACCTTATATGGACCAAACTGAAATGACAATGTAGTATAATCCATAAATTCCACATTTGGTTCACATAATTCCAACATGTTACATATACTGTCATGTCGTATATGTTTGAGAAAGTAGTAGCTCGCCATGTTTCATACTTTAAAATGGAGCAAAGCAGAGGTTCCGCCAAGTCCTTTGCCATTGAAGTAAGTAGCGTAGTTTGTAATGGTGGTCTCTCTGTACTTTGGAGGGTTTTCTTCGGACACAAGCTCTTTAATGGGTCCATACACTCTAGGATTGGGTTTTACATGGGTGGTGAAGAAACATGCGACAGAGACTCGAGCTCTTGTGGCTCTGTTCGCCAATACTCGATGCCCCAAACTGATGAATTTGTCGTTTGTTATAAGCTGCATCAAAATCACAAACCCCCAAAAGAAACTTTGAGTTAAAGGGAAGATTATCTATAGAATGCAAAACTGAGGAAAAGAAAGCATTGGTAAACATGCCTGTAAAAGATCTCCGATGTTGATGATGAGAGCGCCTGGAACATGAGGAACATCGAACCAGTACCCTTCACGAAGAACCTGAAGCCCTTTGATCTGATCTGGAAGGAGGATGGTAAGAAAAGAGCTGTCGGAGTGCGGACTTGTGCCAAAAGTTAGGTCAGGCTCTGGACACGGTGGGAAGTAATGGCAAAGCATGCGCAAACCCTTTAGGCAATCCATGTCCTTGAGGTGATTAGGGTTCAGCCCTAGAGCTTCTGACAAAAGCTCAAAGAGAAATTCACCCAAAATCATCACTTGCTTTGAGTATTCCATCATAACATCCCTGAAAGGATAGAGATATTAAAGTTGATTTACTGCACAATTAAAACGACCAAAGTTGCTTACGTATTCACAAAAGCTTTTCCAAAAGCATGGTTTGAATGTGTCTAAGAGGGTGTTTGCATAAACTAAGGCAAATAAGAGATTTGTTGGAACTTTGACCAAGGTCCAAGGCTCATACCTACAAATCTCTGGCAGATCCTCTGGTTTTGGAGGATCTGGAGCCATGTAACAATAGAATGTGTCTCTCCAATTTGCAGCTGGAGCACTGTAGAGATCGAAGTTACTTAAATACATAAACTTTCTGTTGAAATCGCGGCTATACAATTCTTTCCTCACTTCAGGGGGTTGCTCATGAAAGTCACGAACTCCATCTTTCATCTTCTCAAGAAGATCGAGCGAAACTCCATGGTTAATCACTTGGAAGAAACCCCACTTCGCAGCCGCTTCTCTAATCCCTTCAATCGCGTTCTTGTGCTTAATCGCGTCCTCGAAGACCCGTCCTCCGAGATTGATCGTTGGGATCGTCTTTAGATGTAGCAACTCCGAGGGAAGTGGTTTAGGGTCTGCTAGTTCGACAGATGAGTGATGAAAAATGCGTGGAATCTGTGAGATTCCAGCGTCAACGAGTCCTTTCACACCAGTCTTGCTCTCATCGAAAGCTTTAAGCTCACTGGCACGATCAAATGAAGCAATCTTCTTCGTCTCCATCGTTTTTGTCTCTCATAAAGACAGATAGAGCAATCTGATACAATCATATATAACATAAGCACCCACCGACACTTTACCTAACCCACAAAACAAAAGGTATATATTACTCGTGTTTCTTGTGTTCCAAGATGGGACCATTGATAAGAGATAAAGTTGATAGAAAAAAAGGTATATATATCACAAGCATTTTATTATACAAATGATAAGATAGGTTACTTTGCATTTTACTATGATGTATACATGTGCATCTTTGAACATGTCATCTTGGGTAAGAAAGTCAAAACATTAATTTTCTTATGTATCTCAAAAACCAGTTAATGCAAGAGAGAAACAATGTAAAAAATTACAAATTTCAATCACAAGAACTATCAAATAATCATGTTACCTCAAATTATTCTAGAAAATATATTAAATAGGAACACTTGATTTCAAAACTGCATGATTTTTTTCTTATCTTTACAAATTGAAGTTGTAGCAATATTGCTTTTATGGCTTTAGAAATTTAGTAAGTTATATTCATTCAGGTTAAAACAAATAGCAATCACATATGACACATCTGTCTAGAACGAATATTGATTTTCTAATTAACCAGGAGATAAACCTTTTTAAAACTTCGAAGAATCCTTTTAAGTGACTCTACATGATAGAAAAAACAACGGCCTGTGACAGTTCTAGCCCAGTGGCTTTGACAGAGATATATTAAAGAAGAAGTTATTACAGCGAGGAAATCAAAGTCCCAAGCACCTTTATTAGACAAGTGATATTCTCAGATCTTGAGATAGAGTAATCCAGAGGTACCATCGAATCCTTTGGATCTGTAGAACTTTGCATACTCCGTAATGGTGGTGTCTCTATATTTGGGAGGATTTTGAAGATGCAGCCTCTGAAGGAGTACCTGAACTAAGACAAGAAGTAACTCTAGAGAACAGAGCAACATGAACAAGATTAAGGAAATATGCAGAATCTTGTTTTGGCGGTTTGAAGTGAAGACTAGAAGCTTAGAGAAGATTCTAGAAGACTGAAGAGTTTCCTTTTACAAGAAGAAAAGGAAAACATGAAGACAAAGGACAATTTCCTATTCCATAAAGAAAAAGGAAATTGTCCATTCCAATTAGTTTTAGAATTGGAAATCGACCTGTTGTATGGTCTCAACCTATTTAGTATAAGTAGGAGTGCTAAGGCTTGCAGAAAGCTTAGCACAATCACTAGAGAGAATTCCTAGCTATTAAGTCTTAGTTTGAGAGAAATAGAGAACTAGAGGCTTAAAGAGAGCTAAGGGTTTTAAGGAGAGTTATTGTTCTTAATCGGTCTGTGATTAAAGAACAAGACTTAGTGAGAATAGAAAATAGTGTTAAAGGAGAAACCTTGTAAACATATTTTCTATTAATCGAAAGAGTTTTTGAGAAATTCAGAGTTACATCGTGAACTAATTCAAAACTTAGTAGCTCTTGCATTTACAGATTTTGTTCTGACAAAATATCTTTGATGGGTCCATAAACTCGAGGATTCGCCATCAAATACGAACTGAAGAAACAAGCCACTGAAATTCTTGGTCCAGCTACATTCGCCAAAACCCTATGCTCCACACTTTTGAACTTGTCGTTTGTTATATGCCCCATTATAATTAATCAAACTTAGTCCATAGATTAACTCCACTGATAAATAAACCAAAAGGGTTAATTAGTTAGTTAACCTGAAGAAGATCTCCAACGTTAACAACAAGAGCTCCGGGAACAGGAGGAACATCAACCCAATATTGGTCATGGAGAACTTGAAGCCCTCCGATATGGTCTTGAAGAAGAATAGTGAGAAAAGAGTTGTCGAAGTGTTTGGTCAAACCTAAAGTAAGGTCGGGTTGGGGACATGGCGGGTAATAATGGCCGAGCAACAGCAAGGAGTTGGTGCAATCCATGCAGTGCCGGTCCGAGCATTTGTGAGGCCCTACACGAAAAATAAAATGAGGCCCAATATATTTATAAGTTTTAGGGTTAAAAAATTTTTTTTGACCTATTTTTAGTAAATTATACAAAATAATGATATTTTGAATATTATTACATTCAAATTTAATTGTTTGGGCCCTATTTTATTTATTTTTTTCGAAAAGGCTTTAGTTTCTACCAAATATTTTCATTTTATAGGCTTAATTCTTTTTTTTTTTCTAAAATTGGGCCTTTTTTCCAAAAAAAAAAAAGAAAAACCTTAAAAAAAAAAAAAAAAAAGTGGTGCCCCAAGCGGTGGCTTGGGTGGCATGTCCTCCGGGCCGGCACTGAATCCATGTCCTTGAGGTGACTAGTGTTTAACCCTAGAGCTTCTGACAGAAGCTCAAAGAGCAATTTACCTAATTTCATCACTTCCTTTGAGTACTCAATCATCATCTCCCTGTCAAAATGTCCCACCAAAAACCTTAAGAGACACTAACGAATATTGGAGCGTTAATCTTTAATGAAATCCTAGCTCTTAGAGCATCTCCAACCCACCTCTATATTTGCCTCTAAACTCTATTTTAGAGGCAAATTTGCTCCAACCCACCTCTAAAATAGAGATCTCTATTTTTTTCTCTATATATAGAAGTCAGAATAGAGAATCTCTATTTTTTCCTCTATAAATAAAGTTAAACTTTTTAGAGGAAAAAATAGAGGAACGCATTGGAGTAAAAATAGAGAAAACTTATCTCTATTATAGAAATAGAGCTAAAAATAGGGAAATATATCGGAGATGGTCTTACGTATAATTATTTAGAAGAGTTATTATTGGATTTTATGTATTTCAACTGTTTTATAAACTTGGGAAAAAAAAATGTTTTATTGGAATAACTGTGCTATTTGTCTAACGATTAGTAAAATGCTATTAGACCATAATTTCTACGGACCGAGGAACATAACATGTTACATTAGAAAATATACTCAAACTCGTGATTTAACAAATTTGGAAATCTTACCCACAAGCGGCGGGTAAGTCCTCCGGTCTGGGAGGATCTGGTGCCGTATAACAACCGAGTGTATCTCTCCAATTCGCCGCCGGTGAGCTAAACAGATCGAAGTTACTGCTATATACCACCTTACTAGCTGGATCTCGAGAGTAAAACCCTTTCTTCACTTGTGTGTCTTGCTCGTGAAACTCACGAATTCCTTCTTTCTTCTTCTCCAACACATCCATCGGGATCCCGTGATTGATCACCTGGAAAAAACCCCATTTCTCAGCCGCGTCTCCGATCTTCTCCACCAAGCTCCGCCGCGTGCCACCTCCTTTGAGATCGATTGTCGGGATAGTGAACTCAGAGGAGGAAGGTGGTTTTGGACTTGTTAAAGTAGCCGGAGGTGCACGGAATATTGACGGAATCTCTGCGATTCCGGCATCGACAAGGCCTTTCACGCCGGTTTTAGTTTCGTCGAAAGCTTTTAGTTGAGTTGAACGATTAATTGCAGCGACTGTAATAGGAAGTGATGACTCCATTGGTTTTTTCTTTTAAGCTGAAAATGCCATTTTTCATTGCTTTGAAGTTGGATCTTATAATACAACTTGTGAAAATGTTTCCACGAGTCAACGACGAAGATAAATGAGAAGTACATGTCATATTAAAATAAGGGCTATATTAATATCTATGCTTAGAAGACTTAAAAATTAGATTTGTACCATTAATAATTTAAAAATTAGAAAAATAGGAAAGAGAAAAAAATTAAAGCCATAACTATCCTTTTTATTTTGTTTTAATTACACATAATGTCATTGTCGAATACACTGTTCATTACCGGGTACTGTACACATGATACTGTTCATCAACTGTTTGACGACACTATTCATCTGAGATTGCCGATACTATTTATCACCGGATTGCATAAAACATTTTTGTGATTTGTGTGGATAACTATTTGATTAACGTGTTAACTAGTACAATATCGCGATAAATTCATATATTATGTGTTAAATGCATATTTATCGCGTTAAACCAGTTATCATATCATATAAATTAATGTAAAATATCAATTTTAAATTGTGAATTATAATTTACTTTATTCATCAAATACTTGGGTAAAAATATATATAAGTTAGGTGATTATCTATTAGGTTACCATGTTAACAACCGGGTTAAATCATAATGTATTGCGGTAACTTTATAAATATGTGATAAATTAATATTTATCGTGCTACCTCATTGATTATATCATATATAAGATATAACGAGTTATATATAGTATAGTATTTGTGTAGATAACTATTTAATTAACATGTTAACTAGTATAGTATCGTAATAGATTCATAAATTATGTGTTAACTATTTATTTACCTTGATATAAAACTACGGTAAATAGAATTGTGACGGGCTAATTTTTCATTTAGCAAAGTATCTCACCTTTTTCTAAATAATGTTCTATTACGAGAAAATTTTGATTGAAACGATTTCAACACTTTGAAAATCTGATTGATGACATCAATTGCGATGTTTTGTTACCAGAAAATTGTAGGCGGAGCCTTTGATGCACTGGATCTAATAAATCCCTCTCGCTCAACTCCGAATCAAACCGCGGTCTCGTCGTCACCATCGTCTTCCCTAACTCTCGACAAAGTGATAGTCGTCTGACATAAATTAGATGACGAACGGTTAGGACTGAGTGTGTTGGTTATCTCTGACGATCTACACCGCCGCTCGTTGGTTATGGAAATAAGCTACGGAAGTGGCCGGAACTCCAATCATCTTCATCGTCTCTATGTCCGGTAAACCAGCTCCGTCACAAGTGAATCACACAACTCTCCGATTTGCTTTTCCGGCCAACTTCTGATTTTAATATCTTTGTTTCGATTTTAGATTTATGTTGCCATTATATTATTGTCATGGTTTTGTGTCGTCGGAGAAACAAAAGAAAGAAGAAAAGACAACAGAAATATTAAAGGGGTAAAAGAGTCTAAAAGATGGTGAAATTAATATTTGCACAGTGAGCAACAGTGACCAATTGGTCAAACTAATTAATGAGTCGTCCATATTGATAATTCTCTTAAAATATTCACGTTTCCACGAGCGAAAAAAAAGAAATTAATAAACGGACAAGACAGATGCGGGGTATCGATCCCCGTACCTCTCGCATGCTAAGCGAGCGCTCTACCATCAACAGCTCATTTTGTCACGTTTATATAGAGTTTTGTTTTGTTTTTGTTTTTTTTTTTTTTTTTGGACAATAGAGTTTTGTTATCATTATTTTATTTTTGGCCATCAGCAAGACTTTTTAAAAAATTCAATGTATAGCCATCAAGCAACAATTATTTTGGAATGAGCCACCTTCATTTCTTATTATAATGTTATTCAAGTATTCGTATGTATGTATACTGACTATCGGAGCTTGGATTCTAGTTGGGATTACTTTTACGGTGGCTCTCGTGTCGTAATGTTTTGGAAGCCTTCGTCACTATCATGGTTAATGGTAAGTTGGCAACTACATGAGGGTTATCCTTTTGTCAAAAAAAAAGTAATAAATCTTTATTCGTAGTTTGCCCAAAAAATAAAATATTATTCGTTTTCTTAGTTTATTCAGCTTCTTTTATTTCTCACCTTTGGGCCTTGCACTTATCAAATCAAAGAAAAAAGAAACCTTTGGGCCTTGGCCTCTGGGTTATATACACATAACTCGACGGCGGTCAATACGATCCGATCGTCTACCGGCCTGAAATAACCGGTTCTCAAAGCTTGAATTTTTTTCTCTGTTTCTTCTTTTCAAAGTGCTCACTTTCCCGGTGTCTCTTTAGTCAAAATTTCAAAATAAATCATTAAAGTGCCCTAATCCCGGCTGCTCGTCGGAGGAAATATCCGGCGAGAGATTGAGCGACAGTTTGAATCCAAAGTGAGAGACAGTGTGAATCCAAAGTGAGAGAGTGAGTGTTTTAGCGACGGAGAGATATGGCCGGATTAACGAGAACGGCCGGTGCTTTTGCGGTAACTCCACACAAGATCTCCGTTTGCATTCTCCTCCAGATATACGCTCCTTCCGCTCAGATGTCTCTTCCTTTTCCTTTCTCTTCCGTTGCTCAGCACAACCGCCTCGGCCTCTACTTGCTCTCTCTCACCAAGGTTTCACTCTTCGATTTCTCTTGAATTGCAATATTATAGTTATTCGAGGTTTAATTAACCAATGTCTTTTGATTCTTGTGATTTTCCTGGCAAGTCTCGACGCTATGCTGTTGTGTCGAGTTTCTTTATTGCATTTCTTAGAGCTAATTTATGAGATTGAGTTCAGCAATGTCTGTTGTCCCGATTTCACGGCTCAAAGTTGAAGAAAATCTTGTAACTTATGTTGATTTCATGAGTGAGGTTTTGTGTGCTAACATTCTGTTCTTTTCCCTGACGAGATTGATATTCATGCTGCAGTCTTGCGATGATATATTTGAGCCGAAGCTGGAAGAGCTCATCAACCAGTTGAGGGAAGTTGGCGAAGAGATGGATGCGTGGCTTACTGACCATTTAACTAATAGATTTTCCGCTTTAGCTTCACCAGATGATCTATTAAATTTCTTTAATGACATGCGAGGTTAGCTACTCGCTTGCTTAAGGTCTGTTTTTCTTGTTTTCCATCATATTTGAATCTTATTAGTTATCATTTCTTTGCATGTAGGAATACTTGGGAGCCTTGATTCAGGAGTTGTGCAAGATGATCAGATTATTTTGGATCCCAACAGCAACTTGGGAATGTTTGTTCGTCGTTGCATTTTGGCATTCAACCTTTTATCGTTCGAGGTATTGAGCTTTTTACGTTTTTGTTATTCTTGTTTTATCTTCAGACTGAATAATACTACTATTATTCAACATGATGTTTAGTTTGAGGTTTTGCTTGAAGGATGCGGATTTGTTAGCTTAAACGTCAGCCACTTTATTGTGTCTAAACATCTATGTGAAGTTTGTTTGTTTCTTGACCTACTAAGATGGAGTACTTGTCTTGGCTAGATTTAAAATGTTGACGCATGTATAAGTACATGATAATATGAGATCTAATGACAGAACTCTGGCAGGTCTGGTTGAAGTGTAATATGTTCAGAATGAATATAGCGAACCTCTTGATTGCTGCAGAAACACATAAGTGAATGTTTGAAAGAACCGTCCATTTCATTGATATGTGCAGGGAGTTTGTCATCTTTTTTCAAGCATTGAAGATTACTGCAAAGAAGCCCATTCAAGCTCTGCTCAGTTTGATGCATCTAATAATAATTTGGAGTCATTAACACAATATGATCAGATGGATATGGAGAATTATGCAATGGATAAAGCAACTGAAGAAATAGAGTTTCAGAAAAGTGCTAGTGGAATTGTCCCTTTTCACCTTCATACACCAGAATCACTTTTCAAAGCGACAGAAGGTATCCCTTATGGTATTCACGCATTTTTGCTTAGAGAAAACTTAGAGTTTCTCAGAGTCTCAGGTGCAAGTAAATATTGAGGAAATAGAGTTTTATATTCATGATCAGGCTGCAATTTAAATGCCACTTTTCTCATATATGTTTTTGCTGATGCATTAGCATTAGTGGTTGGATCAAAGTTTTTATCCAAAGTCTTTTGAAGTGTTTGCATGAAGCTTTTTTAGATTTTTCTGTTTAAGAGTTAGGCTTCTGAAGATATTTCCTTAACGATTTACTCTAATCACATTAATTTGTCTCTTTTTTGTTTTTGTTTTTGTTTCATTCTTATGCTTTGACACTCACTTGTTTTGTAAGGATCCCGATGTTATAATAATGCACAGAACAAATGAAACATTGCAGGTTTGCTACATACTAGGAAGGAAACATTAAGAACCAGCAAGAAAGATACAGAAGCTACTCCAGTTGCTTGTGCCTCATCAAGTACACTTGAGGATACTCTGGTTGATGAGTCATTATTCCTTCGGACAAATTTGCAGATACAAGGCTTTTTAATGGAACAGGCCGATGCAATTGAAACGTAAAGCCTCTATTTCCTTAGTATCCAATATATTTCTGTCAAAAGTATTGCTAGTTTTTAAACTTCCATCCCCTTGTAATTTGATGACAGCCATGGAAGTTCAAGTTCATTCTCTTCAAGTTCCATTGAAAGTTTCCTTGAGCAGCTTCAGAATTTAGCCCCTGAATTGCATCGCGTAATGTCTTGCTTCTTTGTATTTTTCTTTGCAGTGAATTCAGAAGTTAATCACTCTTTGATTGCTTTGATATTTTTACATGTTATTTACGACATGCAATGATGCAGGTTCACTTTTTGCGTTACTTGAATAAACTTCACAGTGATGACTATTTTGCTGCTTTGGATAATCTCCTCCGTTACTTTGATTACAGGTAATCTGTAATTTTTGCTAATTTCTCTGTTTCCTAAAAATTTATGATGATAATAATATTACTGCCGAAAGCTTTTGTTGTTTGCATGCGACTCCTGTAAATATTCAGTTGTGTTGGCCTGTTAGATATTTGGCACTAGGAACTTCGTTTAAAACATGAGCTGATCCATGATCCATTGCCTTAAAGTGCAGGGACTGAGGGATTTGATCTTGTGCCTCCTTCAACTGGTTGCAGCATGTATGGAAGGTACGAGATTGCTTTGCTATGTTTGGGAATGATGCATTTCCGCTTTGGGCATCCTAATCTGGCTCTAGAGGTGAGCATTCATTCTCCCGATAGCTTATATAGCTAAAGAATTGTTCTTGATCTTTAAAATCCTCCCTGGATAGACCAAATTGTAAATCGGATAGTTTTTTGGGCTGTTGGTGAGGCTTATAATAAGAGATGCCCATTTGTGATGTATCTTGAGTGAGTCCTCACACTATTCTTCACCTTCGAAATTTTACTTTTAGAAAGTTGAAAATTTACCCATGCAAGCAATGATGTGTTTGAGGTGGGGCAGACTTAATGCAAAATTTGTGCTTGAAGGTTCTCCTTTTTATGGTTTCTATGCCTTGGTACATCCGTCAAAACACTTGTGAGCAATGTTTATGTAAAGTGTAAACAAAGATGCAACATTTAACCTTCACGCCGCTCACGGTGAATTGAGTGACTATAGGATTTGCTATCAACTTCATATTTATAGTCTTATCATTGTTTGGTTTGCTCATAATATGGTTTCTTTTCAACCACAGGTTTTAACAGAAGCTGTGCGTGTATCACAGCAGGTATATTCTCACTTTACCCATAGCTAGAAGCATCAGACATATTTTGCAGTTTTTAGATGATGTTTGAACGCTGCTGAAAGGATATATGTGACTTACTGATTTTTAGGGTGCTCATGTGGCAGTGCAGTCTTAGCAGATATGAAATTTGTTGTATGCGGTACATGTTAGAAGGATCACATCTCTATTGTTTGACTTCAAATGCAGTTACATGAGCAACACTAAACCTTACATTGTTTGAAGATACGTTTGGTCAAGCTGTAATTCATTTATGGTATTTAAATTTTTTGTTGATTCTGCAGCTTAGTAACGATACTTGTCTAGCATATACGCTAGCAGCAATGAGCAACTTGTTATCAGAAATGGGCATTGCAAGTACCACCTGTGTTCTCGGGTCCTCGTACTCACCCGTCACTAGCACTGCGTCTTCATTATCTGTACAACAAAGAGTGTACATACTTTTGAAAGAGTCTTTGAGGAGAGCTGACAGTCTAAAGTTAAGACGCTTAGTGGCTTCTAATCATCTTGCAATGGCTAAATTTGAGTTGATGGTAAGGTCTTTACTTAGCTGTGATGAACATAGTTTTTTCCTTATTTATTTAGATATATCTCTATCTGTCCTGAGAATCTGTGGTATGATTTTTCATTTAGAACCTTGTGTGTCCCTCACATCTTTTGATGCACAAAGAACCCGTGAATTATCACTGTGCTCTCAACAATTAGAGAAGTTCTTTATAGAACTCGAAAATGTAAACATGTGGGGGAAATATATATAGAAGAGTTTGTGACGTAGCTCATGAGAAAAAGAAAACACAAAAGAAAAGGGATGAAGCACATAGGATAGAATAGATAGATAGGAAGAAGCTGGAGCAATTAATGTTTTTTCTTTGTTTCCATAGAAAATGATTTCAGCGTCTCAATTTTTTCTAATGAGAAAATATATGATGTGTTATAGAGAAAGGAAATCACCAATTTGCCTTTGGCATGTGTCTCTATTTCATATTTGTCTTTGTTTTTTCCTGTAAAGTAGACATACAAAGCTTGAATTTGCACGAACTTGTACACTCAAATTATCTGTTTGATTTGTTTGTGCTGCTAGCCCTATATGTAGGGCATTGCCAAGTAATGTCAACTAAGTAGAGAAAATCCATATATTCTTTTTTCTAATCTTTCATATACGCCAAATCAGAATAGTTATTTTGTTGTAATACAGCATGTGCAAAGGCCTCTACTGTCATTTGGTCCCAAAGCTTCTACGCATCACAAAACTTGTCCAGTTAGTGTCTGCAAGGTACTGATATACCACCCAACTATTTTGACTAAAGTGAAATATTCACATCTCCATTTGAGGTCTAATCAGTTCTTGAATAAACCATGGCAGGAAATAAGACTAGGGGCACACCTAATCAGCGACTTTTCTTCTGAAAGCTCTACAATGACAATTGATGGTTCTCTAAGCTCGGCTTGGCTTAAAGACTTGCAAAAACCATGGGGTCCACCTGTGATTTCCCAGGACTCTGGTTCTAGAAAAAGTTCGACATTTTTCCAGTTCTGTGATCATTTAGTCTCAATTCCTGGATCTGTGGCACACTTAATAGGTGCTTCATATTTACTCCGGGCTACTTCATGGGAGTTATTTGGCAGGTAAGATTGATATCGGGTTTCGGTTTGAAGATGATTGTTACTTAGAAAGTTCCCCTGCATAATTTTCTGAGTGTTGACCAGCATTGTAACTAGTGAAGAATTGTTTATTGCAAGTTTGATGTAGGCATTTTTTTGCACGCAATTTCCGTATACCTCTGTTGTTTCAGTTGTTTGATAGGTGCAGCATATTCCCATTCAGTTGTGTCTTAGAAAGAAGTGGAAAATTGTGAGGATATTACTTGATTGTGAAATTGCTTGTTTTGACCTTGAAATTGTGTAAACTACTAGTGTATGAGTCTCCCTCGTGTAGTCCACTATAAGCTGAAATATGCTAATATATAAGTTACTAAGTTAGAACTCCATAGCATTGTCTTCATGTTGCTTTTGATGCTTCCAGTACCCATCCAGGAGATGAAATCATGATCGTCTCACTTATCTCCACTTGCTGTTACTTTATCTGTGTTTCCATCCTTATTATATTTTCTTATTCCTGGGAGGGTGTTTTTCACTCATCTTGTCACAGTTTCTTCCATCTCATTTGAAAGCTTATGCATTTCACTTTAAGTAAGATAACTAGAAATTCCATAGTTTAATTTCTCACTGATCAAACCCTTAATGTTGATGAACTCATTACTCATACAGTTTCTTCTTTGCTGACCTTGCCTTTCTACTAATTATATGAACTTGAAGATTTTCTGTAATTTATTAATTCATTTGCTTTTGTTAGCGCTCCTATGGCTCGGATGAATACCTTGGTGTATGCAACTTTATTCGGTGACTCTTCTAGGTAATTTCCTTGAAATATATCATTTTCCTGTTCTACTCTCAGTCCCTCTCTCTGTCTCTCCCTCACCCTTTCTAGCTCTTTTTTCTTTCGAAAACAGTCTCTTACATTCGTTTTGAGTGATTTTGATCTATTTCTTGCATCTACAGTTCATCTGACGCAGAGTTAGCATACTTGAAGCTCATTCAACATTTGGCACTATATAAAGGATACAAAGGTTAGAATCTGTGCACAAGGTCATGCACACCTTGTTATACCTGCCTCAGTATTTCAAGTCACAAATAAACCTATACAAAGAACCTTGATGATCCTTCGCAATAAATATTATAGCTTTCAGTAGAATGAATAAGAAGGCCATGTCAGCGTAAAAAAGTCAGAACTTTCTGCTATTTTTTCTGATCATGTTTATATGTTGCTGCTTCTTCTACATGCAGGGTATTTATTTAGATCTTGCTTCATGGTTTTTCTTTTCCTATGTTGACCTGTTTTCTGAAACCAATGCTTTTCTAGATGCCTTTGCTGCTCTTAAGATCGCAGAGGAAAAGTTCTTAACCGTATCAAAATCAAAAATATTGTTGCTCAAGTTGCAGCTACTACATGAGCGTGCCTTGCATTGGTAAGGTTCCTAGTCTCCCATGTAAAACATGCACTCCTCATGTTATATACCGTTTCTTGGTCCCAATTAACCTCATGATTACGAGAAAGGAAGGGGGTTTCTAATCAACTGTTCCTCCCCCACAAGTAACTCCGTGCCGGAGTTTCACTATTTTACAGCACTGATGAATTCTAAATAAAATGCTTTTGTTTGATATTTTGCTTAAGCAACCTCATAAAACCCACAAAGTTGATGTAATATCTGCCCTCTGTGGTCACTTACTGTATGGTTTTAAGGGTTATATAGATAGATTCAAATGCTTTGAAACAGTATTAAATTCATTGGGGTATAAAATATGAACAGAGGCTTCCTATTGTACTGGAATCGTTAATATCTTAAGTCAGCTGTTCTAACTTTGTTAAATCCATTAGTGGGAATCTACAACTAGCTCAACGAATATGTAATGAGCTAGGAGGCTTGGCATCAACAGCCATGGGTGTAGACATGGAGCTGAAAGTAGAAGCAAGTCTTCGTGAAGCTCGGACTTTGCTTGCAGCAAAACAGTATAGCCAGGTTTGTAAAAAAATTCGTATTGACCATTTGTTTTAAGTCCATGTGATATCTATAATTTCAGGCCATGTGCTATGAAATGTGAACGTATCTTCATTTTGCTTTGGTACTACGTTCTCTACAGGCAGCAAATGTGGCACACTCCCTCTTCTGCACATGTCACAAATTCAATTTGCAAATCGAAAAGGCGTCTGTTCTTCTTCTGCTCGCAGAGATCCATAAGGTAAGACATGGCTACAAGAAATTACTAGCTTGAGAGCACATTGATTGGAAACTGATATTTCATTGAAAATTTGTTCCGCCATACCAAATTGCAATAGAAACAGTTTTTTTTTAATTTCTGGATTTTTTTTCCCGTCCCCATGCATACATAGCTTAACATCCATGTATATGTTCTGAATGTGCTCTTTCTTTGCTGATTGGTCTTAGACTACATCGAAAAGTGTCGTACTATGGTATTATTTTCAAATTTTTTATTGGTTTTCTGACTGGACTTCATCTTTCGCTTCCCCCGTTTTTGGTTTTCAGAAGTCAGGAAATGCGGTCCTGGGTCTTCCATATGCGCTGGCAAGCATCTCGTTTTGCCAGTCATTCAACTTGGATCTTCTCAAAGCATCAGCTACTCTCACACTGGCCGAGCTGTGGCTTGGTCTTGGATCAGATCATGCTAAACGAGCATTAGACCTTTTGCATGGGGCTTTCCCTATGATTCTTGGCCATGGAGGTTTGGAGTTGCGTGCTCGAGCTTACATCTCTGAAGCAAACTGCTATCTTTCTGATCCAAGTTTTTCAGGTAGCTTTTGTTGTCCTATACTGCTTGACTATAGTTCATGTGTCGTAGTTGGAATATCGAACAGTCATTGTCTCAGCCTAAGCGAGGATGTTCAGAACATAATGAATAGAATCTGACTGTTATGGATAAAGGTTTATCTTGCTCATTGCGAGTTTCTAATTTGTTTTTACTGTTGTTACCAGTTTCCACAGATTCTGACACTGTCCTGGATTCTCTCAGGCAAGCTTCAGATGAGCTTCAAGCTTTGGAGGTAACTTGTGTCAATAAGAGTGCTATGTATCTTTTTGTTCAGAAACAAACCTGAGCTATACGCTTAAGAGATGCTATGTTGCTTTTGATTCAAAAATAAAACGGAACTCTTATAATTAGGTTCAGCTTCCTTTAGCTCATCATAACCAAAAAAAATTGGATCTTAGTTCACTTAGTAGTTGTGTTTATTGTGCAGTACCATGAACTGGCGGCGGAAGCTTCATACTTAATGGCGATGGTATATGACAAGCTTGGGCAGCTTGATGAGAGGGAAGAAGCTGCGTCTTTGTTTAAGATGCATATCATAGCTCTCGAGAACCCTCAAGATGTCGAACAGAACATGGCTTGAGATGTTATTTAATAAGCTTATTGTGCAAAGCTTGTAACTTAAGTTGTAATCATGTTGTTTAGCAAGACTCGTTCTAATGTTCCGAATTTTGTCAAGATTGTAACCTTGTATAACTTCTCTAAAATGTAGGACACTGAGGAAGTCATCAAAGATAATTTGAGAAACTTTTGCAAGTGAAATTTGACTTAATGTCTCTTTCTTTGTGTGAAAATGAAACAAGATTGTGAATAAATACAGAATCGCATATATCCATCATGAACAGCATTATCAAGTACTCACTCATGTGAAACAACAGACTGAGATTACACTACTAATGACAAATTGACAATTAAGGAAACCCAATTTGTCAAACGTCGTCGTTTTGGAATGAAACAGTAGCTAAAACCCTCTCTGTTGAACTTAACGGGAACGGGTAATCAGATCCCTCCCTGCTCGCCGGAGCACTACTCGGCGTCTTCTTCGGATCTTCTTTTAGGGTTCATCCAGGAACTAGATTGTCAAAATTTCGTCGGATGCGGAGATCGATTTTGATTGTGATTGCGTTAACGGCGAAGGGGTTTCTTCATCGGCATCTTCTGGAGAAAGGTAATCCTGTAACTGCTCTCTCATTAAACGTGTGCAATTTCGGAGCTTTTTCTGGTGGCAGTGATTACCGAGAGAGATTGAGAAGTGGGCTTCACTCTATTAAGTTTAACGATGCACTTACTTTGTTCTGTGACATGGCTGAGTCTCGTCCCCTCCCTTCCATTGTTGATTTCAGTAGATTATTGGTTGCCATTGCTAAGCTGAAGAAGTATGAAGCTGTGATCTCTCTCTTTCGGCATATAGAGATTTTGGGAATTTCACATGATCTCTATAGCTTCAGTACTTTAATCGATTGCTTCTGTCGATGCTCTCGACTCTCTCTTGCTCTGTCATGTCTGGGAAAGATGATGAAGCTTGGTTTTGAGCCCAGCATTGTTACATTTGGCTCTCTGGTGAATGGATTCTGTCACGTAAATAGAATTCAGGAGGCCATGTCTCTGGTTGATCAAATCGTGGGATTGGGATATGAACCTAATGTTGTAATCTACAACACTATCATTGATAGTCTTTGCGAAAACCGACAAGTGGATACTGCGCTGGACGTTTTGAACCATATGGAAAAAATGGGAATTAGACCGGATGTTATTACCTACAACTCTCTCATTACTCGCCTTTTCCATTCTGGTAAATGGGGCGTCTCTGCTCGAATACTGAGTGATATGATGAGGATGGGAATCCACCCGGATGTAATCACTTTCAGTGCTATGATCGATGTGTTTGGGAAAGAGGGGCAGCTTTTAGAGGCTAAAAAACAGTACGACGAGATGATTCAAAGGTCAGTTGACCCTAATATAGTCACATACAATTCACTGATCAACGGGCTTTGCATTCACGGTCTTCTAGATGAAGCCAAAAAAGTGCTTAATTTTATGGTAAGTAAAGGTTTCTTCCCCAATGCAGTGACTTATAATACTCTCGTAAATGGATATTGCAAGTCCAAGAGGGTAGATGATGCGATGAAAATCTTGTGCGTAATGTCGCATGACGGAGTGGATGGTGACACATTCACTTACAACACTCTTTACCAGGGTTACTGTCAAGCGGGCCAATTTAATGCTGCCGAAAAGGTTTTAGCTCGGATGGTTTCTTGTGGGGTGCTTCCCGATATTTATACCTTTAACATGTTGCTAGACGGTCTGTGTGAGCATGGAAAAATAGAAAAAGCATTGGTGAAATTGGAGGATTTACAAAAGAGTGAAACAGTTGTTGGTATTATTACATATAATATTATCATCAAAGGGATGTGCAAGGCTAATAAGGTGGAAGATGCTTGGTATTTATTTTGCAGTCTCGCTCTAAAAGGGGTAAGTCCTGATGTTATAACGTACACTACAATGATGATAGGCTTGCGTAGGAAAAGACTATGGCTTGAAGCGCATGAGCTGTATAGAAAAATGAAAAAAGATGATGGGCTTATGCCAATTAAGTAGACGTATAAAAGAGGTAAATAGTAAATTGGACAAACTTTAACCTAGGAGGCGTGATGGATTTAATCACATTTAGGGTGGGAATGAGAGGATACGGTGTCAACTCTCATGGCATTTTGTAGATTGATTTGGTTTGGACATGTGAAGAGTTGAAGCTGGAGTGTTCGGCCATTAGCACTAGATGTTGCAAGTGTAGTTTTGTACATACATGTAAAGGTTGTTTCTTTCATAAGCACATTTGCTGCCATAGAAGCTGATATTGATTTAGCATGTTGTATTCTGTAACTTTAGAATTTAACTTTCTACAGTAACATTGTCATATGCAATTAGGCAAACGAAGATTCGACCAAACGGGTCATTACATATACAAAGTATGAGAAGATTGTCATTAACAGATAAAAAAGATTACATTAGTGGTTCAGTCTTTTACAAGTCTCCAATCTCAAACACCACCAAAACTATCGAATTACCAAACACTAGATTTCATGTTTGCCTCGTCCATATAATATGGTTGGATAGTAGTTTTCATTCGTTTTTTTGATATTCTAAACGGTAGATAGGTCTTACACGTCAGCATTCTGTAACTGGACAAGGATCAGCCAAAGAGGAAGCAGGGAGATCCATCACGGAACGTTATCTTTGAATCAACATCTGACCGTACACGTGTACCCTCCGATGTCCACTAACAGTCCACATCTGTTGACCTGACATTCTCAGACACACACGAGACGATCTTTTTTCCTTTCTTACCTCTAAAATACTAATTTTAATCAATAAAATCCGTCGTATTGTTGTGTTACGTTGAGCTGGAATAGCAGAGTTGGTGAAATCAATGGGCCACGAGAACGCTGCCGTTTCGGAGAATCAACACCATGATGACGGCGCTGCGTCGTCGCCGGGATTCAAGCTCGTCGGATTTTCCAAGTTCGTTAGGAAGAATCCAAAGTCTGATAAATTCAAGGTTAAGTGCTTCCACCACATCGAGTTCTGGTGCGGCGACGCCACCAACGTCGCTCGTCGCTTCTCCTGGGGTCTCGGGATGAGGTTCTCCGCCAAATCCGATCTCTCCACTGGAAACATGGTTCACGCCTCTTACCTACTCACCTCCGGCGACCTCCGATTCCTTTTCACTGCTCCCTACTCCCCGTCTTTCTCCGCCGGAGAAATTAAACCGACAATGACAGCTTCTATCCCAAGTTTCGATCACGTCTCTTGTCGTTCCTTCTTCTCTTCACATGGTCTCGGCGTAAGAGCCGTTGCGATTGAAGTAGAAGACGCAGAGTCAGCTTTCTCCATCAGTGTCGCTAATGGTGCTATTCCTTCGTCGCCTCCTATCGTCCTCGACGAATCAGTTACGATTGCTGAGGTTAAACTATACGGCGATGTCGTTCTCCGATATGTTAGTTATAAAGGCGGAAACACCGATAAATCTGAATTCTTGCCAGGATTTGAGCCTGTGGAGGATACGTCGTCGTTTCCATTGGATTACGGTATACGTCGGCTTGACCACGCCGTGGGTAACGTTCCGGAACTTGGTCCGGCTTTGACTTATGTCGCGGGGTTCACTGGTTTCCACCAATTCGCAGAGTTCACAGCAGACGACGTGGGAACCGCCGAGAGCGGTTTAAATTCAGCGGTGCTGGCTAACAATGATGAAATGGTTCTTCTGCCGATTAACGAGCCAGTGCACGGTACGAAGAGGAAGAGTCAGATTCAGACGTATTTGGAACACAACGAAGGCGCAGGGCTACAACATCTGGCTCTGATGAGTGAAGATATATTCAGGACCCTGAGAGAGATGAGGAAGAGGAGCAGTATTGGAGGATTCGACTTCATGCCTTCTCCTCCGCCTACTTACTACCAGAATCTGAAGAAACGGGTCGGCGACGTGCTGAGCGATGAACAGATCAAGGAGTGTGAGGAATTAGGGATTCTTGTAGACAGAGATGATCAAGGGACGTTGCTTCAAATCTTCACAAAACCACTTGGTGACAGGTACAGTTCATTTGATGTAAAACATGTTACACTTCCCTAACAATCCAATGGATGATAAACATATTACAGTTTACTAAGCAATCTCTTGTTTACGATTGTGTTAATAGGCCAACGATATTTATAGAGATAATCCAGAGAGTAGGATGCATGATGAAAGATGAGGAAGGGAAGGCTTACCAGAGTGGAGGATGTGGTGGCTTTGGCAAAGGCAATTTCTCTGAGCTCTTCAAGTCCATTGAAGAGTACGAGAAGACTCTTGAAGCCAAACAGCTTGTGGGATGAACAAGAGGAAGAACCAACTAAAGTGTTGTCTAATTAATGTATAACTGCTTTATGTTATCAAAACAATATTATACATCTCATTTAAAAACGAGATCAATCAAAAAATACAATCTAAAATTCAAAGACAAATGTATAAACCACCATTTTTTTGTGGGAATGTCTTGGATAAGGAATCAGCATTTTGAGATCCTAATCCTTGGGGCCGACGCTGAACTTAGCTATAAAGAACCCGATGGTATCGAGCTCAGATGATGGGTCGAATTTCTGAACCATTTCTTCTTCACCAGGTTTTAACCACTCCCTGCAAAACATCACTCGGTTTTGTTAATTGGAATTTATAGTCCGTAAATGAGAGCCATCTCTTCTTATCATCATCAATATATTTTAAGCTATGCTTTGTTGATTGACCCTAATGGGTATATATACTTACTCGATATATCCGTCGGGGAATTCACATCGACCAACTAGACCAGGTCCTCCAATCCTAGGATGCTTCAACAAGACAGAACCACATGAAGATACATTAGAACAACGAACAAGATCCTAATTCAATATTTGCAAAGATCTCAAACAGTTTCTTAGATGTTTTATGTGCTTTGAACTTGACAACGAAAGGGGTATTTTAGATCCAAACCTGTGGTGCTAAAGAAAGAAATCTGTATTTATCTAGAGCATAGCGAACCACAGCCTCATTCTCGCTAGGGTTAATCGTGCACCTAGCAAAATGGCAAACAAATTATCCCAGGTAAGATTGCAGTAACTCTCAGTTCCTCAAGACTGTGACTGAGCTGCATAGCTTGGATAATGCATATTCAGAATTTAACAGATTTCAGATTATGTTCGCATACTTACGTTGAGTATACGAGAATTCCACCAACGCGAACCAATTGAACAGCCTGGTCCAACATTTTCCGCTGGTACCGTCCATGGTCTCTCAAAGATATGACAGTCTCCTACAAGAAATAAGCAAATTCATTCCACAAGTTACCACCCTCTGAAAAATCTTAGAAACATGAAGAAGGAGGAAACACAGGTTTTACTCTGAATTACTACAAACACTTAAGATTTTGGTCTACATGTATATCAGTATATATATTGCTTCAAGAAGTTACTAGAAATCATATTTCCGCCACATCCAAGTGCTTAAGCTAAGGCTAAATCACATGTTGACACAAAAACTACAATGTGTACACGTTGTTAACTCATGCGAAGTAGATACTTTTATCTTACCAGTCCAGCGAAAAGACGAGGTCTCAAGCCAAGGGCAGAACAAGGAGCATCTAAAAGAACCCTATCGAAACTATCAGGCGGGAAACCTTGTGACTTTCCAACCCTTCCACCTTGGCATTGAGTTCTTCCGCGACCATTTTTCAACCTTCCTTTATTCTTCCTGATGTCAGCTTGGCTAACATTATTCCCTCCATTTGTCTGTTCAGGGCTGGCTAAAACATGGGTGATAAAATGGGAAAATCAGGCTTAGTTTTTGAAAACAACCGGAAAATACATATAGGAATACACATGCATACACGTGAGATAATGGGCTACAGATACCAATTTAGTAAAGTTATGTTCTGTATCTGTTTGATGCCAAAGTCATAACTAAGGTCAAACATGGCAAATTTGTTGAGGTACTCTCACCTAGTAAATAAAGAGGCCAACATTTGGAAGAAAACAACTAAACCAAGCAAACACTATGAGAGAGTAGCTTAATTACCATTTTCCTCCCATGATTTGTCAGCCTTGGATTTTCTAGAAGCAAGTGATGTCATTTCTTCTCTTGATGATAATTCAGAATGGCTGGTCATGGAACTATTATTATCACTGTTAACTATTGTTGTGGAATCATTGGGTGGGTTTGGAATACAGACAGATTTTAGTGCATCCAATTTACATGTAGTTATGCAGCTTAATCCCATTTCAGCAGACAATTTTTGGACATTCAGCACCTGCGTTTTGGAAAACAGTAAACGAACTAATTAGAGCATGTAATTTTGCAATCCAAACCAGAAATTGTGTTTTGTGTTCTAAGCCTTCAATGTAAATTGGCAAGCAAGTCAACCCCAACAGAAATCATGTCTGTTTCAATAAATATTACTTAATCATAAGAAACTGAACCTTGTTATGAGATCTATCTGCTGCCACTATCTCTCCCTCATCATTCATAAGTATAGCAATTGCAGTAGTCTTCCCTCCAGGTGCTGCACACATATCTAATATTCTCTCCCCTTTCTGAGGATCTGTGCAGCCAAGATAAGAATTTAGGATCTCGTCAATCTTGTATTACTGTGGCCTTCTCATCGTATCTACTATCTAGGATCTACTTTATTTGAATTATGGACATTTGTAAACTAAATCATTAAAAGGGGTGAATGGATAAGCATACTGTAGGCCGAAAATTAATATGACTTACCAAGAGCATGAGCAACAATAATACTTGGCAGGTTTTGAAGAAAGATTTCCCCCTCAAGGACATCTAAGGAGCGAAAACGACAATGTAAGAGCAATGCCCCATGATGAGATAAGATACTGAGAGTCATAAATTGTAAGCTGAAGTACAAAGCAAACCTAGAGCTAGAGCAAAAGAAGAATCTTACTATGTAAAGAAGGCAATCTGAAAACTCTATTGCTCAAATCCACCGCAATTCCATGAGGAACACGAAACATCCCAGCCCTTGACAACATAGCTGTTCCCATGCCGATATATAGTCCACTGCGTTCACGATAGTAAGGATCTACAATTACATTTCAACTGTTTTGAGTTAAAAACATTGCACAAGATTTGTTAGTTGGCAACCCTAAAACTTATATAACAACCATGGACAATATAGCACTTTCAAGACAAGCTACTGGAGAGCAAGCTTATCCAATACGAATGGTTTACTGAGGAAAACTACTCTTTAAAATTTGAATGCATTCCAGAGAATTGTATGACTCTTTTGGCTGCCATAATTTGTTACTCATATAATAGCACCTTTGATCAATTACAACCTAACACGTAAAACTCTTAATAAATCAAAGACCTATTCTTCGGGTTTCAGTTACTGTGAAACAAAGTAATGGTCAATCATATGATAGGTTCCTGCACTTATTTTATAGTGACCAAAGCAAAAGAAACAATTCTGATTCTTGCCTGTTGACAGACCCTGGAGAGTGGTCCCACGAGTCATATTAACACTCCAGTCACCTTCATCACCAGGTTGTTCCATAGCAACACAGACAGCAACCGCATCTCCTTTCTCAACATGGGCAGTGCAAGCCAGTACACCTGGAACATAGACCTACCAAAGGAGCCATAAGAGAAATAAGTACATATTTGTTCACTTAAAGCCCGGAGTTTCTCACCTAGATTGTCAAAAACTATAACGAAATACAACCAAGATAGGGATTCATATTCCAAACCAACTCCCAACAGCATAGTAACAGGATAGAAGCTTAGCCTCTCAATGGAATACCTTAAGCCCGAATAATTTCATTGAGAGAAAGTCAAGGTTACCTGGGCTCCTCTTAGAACTGCTTCAGCACACTTCCTGCTCACTAGTACCTCCTTGGGAGGGATTTCAAGACCAGAGTCATATTCAATTCTATGTGGGCCTGAACCATTGACCAAAACAACATAATCCAAACCAGGTATCTGACACTTGGCGATGGGACTACTTCCATCTGGTTGTACAAGCTTCAAGCCCTCCTCCGAATCGTTTAAAATTTTTGTAAGCTTTTCGATAACAGCATCACTTGTTGTTTTAACTGTGTTCACCCTAATGCAGGAGTAGGAAGATGGGCGCCTAATATGGAACAAAAACAAAAAAAAAATATATAAGAGTCGAGCATAATGTACCAACACTAACTAGTGCAGACGCAAGAAGAATGTGAGAAAGTTTTTTAATTCAGTTACTATAGCTAGACTTAAAAACTGGATAATATGAAGTAGAAGCTCACACACATCACAACAACCAAAAGAGACAAAATCAATTCGATTAAGGAGAAATTCGGGAGTAATGTTGCTTTAGAAGTAGATGAGAATGATAGACAGTTGAGAAGATAAGTACGTGAGAGCCTTTGAAATGCGAGCAAAGTGATCAGGTCCATAAGCTTTAGTGAAGTAGTCTTCCACTTGAGGATTCCATCGCAGTACCGGATCATAACAGTAACGCTCCGAATCGGAAGGCTCCATCTCCATCTGATGAGAGATAGAGCGTAACTGAGAAACAGAGGAGAAGAAGGTCGTGGCTCTGGTTAAGCAAGTGGTGAGCAAAGAGGGTTTTAGCAGAACCCTCGCTTTACTCATTCAAGGCGGAAGAGAGAAAAAGAGCTCCTTGAAGAAGAAGGGAAGATACTTGTTTTTAGAGCTTTAATGGTGGATGGGCCTTTGGTTGCAAAGAGTAAGCCCATCAGATTCATCTGCTTGTTTATTTACTTTTGTATAAAAAGGTCCAAAAATGTTAGGTAGAAGAAGCTAAAAGGTTTGATGAGAGAGTCTTTTCCTACCAAACCCCTCCTGTGTGATGATTATTAGCTTCACCTGCCATTTTCACAATGACTGAACAAATAATACTCAGAGGTTATATAAATGGGACAGTTGGAGCTCCATTCCTCACCAGACCCCTTTTGCAAGGTTATCCCTTTTTCTCTCTCTCTCTCATTTGATTTCACTTTTAGCTTCTTCACTTTTGTGAGAGGTTGTTGGGTTTAGGTTTTGCCACTTTTATGTATTCGTTTTTATCCATTTATTCGTTGCTTGGAAGAGTAGAATTTTAGTTTGAAATGCTCATTCTACGATCATAAAGTTTATATTTTGAATAGAGTTTGTGTTCTTGTTTTTGGTGGATGCAGTATAGAACAATCTTGGGAGGTTTGTAAGTTCGTAAATTTTGGCATTTGTCACATTGGGTCTGAAGTTTTGTGGAATTTCTTGCCAGTGTAGTTTGGTCGTTTGAGATCGTTTTTCATATCCGACTCTTTCAAACTCATGTGCTTTTTTTTACCAGATTAGTAAGTTGTTGTTGACGTTTGAGAAAGCTGGAGATGTCTCAAGGAGATCAAAACATTGATGAGCCGGTAATCTTTCCTTTTTCAGTCTTTATACTGTGTATTCTTCTTCATGATTCAGTCGTAAACCATCATCAAACGTTTGGAATCTGGCACTCTTACAGGTTGTTATTGAGGAAAAAGGTTCTGTGAGATTGACTGTTCTAAACCGCCCTCGTCAGCTGAATGTCATCTCTCCGGAAGTGGTACTTTAAGATTTAAGATCAGAAGCTGATAATATTGTCCTCTTCTAGATGCTGAAAGCCGCCTAATCGAAAAATTTGAAACTCAGGTCCTCAAGCTTGCAGAATATCTCGAATTGTGGGAGAAGGATAACCAAACAAAGCTGATATTGATCAAGGTTTGATTTTTTTGGTCATTGGCTGTTGATGATTTTCTACTACTGTAGATTAATTTCTTAACATAGCTTATTTGTGCAGGGTGCAGGTAGAGCTTTCTCCGCCGGTGGTGATCTAAAGGTGTTTTATCACGGCCAGGAATCAAGTAAGAAGCTAACAGAATCATCATGTTTTATCAAAAATAACACATTCGAAGAGATTTTGACATAACTGAAGGATGATATGTCGTTTTTAACAGAGGATTCTTGCCTTGAGGTTGTTTACCGGATGTACTGGCTTTGCTATCATATCCACACATACAAGAAGACACAGGTGGGTTTTAGTATTGCTCCAAATTTCATTGTATGAAAGTGTCTTCTTGAGGAGTATTTAACTGAATGGAATTGTATAGGTTTCTCTTGTTAATGGAATATCGATGGGTGGAGGTGCATCATTGATGGTTCCAATGAAGTTTTCAGTTGTGACAGAGAAAACTGTGAGTTTTAAGTTTAGTCTGCTTCACATTTTATTTGTGTATAATGGCACAGTAACAAGTATAGCTTTAACTACTTTCATTGATAGGTTTTCGCGACTCCAGAAGCAAGTTTCGGGTTTCACACTGATTGCGGGTTCTCCTACATCCATTCACATCTTCCTGGTCATTTAGGTAACTGCTAAACCAGTAAAAAAAAACAAATGTTGTTTCCAGCTAGGCATTGGCGAATATCTTATGTACTTTGAGTTTTGCAGGAGAGTTCTTGGCTTTAACTGGGGCAAGATTGAACGGCAAAGAACTTGTAGCAATTGGAATGGCAACACATTTTGTACCTTCTGGTGTGAGTGTTTGAGAATGCTTTCCTTAGATTTGATTGATTTAGGATGTACATATATCCGCTAATGTTATTGAGCTGTCTTGCAACTTTACATTTATCATCTGAAACTTTAGCAATGTTTTTGGAATCTCTGACTATTATCCTGGAGCTTGAATGCGGACAGATTCTACAGTTGTTCTAGAAATGATGAGTGGAATGCTTTCTTTCACATCTTTTCTTATTGTCAGAAATTGATGGATCTGGAGGCACAGCTTGTGAGTTTAGACTCAGGAGACGTGGATGTAGTCCGATCCACAATTGAAGAATTCTCCGAGAAAGTCAACATTGACAAAGACAGCATCCTTAACAAGTAAAACATCTTTTATATATATTGCATTTCTTCATGCTTGAGACTCTTTAATCTTTTTCCCCACTGGTGTGTATACGCAAGAAGACGGTATTAACTTTGGGCTATGGCTGATCTGCAGGCAGTCTGTAATCAATGAGTGTTTCTCAAAAGAAAGTGTGAAGCAAATCATACAAGCATTTGTAAGTCTTCCGATTTTCCTGGAACAGAAGTCATTCCGGCTCTATTCATCGGTATGAAATATATCTGGTCCTCTTACAGGAAGCTGAAGCAAGCAAAGAAGGGAATGAATGGATTACTCCAGTCATCAAAGGTCTAAAGCGATCGTCACCCACAGGGTTGAAGATAGTACTGCGATCGGTAATTGTTATTTGTTAGATGATTTCCTTGTTATCATATACTTCTTGGTGTATCTCTCCATTGAAATTTAACGGTGAACAAGAATACCCTGTCAAGTTCATAAAGCACTAATATTGGTTGAGAAAATGGTTTAACTTTCGAGCTAATGTTGTAAAATGGCATAAAGTTGAAGGCTCTGGCCAACAATAATCAGCAATTCTTGTTACGTACTTGTGACATATATGAGTCTATTCTTTCGTAAATTTTTCCCTGCAGATTTCCTCTTAGTGTTGGAATTGAGTGATTCTTGCTGCCTAAATTTTCCAGATCCGTGAAGGTAGGAAACAAACGCTGAGTGATTGCCTGAAGAAAGAGTTTCGGCTCACCGTGAATATCTTGAGGAAAACCATATCCCCTGATATGTATGAGGTAGAAAACAGATGCAAATACTGCAATCATTTATGGTTTTGCGTTTTAGGAAATCGTAGCATCATGATACTATTACTACTGTATATTCTTTTTCTGATTCTGTGTAATAACTCGCAGGGTATAAGGGCTCTGACCATAGACAAAGACAATTCTCCAAAGGTATGTGTCCACTCGAGAAAGCAATATTTGAGTTACTTAGAACCGAAATCGCATCTTACATACTTACAAGCTTCTATGATTGGGTTTGGTGCAGTGGAATCCAGCGACATTAGATGAGGTGGATGACGAGAAAATCAACTCGGTGTTGAAGCCCTTTGAGGATGATATTGAGCTTCAAATCCCTGAAACAGAAGAAAACAGGTCGGTTTAAGGGATAGTAAACCCAACTCTGAAACTTTCTTTTGAACTGAAGGATTCCTGAGAAAACAATCCCTTATGTTTTGATAATGTGCCATTGGAAATTCACAGGTGGGGAGGCAAATACGAGACTTCAGGCTATGCATCTGTAAGAGGATAGTATAGAGCATGTGTTCCAGTTTCAAAACTTTATCCTACAAACTGAAACTCCACGTGTGTTGTATTATTACATAATGTGTTGCTTGAGGCTCAGACTCATGCAGCGATGATTAAATAAGGTTTATGTATGTGTAAAACATTGGTCGCCTTGATATAATTAGAGCGCAGGTGTTTTTACCAATAATAGTCAATAGTAGTTATCATTTTCAAATGATGTCTTCTCCACACAAACAAAACTAATCAGCAGTTTAATATTAGTGTTAAGATTAGATAAAGGAAGTCACGTTTAGGACGTTGAAACAGCCGCGGCCAATTTGGACAGCTCTAAATTTGCCCCTTTTATCTCTCACTATATATCTCTCCTCTTTTTTTTCTTATAATTTCCTACGTCTGGTCGAATAAAACACGCAACAGAGACAGAGTAAAACAATGGCCGACTCCCTTTTGCAAAAGGCCACCTCTGCCCTTGGTGAAGCCAAACAAACCGTTATCGCCTCTGCTGAAAACGCCAAGACCGATGTCGTGAAGGATGCAGTTGACAATGTGGTGTCAAGAGGCATAGATGGAGCCAAAACCCTGTTGCACGGATTGGAGGAGAAGAAAGGTGAAGTCTCCTCCAAAATCTTGGGCGCTGTTACACACTTTACCGGTAGCGCTGACTCAGCAGCCACAACCGCAAACCGTGACTTACCCGTATCCACAGACGATCAGGTTCCAATCGAAACACCAAAAGAAAACTTCAAATTCTTATATATCTTGGGCCAAAATTAGATAGGAGACAAAGACAAGAGTCTAATAATACTCGTATTTAATATAATTGCAGCCACTCCTAGCGGCAGGTGATCGTGAGGTCGAGACGCCATGGTGGAAGAACTGTTGTGGAGTTCTTGATCTTCTCAAGGCATCATCATCGTCATCAGCTACTTGAAGAAACAGAGGAGAGAAAAAGATCCCACCCAGTTTTCAAACTATGTTCTGAGTATTTACTTCCGTTTTCTTGAGAGTGATTTCGGATTGTGTCGTTTACTTTTAATTCCTCTTGCTGTTTTTCATAAACTTGTGGTTTTTTTTTTCAATCTTTTGATTGTTGCCAAGAACATTTGTAATGAAGAAAAAGTAAGCAAACACACAATAAAGAAGACTCCAAAATTGTGAAACCAATCAAATTCTCGAGCACAGAACAAGAAAGTTACGTAGGAAACACTTTTGAAACAAAGAAATCAAATTCATATAAAGTCTACCTCGAAATCAACCCCTCCTCGAGTGGTAAATGTAGCAGACAACAGCTGCTCCCGCCACTGCAACTGCAACCGCTGCCAAAGCTCCACCAGAACCAGCACTAGTCACAGTCGGCGACCATGACTTGAACTCAATACCATTAAGGGGCTCAACCATATTCTTCAATCCACTGATCATCTTCTCAGCATCATCCATCTGTTTCTGTAACTCCACAATCTCTGATTCCAAAGCCACCACCTTCTTCTCTGAATCTTTCAACGCCTCTTCCACAACCATCTTCTCTGAAATCCACTTCTGCAACTCTGCTTTCCCTTTAGCTACATCTGATTCCAAACTCTTAATCTTCTTCTTCAAATCATCCACCTCCTTCTCCTTACTGTCAATCTTCTCCCTCATCTCTTCCTCTGCTCGGAACTTTTTGTTCTTCTCCTCTAACTCCTTCACCTCCAAAGCACCAAGCTTTGTCTCCAATTCCTTCATTCTCTTCTCATTCTCCTCCTTAACAGTCCTTAAACCAGCGACCTCTTTCTCCAATTCCTCAATTCCATCACCTCTCTGTGAAATCTCAGAACGGAGCTTCTCCGCCTCCGCCGTAACGTCTTCTCCTTCCGTCTTTGCCGTGATCAGTTCATGCTGCAACCGTGCAACTTCGGTCTCTAACTCCGAAGCTCTCGAAGCTATGGCTTCAAGAACCTTCCTCTCCTCATCGGACTTGTCAATCTCTCGCTCCATCTCACCCATCTTACGCCTGGCCTTGGATTCGGCTCCTCTCAGCTCCTCGATCTCCGCCTTCAAGCTCTCGATTTTACGACTGATTTCATCGTTATCTCTGGCCAGTTCCTGATTCAGAGACTCGAGCTGTCCGATCTTACGATTCAGTTCCGTGGACTTGCCGTCATCGGCTTGTTGATCAGAATCGAAGAAACTCTCATCCTCCTGCCCAGTCGCTTCGCCGTTGAAGCTCCTCTCTTCCGCCATCTCCAGCAACAGCGAGAAAAAGGATCGGAAAATCGAATCGAAGGAGGAAAGTGATAAACCCTAAAGATGCTCGCTGAAAAAACCAACTCAAATAGAGGAAATTGGGCAAGGAAAGTTTCGATTTTTCTTTTATCGAAAAAAAAAACGAAGAAAGGTTTCGACTTTTTCTCTGATTCTCGTAAACAAATAATAAAAGGATATAAGCCTTTAACTTTCTGCGATTTCGATGCAATTAGGGTTTTGGGTTGCCCACAGAGCAATCTTAACCGATCAAGTCTGATCTGATACGAATGGACGGCTAAAAATCAAAGGAAACAGTCCGATTTGGTAATGCAATGATTCGGAGAAAAAGGTTTAAAGTTTTCTAAGCACGTGTACACTACCTTTGTTATTTGTTCTTCGGAAAAAAGGTTTAAAGTTTCTAAGATTTTTGTTCTTTTTCTATTAACAAATTATATATGCATACATATACATTGATTATTTCAAAAAAAAGTTGATTGTTTCAATATACGAATGTTCAACTGTAATCGTGGATGGTCGTATTAGAATTAACCAACCAATATCCTAATCATAGTATATAGCTTGTAAGCTTAGATTTATGTTTTGCTGAATGCCAAAAAATTCAATTTCTTAAAGAAATATTTGTGGATTACGAAAATATCAAAACCTAATAGTAATATTCGAAGACTCTTCAACTTTCAGGTCATATGAAACTCGAGAAAATTTAGAAAACATAGCTAGCGCATAATAAGTTTTAAGTGTTACATGTTTAGTGTTTGTGAGTGTCTTTTTTTTCTTTTCTTTCTGGAATGTAATATTTTCCGATGACAATTTGGATATCGATTATAGATGTAATTTATGAAAATTAAATGATATTCGGTTTGTTTACTTTTAGTCAATAAAAATGATCCCATAGCCTACCAAAAAATAAAAAAAGGTCCCATAGAGAAAAATACAGTATGTAGATGTGTTGATTTGGGCTTTTTACTGAAGCTTATTTAATTTAATAAAGGGCCCATAAATTTCGGCACGTATAAATGATTTGCGAATTTAGGAGGCCCAGCTTAGTCTCTGCTCTCTAGTTAGCGATCTTACATAAAAAATATCATACGTATCGCTTCACTTTGATAAGAATCTCTCGAACCTACTTAAATTCCAAATTGGACCAAACCAAGTGAAACATATTTTAGTGTAACCAAACCCGAGCTAGAAGTTTTTAATAATTATATCAAACCGCACCCAAACCAGAGCTAAAAAGGTTTGATTTCGGTAAAACATGAACTAAACTGAACTGAATTTTATTTTAATTGCCTATGTATCCCTTAGGTCACACTACATTTGATCGTTATGGTAAGAGTTGTTGTCGTAGCAAATTTCTTCACCAACAATACTGACCTCCTCCTTAAGCCACATGTATCATACATGATACATGTCTCATCAGTAGAAAGTAGAAACAGTACACATAATGTAATGAGAACAAGTCGGGAGATCTATTTAATTATTTGATTAGAGATGATGTTGTACAGAATATATATACATTAATAATAATATACAAAAATTTGGCATATTAAATTATTATAGTAGCGCCAAGGGGACTGCGCAATAAATAAATACCATGAGCCGTTTTCTTTTTGTGGTCTATCTACAACTTTAATGAGCTCAAATGTACAAATTTCACTTATGATGATACCAGCATATAGTTTGACCACAAATCCAATATAAAACAACCGACCAAATATTTTCAGTTATTTCTTATACTGCAAGCTTGAAATAATGTCCCATTGTTTTAATTCCTTGTTATCTTGAAATGATGGGTTGTTAAATGTTATAAATTGTGCGGTGGTTGTGAAAATCTGTATATTTGAGCCAAGAGCATAAAGTGCATGATATAAGTTCGTAGAAAACCCACCCAAAAAATGAAAAAAATGGTTTTTGTAAAGTGCTTAAGCAAAACATTCAACGAAATCGGCATGCTCTTAACTACCTCACCAATTATATTTTTTTCCGCAACATTTGCATGCACGTTTCTCCTCCATTAGATTCTTTGTTCAAATTTATTTTATTGCCACAAGCAATAAAATAATAAATAAATAAATGGAAAATATATAGTCAACATGCATTTTCTCGTTAGTCACCTACCCGACCAGTCTCACTAATATTGTTGCGTACTGCCTGAGGAGGAAACTCCTTTTTTCTCGTTTCTGTATTGGGCGGTAAAAAAAATTCAAAAGTCGTTGATTTGAACCGAGGCTTTATGGGTTTATGGTTTTAACATATGCTTTGAATGACTAGTTAATTAGTCAAACGTTCCAAAACTATCGTTACATGTATGGGAACAAATATATAACATGTTAATAAATGGTATTAAGTTCCATGTATTGGTTGATGTCACAAGTCGTGTTCCATTGTTTGTCTACTGATGACCAATCTTCAATTTCTAACAATATATTCGTGTTTTTAGCTTCATCGGCTCACTAACTAGACCGGATCAAAAATAGTTGACTTTATGCAACAACACTAATTGAGACTCGAATTTATATCCTTTTACAATGGATGGAAAATATACATCCACAACCACCCAAAATTATTAACACATGTTAAATCGAATCTAATTTAGATCATTAGCTATTATAAGATACTTAATTAGACCATTCCATTGCATAACTTTTGTAGATGTCTTAACATAAATTTAATTATAAATTATATAATGGGTGTCTAAAAGACAATAAGAATTCAGTAAAAATGTTTTGATGAAGACACTTTAGATATAGAGTCTCATATATTTTCTAAGGAAATAATTTTACAATATGAACATTTATTTTTTAATTATTTTGTAAGACACTCTCCTCAATATGCCTAATGAAGACGGTCTTAATTAGTGGTGTTGATGATATGTATTCTTCAAGTAAAAAGGAAGAACATGCAAAGATGACGATGATTATTGTCTTTAATTATTGTGAGTTATGGATCTAAGCTATAGATTATAGAAAATAAACTACTTGGAGAATTTTTCAGAAATTAGTTTTATCTTATTTAATTTTGTTGTCAATAGTTTCTTTTATTTTTGTGGTGAAGTCTTGACGATAGCATGCATATGTATCCTTTTTTGGTAACACGCTATGCACGTCAGTGCATGTCTTCAATACTTAGTGGTGTTGACTTTACGTTATAGGGATCTATTTAACCTCACTACGATCCTTAACTGAGAAAAGGGATCTATTTAACCTCACTACGATCCTTAACTGAGAAAAAAAAAAATCCCGTGCAATACTACCGATTTGGATTATATCATTTATATTTATATGTAAACTTCGTTTGTCTCATATAGTCATATGTAATCAATGACAATAACCAAAGCGGTAGTAATACAATTTTACAAGTAGGAAGAATCAAAATCAAAACAGTCCAAAACTACCTGGTAGTCCAGTAACAGGCGATTTGGCTATCCCTGACATTAGTCGGAAAACATTTGAAACTCGGGACAAACAGTATGGTGGTCTTTTGGGGAGAAGTCCACTCTAAAGCACTTCGGTGCGTTTCTATCGGAGCTGACCGGATCAGCCGATAGAATTTATAAAAAAAAAAAAACGGTCCAAAACATATGCCAAAAAAAAAAAAACACGTTGAAGAGGTAAGGATCGATATCGACGTGACTATTTTAAATTGAAATATTCGTTACGTGTACGCGTAAACGACAGCGAGTCTTTTTTTTTTTTTTTTTTTTTTAATGATGATGTTATCCATTTCTATGATTCCATAATTTCCATTACCTATTTACCTTAACATTCAGTTATGCGTACTATCTCAGTAATCAGTATGTATCCGTCGATACTTAGATCTTAGGTTTTGATGCGTATAACTGACTAACTAATTGATATACGCAAATCAATGTGCGTATGGTTTTGACGTTATGATTACCTGATTTGCTACATATCATCTTATATGTAATATAATCATTATATTTCGTTTTCTAAGAAAGGACAACGATATTAATGGGAAACCAGCATGAATACGAATTGAAGAAATGATACCACGCTTACATAAAAAAAAAAAAAAACTCATCATATACATTTCAGGATCTATATGTTCTATCATTCTACGATGTCGAAGATCTAAGAAAAAAGTAAAAAGAAATCGTCATTCTAATTCGTGTATGTTTTGCTTCATTAGAAATATTACAGTATCCATTTGGTTTTTACTATTTTGGGATCTTTTCGATTGAATTAGATAGCAAAATAATGTTTTTAGAAAGTGGACTTTTGAAGAGTTTATATTGGCCTTACCGGCCTAAAGCGGAAGAAACCTAAAAAGTGTAGAAAAAGAGTAAAATGGTATAACTACGAGGAAAACAATGACCGGAAGAAGAGAAAGTCAACGAAAAAGTGGAAAGTTGGTAGAAAGAAGAAACCTGACAACAGAGAGAAGAGAGAAGACGCAATTTTCAAAGCAAAAAAATGGACGAACGTGAAAGGTAAAAAAAAAGGTCCGGCATTTTCATAAACAAGTTTTACGTTTTTATGCATCCAATTCACATTTCTCTATGCCTTCATCAATTTCATTTACTCTTATGTCTGCAGGGTCATTTATTGTTTGACTTTTCCATCTACTATTCATGCATACGTTGACATATTTGCTCATTTATTTATCATAGATCATAACTATGGAATTAGTCTCACATCGATTAAGGTTTCAAATGGTTATCACGAAGCATGGATAGGTAAGCAAAATTTATGCAAACTACATTTACTTTTAGTGATAGCGCGCGACGTTTACAATGGATACAAAAACAAATAAAAAGGATAAACATCCAATTTTCGAATCATACAAGAGTTGCAGTACAATTGAAGATTTAGTGATGTTCGGTTGTATTTGTTATGGTTGCCGACAGAGAGATATGTAAATTTCTTCTGATATCGATATGTTGGTAATTAATTTATCTCACTAAGTTTGGTCCTATTAATTAGCGAAAGTAATGAGACATGTATAGGTAAGGTTAGACTAATAATTGTATATATTATGATTTTGGACTGTACTTGCATTGCATAATATATCATGAGTCATGACATAAGTGGTCGTTGGCTTTAAGATTTGAAGTTCGGTATGTCTCATTTATTCGTAAATGTCATGTCTATTGGTGATAATCAATGCTCGTACGGATAACAAGTTTTACCTGATGCCACACAAAAAAAAAACAAGTTGGATTATTTTTCTTAGAAACATGTATTTTTCCGTAAGTATTTCCAATGTCAAGAAATTTGCATTTCCGATTTCAAATACAAACAAATATATATTTCCAATTCATTCACAATAGTTTTTAAATAAAAACGTTTGGCCATAGATATTTAAACGTTTGTTTGGATGCACTAAGATCATTCAACATTTCCATAAGAACAACACACACAACTTTATTTTTAATATATAGTCAAATATTCAGTTGCAGTCTTTCAGATGATGTGTTATAATAAAAACTCTCCCCTCTTTACGTAAAAGCTGACAATTCTATTACTTATTTCACCTCTCTGAGACTTGTCAAAATTTGATCTATGCATAACTCATATTATTTTTCAACAAAATTTACTTAAAAAGGAAAAAACATTACATTTTGAAAAGTATGCAAATTTGTAGAAAAGAAGGGCCGGTCACCAACTGCGTAACCTAACTTGTTAAAGCTCTTCCATATCTTGGAGTTGGCAGAAAAAAGTGCATCTTTTGAAACTTTGGGAAAAAATCAATATAAACATGCGCGTTAATTATGCGCCTTGTTTGAAAAATCGCTAAACGCTAGTCGGATATTCGGTATGAGTCTAACGATTAATCAAAAAATCGGATTAAAATCAGAGATTAGTCAGAGATTAGTTTTAGGGTTATTTTAATATTTTTAAAAACAATTAATCCAATATTGTTTTCAAAATTGCAGTAAACACATAAAACTGTATTTTAAAGATAATTTTTTCTGATTTTTATTAAAATTTGAACATAAGTTATTGTAAAACATCACAAACTCCCAATTTAAATGATTGCATAACAAAAATAAATTGGGATATGTAAAATTAGGCGGAGAGTAATCAGATTAGGCGGGAAGTAATCGGATTAGGCGGAGAGTAATCGGGTAACTGATTTCTTTAGGGGATTAGTCATTAATCGAGACGGATAGGGTGGACCTAATGATTAAGCGGGGAGTAATCGGGTTAGGTAGATATTTTTAGAACGGGATCGTGTTCACATGAGGTTATGTTAGCATATATTCTGCGATTAGGTTAGGATCAAATTAACTGTTATCCACTATGAAATATATATATATATATATATATATATATATATATATATATATATAAAATAAATGTATATATGGATGACGGTTGACTTATGAGACTATACGTTATAACTTTTTGTTATTAATAAAAGATTAAAAGTGCATGTATATATTATATGGGATAAGAAGATATTTTGTCTTAGGGTTAGTGGCAAACACATATATATATATATATATATATATTTTTTTTTTTTGGATTTCTAACTGATCATATATAGGTTTTCAATGATTGCATTGTAATAAGATTAGTATGGTTGACATGATTTATATGTTGAGCGTCAGATTAAACTTATAAGCAAAAATCCCACATCAAAAGTTTTTTTCGTTTACGATAGTTAATTACATGATTGAATTTCTAGCCTACGTCCTCGCTATTGATACAATAAGTCGACATATTCAACACTTGTGATAATAAGAATTGAAATTCCTAAGCAAATAGCTTAAACACATTATAGTAAACTAAATACTTTGTAATTTTAGAGAAAAATGTGACTCTTTAAGTTTTCATTTTTTTTGTGGCCTTAAACAATTACTTTTTATTTTTGCTAACACATGCAGCATGGCTCTGCCCCAAAGCCTCCAAGTGGAAGCTGAGAAAGCAACGCAACGTTCAACAGTTTTAGTAAAGCGGCCAACTTGCATCATTCACAACATAAATACTACAAAGTGTCATGCGTACTTGCGTAGACGATAATTAATAACCTTGGACTATACGGTACTTTATTATATTAGGTGTATAGGATAATGCATTGTTTCATTCGTTATATAGTATGTGATATCTTGAATTTACGTATGCAAAATATAGGTATAATCATCAACCATAACTTCTTGGGAACAATCAAAAACACATTCTAGCTAATTTTAAGTTTTAAAAATAAAGAAAAAGGATTCATAGACATTGTGGCGTACAGTTAATGCGAGAGAGATGTGTGGGTTAACCAAAATTAAAGAAAAAAAGTTAAAAAGCAAAATAAAAAAAAAAAAAAAAAAAAAGGGTCAACCTTCACACCACCTTTGCACTCGCCTATCATCATCAGTCACTTATATAAAACCTCCTCTGTTACTTCTTTGTCTTCTCCAACACATTTACTCTTCTTCTTCTTCTCTCTCTAAGCCATAGCTATGGTTTTACCAGAGCTTCTAGTGATTCTAGCAGAATGGGTTCTTTACCGTCTTCTTGCTAATTCATGTTACAGAGCTGCTAGAAAGCTTAGAGGCTATGGTTTCCAATTGAAAAATCTCCTAAGCCTCTCTAAATCACAATCTCAACACAACAACTCTCATCATCAACACCAGCAACAACAACAACAAAATCAGCAAAACCAGTCTCTTCAAGATTCTCTAAACCCTATCTTCCCAAGCATTACAAAGTACCAAGAACTTGTAGACAAAAACAGAGCAGGCTCTGTTTCGTCTGATCATCATCTTGATACCTTTGTCTGCGACGTCGATGGTGTTTTATTAAGACAACATTCGAGCAAACACTTCCACACGTTCTTCCCTTACTTCATGCTCGTGGCTTTTGAAGGAGGATCGATCATCAGAGCGATCCTTCTCTTGCTCTCTTGTTCTTTCCTCTGGACTCTGCAACAAGAAACCAAACTCAAAGTCCTCTCTTTTATTACCTTCTCTGGTCTTAAAGTCAAAGATATGGACAACGTTTCTAGATCGGTTCTACCCAAATTCTTCCTCGAGAACTTGAATCTTCAGGTGTACGACATCTGGGCTCGAACTGAGTACTCCAAAGTTGTGTTCACGAGCTTGCCGCAAGTGCTGGTGGAGAGGTTCCTCAGAGAACATCTCAACGCTGATGATCTGATTGGGACTAAACTGCAAGAAATAGAAGTCATGGGGAGGAGATTCTACACAGGCCTAGCTTCTGGGTCTGGTTTCGTCGTGAAACATAAATCAGCTGAAGACTACTTCCTCGACAACAAGAAGAAGCCTGCTCTTGGAATTGGATGCTCTTCAAGCCCACAAGATCACATCTTCATCTCCATTTGCAAAGTAATTTCCTTTCCTTTTAAGGTTTAAAGTTAAATTTCCTACAAGGTCACATCTTCATCTCTGTTTTCTTTACTTTTCAAATTTCACAAAAATAGATCAAATTTTAGAGCTTCTTATTTTGCTCTTGATTTCCCACAACTGCCACAAGATCACATCTTCATTACTATTAGCAAAGTTGCTTCCTTTTTCCATTTTATGTAATTCCCAAATTCACAAAAGTAGATGAAAGTCACTAACTATCAGTTTGTTCTGAATCTCCCCCACAGGAAGCTTATCTTTGGAATGAAGAAGAGTCCATGAACAAGAACAACACACTGCCTAGAGAAAGATACCCAAAGCCATTGATATTCCACGACGGGAGGTTGGCTTTCTTGCCAACACCATTAGCTACATTAGCTATGTTCATATGGCTCCCTATCGGATTCTTCCTCGCTGTCTTCAGGATCTCGGTAGGAGTCTTGCTTCCTTACCATGTAGCCAATTTCTTGGCTTCTATGTCCGGTGTTAGGATCACTTTCAAGACTCATAATTTGAATAACGGTCGTCCAGAGAAAGGTAAAAGTGGAGTCTTGTATGTATGCAACCATAGGACCCTCCTTGACCCAGTTTTCCTCACCACTTCGCTTGGAAAGCCCTTGACCGCGGTTACTTACAGCCTAAGCAAGTTCTCCGAGCTCATAGCACCTCTCAAGACGGTTAGCCTTAAAAGAGATAGGAAGAAAGACGGCGAGGCAATGCAGAGGCTATTAAGCAAAGGAGATCTAGTGGTTTGTCCCGAAGGAACTACTTGTAGAGAGCCTTATCTACTAAGATTCAGTCCTCTGTTCGCTGAGTTAACCGAAGACATTGTTCCCGTGGCTGTTGATGCTCGAGTGAGCATGTTCTATGGGACAACCGCGAGCGGGCTCAAGTGTTTAGACCCTATCTTCTTCCTCATGAACCCTAGGCCGGTTTATTGTCTTGAGGTTTTGAAGAAGTTGCCAAAGGAGATGACTTGTGCAGGAGGCAAGTCAAGCTTTGAAGTTGCGAATTTCATACAGGGAGAACTTGCTAGGGTTTTGGGATTTGAATGCACTAATCTCACAAGGAGGGATAAGTACTTGGTTCTTGCTGGAAATGAAGGCATTGTCAGATAAAATAATCCGAATTTTCATTAGTTTTGTTTGTTTGTTTGAAAAGCAAAATATTATTGTTATTTCAGGACTTAGATGTTTAATTCTATATGGTTGATTCATTGGCATCATTTCTATTTCTTATCACTCGGGACCATTGATATGTATTGGAAATGTTTGCTTTATATGATTTTGTTTCTGGATTTGTATAGTCCATAACTTCAACCTGTCGCTTTAATGCCATCAATTTTATACTATAACTAATGAAATGATTTCATAGTTAGTTGAAATCAATATTAAATGTGTACATCTAATTGTATGTTATTCTTTACTTAATCATGCTCCGAAGTATTGATATCACATTAATAATCATCATCCCACAACAACAACATTAACGTGAACGACCATATTAACTTCATATCACATCAAAATTTAATGTAGCACCTTAGAAGATATCAATATTCACACCAAGAAAATGACTATATACCTGTCTAAGCAGACTGATTAAAGAAATGGTAAATTAACTTTTCATACCAAGAGTGGTTTCATTTCTTTAGTTCACTGTGCTGCGCTGGTAAGTAATGCTTAATGCACACTAACTGATGTTTGCCTCCTTGCAAATGATATCTGCGATTCTACACAAGCAAAACATATCTAAATGGACTAAGTAATGCTGCAGTGATTAGAAAGTAATACTTAGTGATGTTTTGAATGCATTACCTTTCCCTCACACGACGAATCTCTTCAAGAATTTCTGCAGTCTGCTGAACCTTTAGATTCTTGGGTTTATCTTCATGATTAAGCACCAAGAATGCAACATTCACAACCGTGACTAGTTCAGCTTCGATTCTGCTAAGTTTCTGGTCTAAACTTTCCAAGAAAGATTCATAAGAAGACACTTCTTTAAGGATGCTACCAGTTGAAACATCTTCTAGTACATGATTATCGGTATTGAGAAGTTCTTGGTAATCCTCAGAATTCCTTTCAATAAGTTGACTTCCCTCAGAATCCAAGTGAGTGTAGTCATTTGCGTGCCCGTCTTCAGTAGATTTGGGCTTTGGCGATACAATGTGGATTCCACCTGAAGTACTATTCTCTCCATCCTCTTCGAGATCCAAAGATATATTGCCTATCAGCTGTGTTTCCTTGACAGATATTGCCTGAAACCAAACCAAGCTTCTCAAGACATGGTTAGATAGGTTTCTTGGACAATTGAAACAAACAACCAACCAAAACTATAATATTTCGTTTTTTAAGTCTTTTTCTCAAACAGGTTATACACAACAGAACTAGGACTGCTGAGATAACAAGTAAGCTCTTGTTTGTATCTACCTCGTTAAGTTTAGAAGAAAGCGTATCGAGCAACTCAATACGAGCTTTGGCCTTGTCCAAAGCTTGCATAACCTTTTTCTTCTGAAGAAGTAACTCTCTTGCATCATTCTCTTTCCCTGTTTGAACATTCACAGCTGCTTGTTTCCGTAGATTCTCAGCAGCCTCAGATAATCTCAGAAGTCTCAACCTATTACTGTTTGCTGGACCAACAACAACAAGAGACAAAAAAAAAAAAAAATCAAAAGTCTAAGACTTTCACATGACACATGTTCAGATACCATAAAGACTCATATGGATTTGCTTTCATTCATTCTAGATTTTGGGTATCTAAAGCCAGGAAACGACGATTGATTCACTCCACTGAGTCCAATTAAAACGAATAAAGATTCGACCTTTGGCACGGGTGGACTCTGCCTCCGCGTGAAGCCGATCGAGCTTGGAGCGAAGAAGGTCGGAATTTGCTGTGACGCAGAAGCACCGAGACCGAGCAACCACCACCAGAGCTCCGCCGATGCCCGTCGTCACCATCTTTGGTCTTCTTCTTACAAAGCAACACGCGCGGGGATTGCAGGGGGGACCTTTCTTTCTTTGCAGTGAGATGTTATCCGGTTAGTTCTGAAAACCGGTATTGAAGAATAATAAACCGGCTAAACCGTGGTGGGAAAATGAATTGAGGATGAGATTAAACCGTCACAGACTTTTCCAGCTTTGACGTCTCCGTCCCATAGATCGAGAATCTCCTGGCGTTTTGCAATCCTGTTTGGTATCAACCAGTTCTCTCTGTCAGATTTACCAGGTAAATTTTGAATCTTGGATCGGGTTTTTGTCAATTTCAGATTTGTAATCTCCCGCTTCTCCACTGTAGGAATCGATCAGATATGAACTGGGTTCAACGCAAAATCTACCTTTATAATGTCACATTCGGGCTCTACATGCTTGATTGGTGGGAACGATATCTCTTCAGTATCCTTTTTTACTTTCTCTATCCCTCTATGCTTGATTCGTTCTCTTCATCGATCTACTCTTCCATTAGAAAGATGCAAGTTTTGATTTTTACATCGTTGGTGATATGATATATGGTGGCATTCAATTCTGTTCTCTTGTGTTGTCGTCTAAAGCATCAGTTTTAGAATTTTGTTTTCATGTTAAGAGTTTGGATTATAATCTCTCTACTTAATGAATAATTTACTACTTTCAATTGCGATTACGTTGATAAGTTATACCCTCTGGAAGTGTTAAAGTTTGGCTTTTTAGGACTTGAGATCTCTGCTTGCATCTTCTTTGTCTTTCCTCAACTCTTTTCAGATTCTTTGGTGGTAGTTTTGATGTGGTTCGTTATATACAACGGTACTCGCTACTTTTCGGAGCTTTTCCAGAGGTATAAAACTTGATCCTTGTTTGTGCACACCTTTTGGTTGTTAAGTTTTCCTTGGCACTAATTTTGCTTTTTGTTGCAACAGTTTCTCGTAACTTATCTAATTCTTTTTGCTAGCTTGGTCTTATGGGTTCATTATCGGGTTTCTAAGGGATGAGTGTTATGATACAATATGCTGTTTGGCCTCATCTTCATCTCTGAAACAAGATTCACGGTTTCCCATGATTCCTAGTTTATGTTTTCCTAGGATTTTTGCAAGACAAAAGATGGTTCATGTCTTATACACTACCTTACCTTCTCTTGTGCATTTAGTTGGGGTAGAGATAAATACGTCAGACCATCTGCTTAATCCTCCCCATAGTTTGCCTGATGAATTGACTGCTGCTTGCTATCTGAATCTTTCTTAGGCTGTTTTGAGAAACGTTTGAAGCTCTATCTTGATAATTTTCTATTTGCACTCACAGCTCAAGTACATTCTTTTATCCGCTCATTGCAGGCATTTGACATGAAAACAGGTCTTGTTTCTTGCACAGTAGAGCACCAAAAAGCCTGGAACCTTCAAAGGCATGCATGTTTGGTTTCAATTCTGAGACGTATACCAGCAAAATCCCCTTTTTCGGCATCACCTCTCATTTTGTCAATTTTCCTCCAAAGGCTCTAGGACTGTTCGTATGTCTCTGTATTATTTGTTTCCAGGTTTTTGCAATTAACAGAAATGATTTGTAGACGCGTAAGATCGCAAGTCTTCCTGTTGTATTTCCAAATCACTTTGAGACATGATCTAAGCATACTTCTTTGGTTTTTGGTGTCTTTGTAACAAGTGAATGCTTCTCCCATGCTACAGAAAGTTATTCACCCTTTCGATTACAAACATAATACATATAGTTTGCAGGAGTTGAAGAACTTGCGGATTACATATAAGAGAGCATAATTGTTAAGAGGGAACTCTGTTCTAACCTAGAATACGAATTTAAGAAGAATCAGTAACCCAATCCTTTGGCAGTGCAGCGTTGAAAATCTGAAACAGTAAAGCTTGATCTCTCTTGTCTGGTCTTTTTGAACAAAATCCTTTATGCAGACCAAGTTCAACAGCTTCTCTTCCTTCTTCCGCTATTCTTTTCCTAATAGCCACCAAAGAATTTTGCGTATGAGAAGCTGCTTCGTCCTTGACATCTCCATCTCCATATTCAGTATTCTCTCCTCCAACATCTTGGCGTCCGCCTTTCTCTGGCCTTCCCCACCATTTGTTTGACACAGTTGTTAACCCGCCTGATGGGAATCCAAATTTGAACTCATCTAACGCTGCCACTGTCTTTGCCAAATTAGTGTTAGCCCATACATTGGACTTGCCACTCTTGTTCCCACCATGCTGCACCGTCGAATGCATCATCGTCCTTGGGTTGTGATTATGTTAGGAACCACTGTAATCAAGAGAAACATGAATCAAAGGGAAAGAAAAAATAAACCAGTTGGCAAGCAACAGATCAAGAAGAAGACTAAAAACCGAATAGAGAAAAGGGTTTCTCCGTTTAAAAGCAGAGCAAAATCTCAAAAGCACAAAGAAAAAATCCCAGAAGCCTCTAGAACCAGACATAGATACTCAATTCAACGCTTCCGGCTTCCTGAAATTCAATCTGTATAAGGCACCAGATCTGGAATCAGACTTTCTAGACTCTAAACGACTCAAAACGTTATGGATTTCACAAAAGTCCAGAGCTTTTCCAATTTTCATCTGTACATACCCAATGGTGGCACTAAACCCCTAATTTCACGAAGCCAAAGAGCTTTATACCAAGTATCAAGTTTAAAACATTCGGTAGAGAAACTAATCGTCAAATTTTCACAATTCACAAATACATACCAGAAAGGAAGATGGTTTTGTTGGAGTCTCGTTTGGTCTATATCAATTTTCCGACTTTCTCAGTGCTCTTCTTCAACAGTTGGATTTTGAGTGTTCGCAGATGTTTTAGAAAAGTGACAAGGATCCAAGTGTAATTTCCACTAAACCTCAATACAAATTAATGAATTATTTAGGCGGTGTTATTCAATGATGGATTTTAATAGAATTGAAATCCACAACTAATTCAGTGTTATTAACCTAATGATTCTAAACCTAACTCTAATAGATTTTAAAGTTTGGTGTTATTCAACTAAGATTTAAAATGCTTCATTAAAATCCAGTGTTATTCAAAACTAAAAGACTTGTAAAATCTTTGTATATCAAATAATTTGAAATGAAACATCTTTGGATTTCATAAGTAAATTATTAGAATCATAATCCAAAATATTCCAAAATATACTGCAGAGATTTTGAACTCCACACCAACATATTGTTAAAAACAATATCAGAAATCAATCAGTTTTGCTTCTTCCTCTGTTTTTTTTTTTTTTTGAACTACAGTCTTGTATTGCTGGAGACATTTTTTGAAGAAGACGAAATTAAAAAAAAGAGAGACATCTTTTGTTACACAGACAGATTAGTAATAGTGGTTAGAGAGGTCTTTGTATCATGTTTTTGATTCCAAAGAAATTGTCACAGACTTTTTAGTATACCTACTTGAACAAATGGCCTAGGCTGAACAACAACATTTACTATGAGTATGAGGTCTTATCTCAAGTAGTCTAAACATCTTTTCTATGTTCTCAAGGACAATCAATTAAACAGATGAAAGAAATAATTGGAGAAGACGAAGAAGAAGAGAGCGGTTTGAGCCACACTACTTGGTGGAAGGTGTATCTTTGTCTTTCTTTCCGGCGAGAATCATAGATATCTGCAGACCGCGACTGAAGGCTTGATTAAACAACAGTCTGGTTTGGAACTCGGACACAAATGGGAACCATGATAAGACCGCAATGGGTGTGAATATCACCAGCCCCATTATGTACTCATAAGCTCTCCCTAGCTCTTTCACTGAGTCCCAGAATCCTAATCCCTTGAATACGCTACGCAGCGCTTGCCCGATCTTCAAAACATAGCAACGGATTAACAAACTTATTATTCTCATGGAAAGATGAATTATTTTTGGGCAGCTAAGACTTACAAGAAGAAGAGCCCATCCAGTAGGCAAGAAAGCGAGGATCGAAGCAAAGAGATCCGAGACTGTGAGGCCGCAGACTACAAATAATAGTGTCATGATTGACAAGAAACCAAGGAAGAGAAGCACCTTGAGAATCCTGAACATAACCTGAAAATCTGTACCAAACTTCCGTCTACCCATTGATACCATCTGTCAAATAAGTAAACGACACAATCATAAATGTGAAAGTGAAAGGACAGATAAACCATTGTTCTAAAACCTGAAAGACTGTCTAATAGAGTTGGCTGAAGATTTTTTTCTGGTTTTGAAGAGGGTAAAAAAGCTTTAAAACAGATTAGTTTCGGAGCCTTACCTTTAGCACGAGAAGAACTGACAACAAGACTGCCCAAGAGAGTCCATAAACCTTAAAGAAGAAAAGGGTAAAGTTGTTGGAATTTCCAAAGCTATAGAAAAGGGAAGTATCAAAGCTTATGCCGAAATACTTTACCAGAAATGTTGTGTCGCGGTGAGCGATGTTGAGGTGGTAGACAATTCCATACTGGTAAAGGAGAAAACGCAAAGCGAGAAGTATCTCTAGAACCCTTCCTCTTAAATTTGTGTGCTTGAGGTGTTCTTGCTCTATATCCCACCATGATTCCCAACTTTTGTCAAGAACGATTCCTATGCCACCGCGGTTTCCCATCCACCGTTTCCAGTCAGTCCAGTCGTCCACCGTCTTTTGCCACTCAAACCCAGATGGGTTGAATATAAATGGAGCAAACAACCAGGAAGTCACCAGGAACCACATAGAAAATGTGATGTATAGATAAGTACTTGAGCTACGGTAAGAAGTTCCATAAACTTGATATACAACTAGTAGTATGACCAACTCCAGTCCCTTAACAAAATGGCTTCGCGAATATAGTCTGTAGTTTTCCGCAAATTTCGCATGGAAAACAACAAACCCTCGACCAGTTGCTCGGTACTTAGAGCCTCCATGCAAAATTGTCCTTCCAAAGTAATGCGCTTTTGTTCCCAGCTGAAACGTGAAGAAAACAGAGGCAAGCTGAAGCTGCATTATGATGAAATCACCCAAGGCCGTGCGAAACCCTTTTTCTAGGCCAATTTCCATAACCATTGGTAGAACCATCAGAAAACCTAATTGGAAAACAGATTGGGCTGCTAATGCCTGCTCAAGGGCATTGGACTGATGTACAGTTGCACTTTGCAGAATCTCTTTTTCTAATCCGCTCAATACCAGATAAAGACGCCCATAAAGGAACACATATACCGTGAGCACCGTTATCTGAAACAGAAAATACAATTTTAAAAATCCCAAGATTCCAACCATAAGTATAGGGCAGAGCTACAAAAGGAAATAACTATTTGAATGAGGAATTAGGCATACCATACTACTGAAATAGAAACCAACAGTGGTGAAGTAAAATGAGAGCATCCTGTAGAAATCAAACCGGCGTCCAAGTCGGTAAACGTCACGACTTAGTGTTTGTTCTCCATTACCATTCGCAACTTTGGCTTCAAAAAATGAAATCTGATTCATCCCTACATCACGCCCTTTCCCTGCTTGAATATACTCGTGATGTGTGATGTAACCCCCACGAAGAGTTGAATTGTACCCTGGATGTTACCATGATTAGCCATCACAAATACACAAAAAAATTTAGAAAACAAACGCTTGTTAAGATCGTTCTCTACCTGCAAAGATATCTTCGCTTAAGTTTATTATCTTTGAAGCCTTGCTAATGCCTCCCCTTGTGATGTGGAAGATTCTATCAAATATATCAGGATGGCCATAATGGAAACGCACCCTGTAAAAGAATCATAAGTAAGTTTTCTAACGAATCCAAGCTAGTTTTCTCTCCAGAACAAAAAGATTCTAACTATAATATAATCTATTAGGTTCAATGATGCAGGGACTACTACTTTTAAAGTAGGATTTGAAGATATAAAGGAAGGATTGGAAGGTTCTTTTCCATAGTCACAAGATATGAGAATACCTCAGAGGATTTGCCAGAACACGTTGGCCGATGGTTACGAAACTTGTTTCTTGATTCGACATAAACCAAGCAAGTGAAGAAACACTGCAGGGTCAGAAATAAGTCAGACGAGAACGATAAAGAAAACTATATATTCTGTGGAGGAGACAGACTCACAGACATGTACAATAAAAATCAAGAACGACCGAATGTATGAAGAATCTCAGACCTTCCAGTAAATATGTGTTCACGAAGACCCAAAATTGTAGGATTTCTCTTGCCACGTCGACCTTCATCAAATTCTTGTAGCACGTTTCTCATTTTGAAAGACTCTTCAAAGTAGTTGTCCTGAAATGGAAAAAAGGAAGGAGAATATATAGTTGGAATAAAAGAAATGGCTGAGGGATAGAGAGACGAAAGCTACCTGGTTCATGTCTATGGTCTGGAGTGCTTCACCGCGAGTGAAAATGATGGCATGGTTTTGATTCTCAGGTTTTCCTTCACCAATTTCAGTGGGAGGGCCGGGAAGTTTGATACGATATATTTCCTTAAAAATCAAGAGCAAAGTTCAGGACAAATAGGTGACTATATTTGGTTTTAATGTGGGACTGGCAATAAATTAGTAATATATAAACTTTATAAAATTTTCTTTGTGATCTAAAACGAGGTAAGCAAGGAAGTGGCTATATATATGAACTTATTAATGTAAATTGCCTTTGCATACCTCATCTAATTTGTCACATCCTTTGAGCAGCACAGAGTAGAATACTTTTTGTGATTTTCCATTAACTGTCTCCTCCCTTTCATCTATATAGGCAACACGCAAGGACGGATACCTAACCATAATGTATAATTAAAACTAAGCTAGAAGAATAAGCTTATGAAAGTTTCATTTCAAACACGAGAACTTTCTTACTTTAGCATGAGCTGTAAAATGTTATTGTAACAACTACGGTCCCGGCTTTCACTTGACTTTTTCTGGTTCCCATAGACCTGACATGACACGACATATGTGAATTTTAAATCTGCAAGAGCTCGTGCACGGTCAGTAAAAGCCTTTCGATCATCTTCATTTGATTCTGAGGGAAGAAAGCCACCATTGGTAGCTGCATGAAGTAAATAGAGTTCATATTACAAAACTTCGTAGCAAGCAAGATTAACTTTCCAAGAAGTTTTGACAACTAAATGAGGCAGTGGAAGATACTTAGACAGAGAAGGCCAAACCACAAAATCTGTAAAACATTCAATATATTAAGAATGGAGAATAAGTACAAACCGTTTTCTCCAGTGTATTCCTGGAAACATTGAAGTTCGAGAGCCACTCTGTAGTACATCATTCCCCTAACTAGCAATAGTAAGGAATATTAGCGATCGCAGAGCGAATACAACATATCAGAAAACCCTACATCGTTTTGATAGTGTATACCTGTCCTTGAAAGGGTCTGGCCTCTATAAGATACCCATTGGCGGAGTTGCTCTGCCTTGTCTTTCTCAGATAAATTCCGTTTCAAATCATTTACACGTTCGCAATAGTTTGACCATTCCTCTGTTATGCAGTCATTTTCATTCAGTAAACTTTAAATTTGTTATAAACACGTAAAAAAAAAAGCACCAAAATAGAAGCTTACCAGGATATATCCTCTGTAGGTAAAACAAAATAGTTATTCCATCTTCATTTTCCTTGTTCAGTTCTTCCTCCGAATAGAGAACATCCTCTTTGTAATAAGGAGTTAAGACACTAAACATATATTTTGGAAAACAATGGTTACTTGCTTTCAAGATCATTTAAAAGTAGTAAACAGAAGAAGACTCGGATCATGTCTAGGACCATTCTGACTTGTAGCTATCTTTTTTTTTTTTTTTCCTCATACTTGTATTTATCAAAGTTGTGATTCAACAGTATTTTTCTTGAGGTATTAAGCTATAACATGTACCTAAAGGATAACATGTCACGAACTCGGGGAGCATCTGGCATATTCATGAATAAGGAATTTGCAAAGAATGTCATACGACGACGAGCTTCCAAACTTTGTGGGATATTTATTGCGGATTCTTTAACGGTCACAAGTAACAAAAGTCTTACAACCTACAAAATTAGAACGAAAGAATGAGATACAAAAGCAGGAGATATGGCTGTTTACATCAGACAAAGAAAAAATTGTGTACCTTTTCCCTCCAAGATACGTTCTGAGTCAGACGAAGATCTATCTTTTCAAACCGTTGTTCAAACCGTTGTTGTTTCTTGTCGCTTTCAATATCACCACTTTGAAAATGAGCCCTTTCAAGGATTCTACAGGTAGAATGACAAAGCATGTTTCATGGAGAAGTTTTTTGGGATTACACAATCAAGGATTGTTGGAAACTAGAGAGAAGAAAAACAGAGGAGCTTTTCTTGCATAGGAAATGAGGCAAACTTTTACATAAGAACTATCAGGACTTACTCGTGACCGTTAACCATAACATCTTGCGTGATGATTTCAATAATATCCTGGAGAACATTGATTATCTGAGACTTGTAAGTTTCATCTTCCTCGTAATCACTTAGCTGTCAACAAGACCAAAATTCATTGAGAGAGGTGGAGTGAATTAACACACGCAAAATGATAAGTATTGGTATTGGAGGCAAGACTATTCTATATTAATATTACCAGGATTTTTAAGAATTTCTCTAGCTTGTCACTGAGCAAAGGCATACCAGTCATCCGGAATTCACTTAAAAATCTATGTTGTTGGATGCTAACATCTACTTCATAGCAAATCTCCCTTACAATCCTATATAGATTGGAAGACAGCAGTAGTATAGTTAGTAGGCCATCCTCAATTAGGTTAAGATTGGATGTTGAGAAATACTCACCTCTTATCAGATTCATCTTGAAGAAGGCCATATATTATGTCTCTCACGGTTTCATAAGCCTCAACCACTGCGTAATGCATATAGTATTCGCTTTTAATTTTCTTGAATAAGTCAACGTCCTCTTTTCCCTTGAAATCTTTAGCCATGTCTAATGCTATTGGAATCTGTTACCAAAAGGTAAACACAATTCAGCAAGAAGAGATAATGGATGGCGTGAAGAGGTTACTAAGTGATCTGTACTATTTACCTTGCTAGCAAGCAAGAAAGGAGGCCATTGCACAACAGAAACATCTCCAGAAGACGAAGGTACAAGTAGCAAATCTCTTTCTCTACACACCAAAGAAGCAAAGAACACGAGTATGTTTATGAAATGAACTTAGGAGGTAACTTTGATCAGTCTATACAAGATAAAAAGTCCTCAAACCTATCGCTGATCAGATCTTCATCCCGCATAGTAAGTATGAACTTATTCCACACCTGTGAGAACCTCGCAATGTCTTCTTCGTCCACTGTGTCGTCCTGCATTACTCAAATGTTACATTTTCACCCACAAAATAAAAATTGTTGGCATACACTGTCTTATCATTAAATTTGCATGTGTGGCTAATACCAAGTGCTTTCTCTTTGCATGACCGAGAGGTAACGGTGTAAGTTTAATACAGAAAGCAGATGGAACAAGTTTAAATCTGGACCGCAACATTCCAAGTGTGCGTATCTGCAAAAGTAAAAATGGAGGTTAAATAACTAAGAAAAATATGCAGTATACTAAGAGAAGTTCAACAATTACCTCCCCGAGATGGCTGAAAGCTCCATATATCCCACCAAATAGAGTAGAGAATATGGCATACCATATTTGTGTATCCATAAAATAAACCTAAACATGAATTAAAGTTCAGGGTATTGGAAATATTCTCTTCAAGTTATTCAATACAGATTACTTACCAAGACGATTGGACCCCATATGGAGATGATTACCCCAATGTTATGAGTGGCTGCATGAATATCATATATTCTGTTAATATAAAAAGTAGTTGATGGCAGTGCAAGAGGATGCTATGAGTAAGGATCACTACCATTTGGAAAGAACTCGTGCCACTGGTAATTTACGACATGCATATCCCATATTAACTTCGTTGGGTTGACAAGTGGTAATATCTGTCCGGGCATCATCAACAGTATACATGTTAAAATATAGCTGCAACAAAAGGATGCTTATAGCAAAGATTTAGATGATAATTACGACTACAATCTGCCTAATAGACATCACAGAGTGAAGGAATGTGAAACTAAATGAGGGTATTATTAACGGTAAACATGAGAGTCTACATTCCATCAGTAGAAACAAAAATTGAGTTATAAGTTTCAGCATAAGAAGCTAATTTACCTCCACATAGTAGCTGAAAGCGAGCTTGCTTAGTAACAGCATGACCCAAAAGAATGTATACCTAAGACATCATGAATTGAGCAGAAATATTAATCATTTGGAAGCATAAATAGAGTTGTGACCAATATTTTCATACCACGTCCAGTTTGCAACAATAAGAGGTTTTTATAAGGAAAAATAGAGAAGAAAACTACAATGAATAAGATCATTTTTCCTTACTTGAAAAGTGCAAACATTTCTTCATGCATTCCTCTACCAATATACAATTTAGGCTGAGCCCACCACATGATAAGTGTGACAATTCGCATGTTTGATCGCTCCATGATTCTCCGCAGAGGTGGAAGTAAGAAAAACACAGCAGCCAAAATATTTGGTAAGACATATAAGGCAATAGCATAGTTGTATAATGACTGGTGAAGCCAACTCCCAACCCAGCTGCTGAAGAACTTTATTAGTCCAGTTGGATTCTGGACTGACTTCGAGTAAGTAATTGGCAACATGATGGCCCACATGGCTGCCATTAAAAATTTTGTGATGTATCGCATAATTTGGGAAAACTTTAGGCTCTTCCAAGCACCAAAACTAAGAATTAAATCCAGTGTCGCTGCAATTCATAGAAGAACAAATGATTATACCAATATGGTTATATATTTTTAGCATATGGGTAATGTCAAACTAAAACGGAATTAGAAGTTACCTTGTAGAAGATTAAGAAAAGCTGAAGTGATGAAAATGGTTAACACGTTTCTAAAGACATCCTTATAAAAAATGGCAAGAATGGATCCTGATGGATGCCATGCAACTATTATCATAGTCTGAAAAATCATAGAATTATTACATACATTTAATGTATCAGACCAGAAGTTGAGTGAGAATTTTAATTTAGAATCCTACCTGTAGAGACAATACAAGGAACATCCACATTCGGTCGAAACTTCGATAGAGGTTCCAAAACGTGCGAGCTTCAACAAAATTAGTTTTAGGTTTCCTTTTTCCATGAGATACTTGGTCATGTCTCTGCAATTAATAAAAATTCATTGGTAATCCTCATAAAGGATGAAAACAGAAGTATTCTGGGTTCAGTATAAAATGATAATCGATGCAAGTAAGTATTTGGATATATAAAAGGATATTCATTAATCAAATATTTCCAAGGTACAATTTTAAACTCCATATTAAAGATAAAGATAAAATTAAACTGCTTAAGTAATAATAAATAAACAAACCTCATTCGGAAGTGGTGAGATCTCATCAGTGTGGATGAAAAAATCTGCCTTAGAGTTCATTGGCCATTTCAGCCTAAAACACCTATTATCCCTAAAAAATTAAAATGAATGTGCTCAGATAGCAACACTTGACTAATACATATAAATATATAATGGCAAATCAAGCTAAGAAAACTCACCAAAAGTACTCATTCAGATCATCATAGTTTCTCCATTTTGAATGGCTTGCCTTTCCCATTTTGTTTCTCCTGACTTCCTTTTCTCACAAAATAAGCTGTTTTTCTTAGCAGAAAGAAGCAATATGCAAGGGAAAAAAACGAAACTGCTTCAGAAAGTTACGTACCTTACGTAAGACCTGGTAGATTGGTGTTATAACATTCCTTAAGAATGCCTCTTCGTCAGGTGCACCTGCCTCATATGTGTCCCCAGTTACAGGGTACACATTTCCAAACAGAATTCCATGAACTTCATTGGCCATCTTCACAAGAACATTTAAGAAAACAACATTGTTACTTAAATGTAATTTATACTATAAAGAGGTTCCTTAAAAACATAAGTACACAGATAAATTAGTGTGTCCGTTGTTATTTGTTTGTGGAAACAAAATAAGAGGAAAGGAAGAACATTGAACTTAGAAAACCTACATTGTGGAAAATGTAGCAAAGACATTCAGGCATGAAGCGGACATTTGATGCTTCACCCCATATGAGAAGATAAAGGCTGATATACAAAAGGCTCAGTTGTTGCTCATCGCAACCTGGAGGAAATCTGCCAATAGGAAAACCATCCACCAACAGAAATGATTTTTAGAGTAGAAGAGATGTAAGGTAAGTTTTTTTTTTTTCTTGAAATTACTCAGAATTTAATAATTTGATTTATCGAAGAGATAATGATACCTCAAATATGACTCACACCGCAAATACTTGCACCATGACCTGTAATTCTTGAAGTATTTTTCCATCAACTTCCTCACGGTGCTAGGCTTTAGCTAGATTTTCCTTGAAGTTAGTAAATAGTTGTAAAATCCTTAAGAGAAGGAAGCTTTGTCTTCGCCCACAAAGTACAAAAATTTACCTCAACATAATTCTCAAGATCCCTCTTCCTCACATCGATGTTGGCAAGTAGCAGTATGAGATGCTCCCTCTGATTAGCTACATTTCCTCGCTTTCACCATGAAAATAGGAAGACTAATCATGACATATTTCATGGAATAAAAACTTAAAAAGAAAAAAATAGCAAAGAAAGGAACTTGAAAGTTACCTGAAAACCAAAAACCAAAGCAAGCCACTCGAGAATATCATTAAAGGATCTGCCTCTTTCTCTACCCACTTCATCCAGGTTAGCTGAGGCTGAATGGAATCTTGGCCGAGGAAGATTGTCAACATTGCAGACAGCAAGAATTGCCGCCTTAATCTAAATTATAATGGAAAAGAAATATCAGAGAGAATTCAAAATGACCAAAATGATGAACAAGTTAAGTAGGCAATATTTGCACATGCAACCTCAGGGAGTTCCATTACTGCAGTTTTAGCTCCTAAAGCGTACAGCGGAAGAATGTTGTAGTGTTCATACTGTTCTTTCTTTCTTTCAACTTCTTTGGCATATCTAAGGGTCTACATTCAAACAACAGCAAAATGTCAAGTGACACAATTACCCTCTTCATGATAATTAATTATCAGATTGTAAGGGAACACAAATCAACCTTCTCGTCAATTCTTGCTTGAGGAACCACTGTCTTTAAAACATCATACAAGACTGTCGCTATCTGGTAAAGCTTGGCCATCTCCTCCCTATAATGACAAAATCGACAGAAGCAAAAGAGTTAGGAGACATCATTTAAATCATTATCATGTAACGATTCCAAAATATTAAGAAGAGATCTCACGGTGTCTTTTTCCCTTCTCCTTCTTGTATATTATTCTCATAGAAGGTCTGATAGTACAACTGAATTTCTCTCGGGTCACTCTTCGCCAACATAGGTTCTGTAATCTCTTCCTCCTAAAGGAAAAAACAAAAATTCAAGAACTACTATCTCAAGATACATCCAAATGTAAGGGCGGGTCAAGAAAATTGTTGTTGAGTTCACATTTTGGTTTAGACACCACAACTAAAATAAACATTGTTTATCTGCATACTCCAATTCATCAAAGAGAAAAGCATGCCAATCATGAAATCTATTCACCTTCTCTAGCTTGTGCAATAGATAGGTCTTAAATTGACGAACGCCTCGTCCACTTGATGTTGGATCCATTCTATGAGCCTTCTCAAATGCATGGAAGCGACCTAACAAAAGAGAATAAAGTAAAGTGAGAATCTTGATATCCTCATTCTCATTTGCATTCAAGATTTCGTTATTTCAGTTAACAGGACACATCACAAATCGGATTCACTGCCTCTGTGATTGAAACTAAACACTTGCAGAGAATGCCATAGGACTCAAGTAGCTACTCTAATAAACTGATTAAGCTCCACTTTGAAATATTCAAACCCAGAAATCAAGTGAGTGAGAGATAAAAAAAAAAAAAAAAAAAAAAAAAGATGAGAAATCATACAAAGGTAAGCAACCCTTGGGTTATCTTCTTCAATATCATTAGCAACACGAAGAATGGGAGCAATGGAAGCGAGAGAAGAAGGAACAAGCTCGCTGTCAATTGCGCTTTCATCTTCATTAGGATGATCAATCATCATGGTACCAGCTCGTGTCATCCTCCGAGACATAGACCGAACTGGCTGCATTTGCGGCGGCCGCCCATCTTCGGCTCTACCACCACTAGTACTCGCCATAACTGATCAATTTCAAATTCCTCTTCTTCAATACTCGAAGAATCGATGATTATCTTAATACCCATCTTCTTCTTCCCCCTTTTTGTGAATATATATATGTGCAGAGGAAAGCGAAGCGGGAACAGGAGATGAGATTCGTGGAGTGGGGTTTAGGGTTATGCGATTGCTCTACGAGGAAGAAAGGAATGCTAAAGGAGATATTCTAAAAAATTGATTTCTCGATTTGTGTCTTCTTTTACACACAGAAAAAGAATTGATTTTTCCTTTCACTCGCTTTTGAGTTGTGACTTTTTCCATAAATAGGTACGAAAGCAAACCCAGGACGAGGTTTTTGAATCCCTTATTCTCCTTTACGAGATTTTCCGGGATTACTTTTTCCCGGGAAAGTCTGGAGAATTGCTTCTCGGGGAAGTCGAAACGGAGACTATAGGTGGAGCCAGAGAGGACGGCTACGCAACGGCTATAGGAAATCTAGAATACATGACGTTTTAGGTTTTTACTAACTAACAACGTGCCGTTATTATGCTTGCACAACGACACGGAAATAAGCAACTCTTAGTTGGGCCAACTTCTGGCCCATGGGTTCTTAAGAATGTTTTTCTTTTGAGCAGCAAAAGGAAGAAGTAAAAAAAACAATTGGCCCATGCAGGTTTCGAACCTGCGACCTTCGCGTTATTAGCACGACGCTCTAACCAACTGAGCTAATGGGCCTTTACGTTAATAGAATATAAATTTTAGTAGACAATTGTTTTTGTGAGTTGTTTGTAGTCGAGTTATATTATAAGTTGGCTAAAAAAATGCTTTTTTTTTAAGGTATTGGTGTGAAGAACTTGGGGCACATGAGTATGTATGGCAAACGGTAAAATCAAGTATATTTACCTCCCAATTTTTATGAATGTAACAACAACTATTTAACAGTATATCATGCCTTACTTCAATTTCTGTTATAGTTCTATTTACAAACATGTTCATGAACTTAAACCAATAAAAAAAAAAAAAAAAAACATGTTTTATGAACAGTTGCACACTTTGCATAGTTGACGTTTCATATTTGTACGCTTACATTCCGTTTTCACAGTTTCCATCTTTTTTTTGTTGTTGGCAATTAGTCTAGGTTTCTGAACTGGAAGTCTCAAGAATACTTCAAAAGAAAAAAAAAAAAAAACAAAGTGTGGTAGCTATAACTTTAAACTATTCTAATTAAATCTTAATCCCCTCGGCAGGCTTAACCAAATATCTGGACAAATCAACTTTCTTAACGGTCAAATTTTGTTTCCAGCTAATTTGACTTCTTCAACCTATTATTGTTTTCAGCTACTACTTCAACCTATAATTATTATTGCGTACGGCGTGACTAATTGCCGTAAAAAGTAAAGTTAATAAATTAGTTGGAATGTTATCGTATCCCCTGTTAATAATAATAATATCATATCCCCGTAACTTTATAAATATTAAGTATCAATTAATATTAATTTGCTTATAAAGAATGAAATCCAATCAAACGAATGAGCGGCAATTAGGGTTTATCAAAAAAAAAATGAGCATGGCGATATAACAACTCATGATCATATATGTATCCATGTGTCGGAGAAAGAGTGAAGATAGTTGATGTTGTTGTGCTGGTGCGTCGATAAGATCATAAGAGACTATCTTGATTTTATTTATTTATTTATTAATTCTTTACCAATTTTGTCGGAGAGTAGAAAACTCGATAAGCTGCGTCAACATAAAGAAAAACTTTGGTTCGGTCTTCTGTTTCACTTGGAAGAATAACGGTTTAACATCTTCTTATAAAGTCCAAAATTGATTCTAAAATTAAAGTAATATAGAATTCAGTAAAAGAACACTGTACATGATTCAAACAGCCATTTGAACTACAAACTAGATATCCACCCGCGGTATACCGCGGGCCTATATTTTTGTTAAAAAGAAATATAAATTTTTATTGTAAGGCTTCTCTTTTACATATATGCTATTTTTTTTTTTTTAAATGTATATATATATCTATATACGGTAGTATTAGTATATTTTAAGTTCATTTTTGAAATATAGAGATACTGATATATAGGGTATTAAAACTTGGTTTGTACTATTTCTATTGTTTCACCAAAAAAAAAAACTATTGTTTTCAAAATCTTATTATCGTGACCTTTATTTTTACATGTTCTCAAAGGGTTTCAAGTATGAAAGACTCCTAACAGATAACATGAGAAATAAAGGATAGATCACTTGAAAAACTTTGAAATCTGTTGATTGGAAACGTGTGTGTTGATGAATGAAACGACTGCTCTCGACATCTCTTATATAGGGAACAAAAAAATTAGAGTCTTCTAAATTATCGTTATTTTTTTGGTAGTGAAATTAGATTTTGAGATACAAAAATCTTATCTGAGTAAACTAACAAATCCAAAATATTGTGATTGAATAATGATTATCTTGTTTTTAGAAAGATTGTGATCTTTAGAATATTGTTGGAATATGCCAAAATCTATAGCAAATAAATGCACTTTTTTCTCTTCTATTTACGTAGTTACAAAGATATATCCATATGAGATTGCAATCTTTATGTATATGAATTAGTTTCTGAATAAATGTTAAATAAATCGAATCTTCGTGTAAACAATTAATCCCTGTTTTATTATGTGCATTAATTTCGGAAATAAATTAGATTTTGGAAACTAACGTTTAAATTTTCCTAATTAAAAAAATGAATTAATGATTTATATTGTATTAATTATTTATGATAAGGTATGTGGAATAATCATTAGAAATTTAGATTTGATTTTGATTTTATTGTTGTAGTAGTATCTATTTGCTAGATATTCTCGATATTATGTTTAATAGTATTTAAAATTAAATATTTGATTTCCATATCTTTGAAACTCAAATCTAAAAATTAGGGATGTTTAGTTAGTTAATTTATTGTCGATTTGTTTCTAAAGAATTTCAAATATAAGATTGCAATCTTTCCAAATATATGGCTATTTATTAGAAGCATTAATAAGAAAGATTATTTAGGATTAAAATAGGTAACTTAAATATGGATAATAAAAGAATTAATTTCGTTTTAATAAATGTGTTAGTGTTATACTTATACCCGATTGCCATAAAATCATGTCGTTTTAAAGTCGATTTGTTTAAAAATTTCCTAAAATTCCTTATCCAAGATCCGGATAGAGTTAAACCCGGGTAAAACCCGGATCCAAATGAATTAATGCAAAAAATACCCTGTAAAAATGTATATGTAGATTACACATTTAGATATTGACCCGTGGGACAATTTTGACTTTTTAATTTTGTTCTTCATAAATTTATGATTTTCGTAGTATATAAAACTGATTGGTGGTGTATGGTTTTTGATAAATTTAGCTCTTATAGTTAAATGTAGTATTATTTATATTCATATGTATGACAAAATATTTCTTAAAGTAAATAAAAGGATTTGTAAAATTATTCACATACCAAAAATTCTGCCCATTTTCATGGATACGGGATCTTTGTTTAAACTGAAAATTATAGATTTTTTTTTTCTTTTGATTTTTTGAACTTTATATTAAAGTAAAAAAAGTATTTGTAAAATAATTCACAAACCAAAAATTCAGCCCGTTTCTATGGAACAATAAAAAGATTACACCAATTCCAAATCATTTTTTTCAAAAGTGTTTAGTATCTCCGATCTATAAGAATAAAGCAAGAGCCTTAAATTAACACATCAAATACCAAAAGCAGAGTATAAATAAATACTTACATGGAAGAGTAACTCTTGGTGCATGAAAGTCAAATATTAATTGAAAGAATACGGTTATTTGAAAGAGCAAACAAACAAAAAAGCAAACATTGGCTTTCACATGTTCTCCTCAGGGACACATAATCCAGCCAAACATCTTCTTCTTGCAAACATAAAACATATAACGAAACAACAATATTTAATATACAGAGGAAATCTCTTCATCATATTTGAAAACAGTCACTAACCCTTACATGTATACCATCTCTTCCTCCACTGACTTCCCTGCGGATCAAAGACCAACCTTAGAACTGCTTTACCCTCTTGTCCTTATGCTCCGGAAATCATTGTGCGAATTATGATGCTATCAAACTGCTCGTCGTCCTTCCTTCTCAATTCCAATTATCTTCATGTGTGAGTTTGAATGCACAGATGGGACGAAGGTCGGGCTTGAGGCTGGTCGGTAATAAAGCGAAAATTTCCAATTCCTGAATCCAAACACAAAAAATGAAAATATAACATTATATACTAAAAACGGAAACTGAGATTTTAAAAGAGAATAAGCCTAGCTTACCATCATCCTCTAAAGAGAAAAATAACAAAGTGTTTCACATGCAAACTCAGATTAATAATATAATTAGACTATTTTCACAATCTAATACATTATTGGTAATTAATATCTGAATAATGGAAATATAAATGCAGGTGAAGAACACGCGCAGTGGCGGTGGGCACAAGGAATCTGAGGCCGAGGAAGAAGCATATACCCCTACCCAATATCAATACGCCATGCCCTGGGAGGAACAATTTTAAAAAAAAACAATTAACATTCTACGAAAAAAAATCAATAAAATAAAAAGAGAGAAAGCACCACGTGGATAGCTACCTGGCGATACAGAAGGCTTTGTGTGTTTGATGTTGCGATTTCGGTAGAAGAATAAAAAGGCTTTGTGTGTTTGATGGTGGGATGAGAAGTGAAGCTAAAGAGTTTATATAGGCGTGGAAGATTAGGTTACGAAAGTAGTGGTGGCCAAGGTAAATATTCATGCTTTAATCTTTTTAATCAAATCATTCTAATCGGATTTTTTTTTAGGAATATGCTTTAATTCCGATTTTGTATAGTAGTAAATAATTTCCTTAATTCAGTCGGTATGAATATTTGTCAACGATTTCTAAGGACAATATTTAAAAAAAAAAATCAAATAAAAACAATGAATGCTAATGGTGAATGAGTTCAATCTTTTATTTCCATTTCATTGTTTTCTGATAGCATTAATGTCTCAAATTTGTTATCGTAATCTTAGGCAATATTGCCGTAAATCTCTGTATAGATATTTCATTGAAATATTTCAACATTAAATGTTTTTTTTAAAATGTATTTATAGCAAGTGACTAATATTCCTATAATTTCGATAAAATGTATTAAATTCAGTTTGTTGTTTAGATAAATAATTAATGGAAGATCCGATCGAGATATTCTTAAGATATCGAATTGAATATCGTCGGCCTATAATAAAATAATCGTTTTTGATTTCAAAATATTAACTTAAATAGAAATGAAATGAGGATTGTTGAGATGTTTTAGAGATTGTGTCGTTGGGAGTAATTAATTGAGAGAAAAAATGTCCAAATAGAGATTATAGAAAAAAAGAACCAATTAATGTGGGAAGAAGTTAAGGAAATAGAGTTTAAATAGAATTTAATAATTAATGACGTTTTTTATTACAACATTCCTTAAAACTCTTATCCTAGATCCGAATATGATTAAACCGGGTAAAACCCGGATCCAAATGAATTAATGCAAAAAAACCATGTAAAAATGTATATGTAGATTGTTATTTTGATTTTAAATTTATTGCAATTTAAATGGGCAATTGCCTATATTTAATCTGTTATTGTAAAAGAAAAATGACATAGCTTATTATTAGAATATTAAACAAATTTATTAACATAATATATATATATATATATATATATATATATATATATATATATATACTGTTAAAAAAATAAATATGTTTTTTCTTTATAATTTCATAATATATGTATATATTGTTAAAATCTGGACATTTATTATGAGCATAAATATGAAAACGATTTTCCATTAAAATCGGCTATTTATTAGGGTCATTATTATGAAAGATATTAAGACAACATGACTTCATTTATTAGTTTGAAATTAAGACAACATCCCTTAAATTGCTAATCCAAGATCCGAATAGACTAAAACCCGGGTCAAACCCGGATCCAAAAGAATTAAAGCAAAAAAGTACTATAAAAATGTATATGTAGATAAGTCCACCGTTTACATGAGAACTGTTAGGGTCATGTCGAATCTAGATCTTTGAGTACAAACATTCTAAGATTAAAAAGAAATAATTTATATTTTCGAAAATGGCCATATATTAGCTTTTAACCCAAAACTACATATGTATGTAACAAGAAAATGTACGATGTAAATGACATAACTTTCAATTGATCTTTTAAAAATGGTAAAAGCATAATTTTTTTTTTTTTTGATAAGAATGTAAATATTTCATAAAAATGAAAACGTTTTAGGTTTACAATCGACGAAAATTATAGACCTACAGAAATGGTCCCATGACAAAAAAAAGTAAAATATAGAAGCATAAACCATAACTAGAATTCGGTCCATCAACTCAACAAAAGCGATGAAGCTAAAGGAGTTAGATGAAGCGATGATGATTTCGATTGCTCTTCCCAAATTTGTTGTTGGAGAAGAAGAGAACTGCAAGGAGTAGGAGCCTAATTACGAAAGAAAGATAACACTAAAAGCTAAAGGGTAAAAGCATAATTGATAATCTTTAAAAAGGGTAAAAGAACGGCTCTCTATATAATGTTACAAATTGTTGATAGAGACAAGTAGGATCACTTTTATGGTCGCAGACCTAAAGTTGACAAGCTGTTTTGCATCAAGCAAAAAAAAAAAAGAAAATATACCTAGTTCCTTACGACACTACATCATTACATGAATAATATTTGTTCAATACATGTGGCCCCTTCATATTAATTTGTAGCAACGTGGGAGAAACGACCGTTAGCATTGTCTTAGTGGATGTTTCTGGAGAAAAGCGAAACTGCTGGACCAACTTTACGAAAATACCGAAAATGACCCTACTTCCCTTCCACGGTTCCACCTTTCGCCAGCTATTTTTTCCTTTTCCTAAGAATAAAAGGTGAAGGGGCATCTCATTCCTTCTTCCACATTTGACAATAATACCCTCTCCTTCTCTAACCTATTCACAAAAGACAAAACTACCCCCGTCTCCTCTCCATAGTATAAGAATGCTGCACCGCGACATGACTATGTCTATGTATGTAGTAGAGAGAGAGAGAGGGACGTAGAGAATGAGAGTGATGATGAAGTGGGCGTCGTTGAAGAAGAAGAAGCAGCAACAAGAGGAGACGGCCAAAGAAACGCAAACATGGCAGCGATTAAGGAATCTGTTTTCTACGTCGTCTTCGTCGGCGAAGTGGAAGCGAGTGGAGATAATAATGGTGACAGAGATAGTAGACGGAGTAGTTTACAAAGTCATGTATGTAGTCGAAGCTCTTGTTCTCGTTTCGACGCTCTGCTTCTTCTACCTTTGTTGTGGATGCCACATCTGATCCTTCTTTTTATTTCTCTCATTATATTATTCTTTCCAATTCATATACTATACTGGGTTTAGTGTTAGCCTCAATTTTATACAAATAAGCTTAATTATACCATTATGTAGTCCTAGATTATAGTTTTTTAGGCTAATTCTTCAGTTTCGGCATTTGGACTCGTAGAGTTTAAGACTCTGTTATTCAATTTCTTGAGAAGATTAGAACAGAGACGACTCTCAAGAAAATGGGTTGTACAAAAGACATGTGAAATTTGTTCTTCTATCATTTTTAAGGCAGGGAAACATCAAATTTCGAATTCATCTGCCTTAAAAAAGTATTTGTATAGTATTTTCTCAAGGAAGGTCCACATGCTTCCACATTGATGATGTAACAGCCTAAAAGGGGTATACCAGATCATGTGATTGTAACCAAAAAAATAAAATCCTTAGGGACTATTTTCTTGATCATCCATCTCATCAAGAATCACATATTTTCCAGTCTGACTTGGAGCTTGTAACTGCGTCTCATCCTCTGTTTTGTGACCCTTTTGTAGTTTATCATATCTGACAAGACATCAAAAGCATATACCGGTTTCATCATGCAAATATGACATCGTATTCATTTATCAGCATATCAGATGTTTAAACAAAGAAGAGAGTTACTTACTTGTACCAGTTGAACAAACTGACACCAACCATAATAATCATCAGACCCACACCTTTCAGCCACGTAAATTCGTCGTGGAAGTAAAATACTGCAACCTGTAACAACACAATGAAGAAATACTCAACAGCAGCACTGATACATCATACAAATGTCTAGACAAACAAAAGTTGTCTGGATGTAGGCACATGTAGTTAAAGCACATCATAGTGAACGAGAGAAGCCAATTCTACAGACATTACTTCTGTCTCATCAGTCTCCCTTTTGTAAACAATTATTGACCTATAACAACATCGTAAGGCCAGACATGAACTATAATCCATCCTATGAAGCGTACTCCAAGCAAGTGTGTCTATTTATATGGCATATGACCAATATAGTCTCACCATCTTAAGATAGCAGTCTCTTGTCTAGAACATCACCGCAAGGTTTCAATCGAATATAGTTCAGACTTTCTTGCTTAAGAATAGAAGGAAATCAGAACTTACAATCTAGACCTCATCAGTTAGATCACCCTTTTCATGAAAAAACTCAGTTTAACTTAATCTTACGAATATATAACTGGTGAATTAAGACACGCATGAAGTTATAAACTTATAATAATATCTGAAACATATTACTAAACATTCCAAAAAGTTTAAGAATATAGCACATACCACTATGGTGACAGCCTCTTTAACAACACCCGCTATTGTGACGGTTACAGCACTGGTTACGGAAACAAGGACATACTCTGTCAAAACCTGAAACAAAATATTAAATAGTGAGCATGGAAGACTGATCAGATACGAAACTAGAGTTTCAAAAGATGCTTCAACCTCCACATATCAAGAAAAGTTCACTCTTACATAAGATTAGTAAATGCTCACCATACAAAAAGCCAGTGCTCCGCCAAAAAGCATCAAAAAACAAGTTCGAGCAAAATGTGCTCCACTATCAAAGTATTTGTTGTCTCTAAATTCACTCCATGGATCCAGAAGGAGAGAAAGAAGACCAGTCACTATCGCCATCACTGGTGCCACACAGCTCATGAAAATGAATGGATTTTTCAGGCCTAGATAAACAAAACAAAAAATGTATAAATTTATCTATAGGTCTTGTGACTTGTAAGAAACTAAGAACGACAATTATAGATTTGAAAACACCACGAGCAGAACCCACCAAAGGTTTCTTTCTACACATCATGTTGTCATCAGGATGAACCAAAACATTGGAAGACAAAAACCACAAAAAGTAAAGGTAAAGAGTTAATATATAAAGATCCAATTTATGTTTGACAGAAATTAAACTGAGTTAAATAATTTACCTGCAAAAGAACTTGTGTCATACACCAGCGGAAACCAGACATGACAGCAGCAAGCATGACAAAAACGAAACCCCAAAACTCAAATTCTGTCTCCTTTGCAACTGGATGCAAGTAAATATACTTGATGGTGAGAAAATAACAAGTTTATTGGCTTTGATTTAGGAAAAAAATCAACTAAAAACTTCTAGATAGATATTGTAGCAAACAGGTGGAAGAACAATGGAGTACAAAGCAATACAAATGACGAATGAAAACATACCTGTTAACAACACTCCTGCTGAGATCACTGAAATAATGCCAAAAAGTTTCAGGCTTGGAGACTCCAGCCTTACAAGAGAAATATTGTCTCAGAATAACACATCAAACAAAAATGATAGAAATACTCCATGATGAAGCAGCATTAAATTAATGAGATAATAAATGTATGTGTATACAAAAATTACTGCATCGACCGCTAAGAATGTGGAGAAGAAGCAAAACTGATAGGAAGTTTTAACTAGAGCTATAGTCTACCATCGATAAAATTGTAAAGTACAAATCAGGATAAATAAACAAACAATCGTGATGTATAAAGCACCTGAAGGCAAAAGCAAACAGAAGAAGAAATATTGGGGCTGCAGATTTGCACTGCAAATGAAAAAAACACATGAATATCATTAGATAAGTCTCACCTTGTTTCACCCGCAAATTCCTAAGAAGTTGCATAGACCTACCACAGTATATAAAATAACTAACCATTGTTGCAAATGTAACCGATATGAAGACAAGTGACTCATTACTTAGGTTTATATCCATAGCAGTTCCAAGCGCTGTTGGTACAACTGTGAAAGGGACAGTCCATGTGGGTCATCAGTTTATGCAAATTCAATCTATTCAACTTTCGAAAAACTGAAACAGGAATAAAACAAGAAATCCTCCTCTCTCGTTCTCACTAAATACTGTAGATGATAATGGCATTGCATAAGTTGCAGAAAGTTCTCAGTACTATGTAGTGAATACAAAGTAGAAAGTAATGGCTAAAGGAATGCCCTGGTTTTGTTAGTTTACCTCTAACGAAATAGTCTCTCCATGATATGGTAACATCAGGTTGAAATCTCCCCGACCAATACCATGTTATCATCTTTGATAAAACAGCTTGAATAGAAAAGTGAATGGTATTCATTAATAAGGGAGCAGGAAATTTCCCTAAATCATCTCCTAAGAGAGTTTTGTTGTACCTAGAAAATAAGCAAGCAAATTAAATGCTAGTTGTAAGGAATTAAAGGAAGAAAAAGAAAACGTTAGTCGCAAAGACATACTTACAGAGTCAAAAATGTGCTGAAAGTGTACCATACAAGTATAAAGAACAGTGTTTTAAGCACGTCAGCAGGAGAGATATCCGTTTTTGACGCTTTAGGCAATGTTTCGAGGTTATCACCGGAACTGTAACCAACATCAAAACTTCTGGAGCCGTTTGTCTCCTTCCCGGTCTCATTTTCAATATCAAACGGCTCTAAAACCTGTTCTCTGTCTACATCTACCTGATTGGATATAGCTTCTATTGTACCACCACGGAGCTGCACTCTTTGCTCCATCAATAATCTCAACTCACCAGCAAACCTTTTTGGCTTCCATTCGCAGACCACTCTGACAAAGCATGCGATCTAGTAATCACAGCCTTTATTTACTCAACAGGGATTTTGAAAAATACGAGTACCCCTTGTGATGGACAGCTTCCTTGCTTGGGAATTTCAAGGAAGAAAGTTTTATCTTTGACACAATGGTCACGATATTCGCATATGTTCAAATGGTTCAGTGCCCAACTCCCTCTCGCATATCCCAGGGGGCTAACTGAATTCAGAGAAGGTAGGAACCTAAGATGTTGGCGAACTTGCAATGCAATTCTCTGGAACTACTTGACGCTTGACCTAGAATCACAAACACAAGCTTAAGCAAGTCAAGATTTCGGTGAGAAATTCTTGAGGAGTAAGTGGAAAGCAAAGCAAGCAAGCACACAAGAGCCACATTTCAATCAAGGCAAGCTTCTAATACGCCGATGCGAAGACTCAAACAAAACATCTTCAAACCGAATGAAAAGAAGCCACATTTAATCTGATAAGAACCAAAAGAGTTCATCGACAGAAAAAATTTGAATACGTAACGATTCTTTAACAGGGCCGCTTCAAGAACAGACTAATACGTCACTGGAACCTAGAAAAAACAAACACGTACAGAGAAGGAAACCAATACGAATGAATCTGAGTTTCAAGAAATCAGATGAAATGCGAAAGAAGATCCAAATCAGGAAAAGCTCAATGATTCGGAGCTCAAAGAGAACTCCTCTCAATCTGGATCGGGAGTGAGCTCAAAATTCAGAGATTCAAAGCTATCGAACGCGGACTATGGAATCAGCAAATAGGGGCAAATAAAAATTTCGCAAGATTGGAAGAGAGAAAGACCTACGAAGAGAGAAGAATCGGCTTGTTGGATCTAATCGGAGTCGCAGCAACCGCTGGTTGTTGGAGTTTGGTGATTTTTTACGAAATCATTACCGCTCGGAGTCTCTGCAATGCAACTTGCGTTTTACCTTTACACTACACAGATTATATTATTTTCACAAGAATTAATAATTTCCATTTTTAATGGAGTTCTCGCTAATTTTTTTTATTTTTTGCGTTTTGGAGAAAAAATATTGAACAAAAAAAAAAAAAAACGGGTCGTTGTCATTCTTGTCCGTTTCCCCGGAAGAAAAAAAATCTTTAATCATCTTCGAGAAGATATTTTCAAATCCAGCGCGCGAAGTTAAAGCCACTCATTATTTCATCAATCCTGTGTCCTCTCACTCGCTCCTCCTTCTCTCTTTCTCTCCACCGATCGAAGAAATCAGAGATGGAGCATGAATCTATCACCGCTCGACGCAGGCTCGCTGCCGTCGCCGCTCACTTCCCGCCAACCAGTTACGATCCCGCCTCCACCGCATCTCTCGTCCCCTTGGTATTTCCCTTCTCTCTCTCTCTCTGAATTTCGTTCTTCTAGGTTTCTTCAACTTCGTGAACTTCTTTACTCGTTAGATGGTTTCTTTTTTCTTTCTGATCTCGTATATTGAACGATCTCGAATCTCGCTGTGAATTTACTTGCAAAATTGCATCAGATCGACCAAGTACAAGAGGGATTTATATAATAGGAACAGTTAGTCTGATTCCTTTGGACTTAAACCTTGGTTTATTTCAGAGGTGTTACAATGGAAAGCTGATATGCTTTTTGTAGTTGATTCTGCCTCAAATAGGTTGGTTCACTGTTTCCTTTATTTTGGTCTAATGGATCTCTTATTCGTGTGATGCCTCAGAACTGTAGCAGCAGTTTGAACTCTGTCATCCAAAGGTGTGACAACAAAATCTCTTTCGCCCGGCAAGCATCATCTGAACAGGGTTTCTTTATGAGGCAAGCTTCACCCGATGATGTCCTTGAGGTACCATAAGTTCTTGATTAGGTTTTTGAAGTTCCTTCTTCTCTGGTGTCTATAATTAGTTAAAGGAGTCATATCTGCAATGTACATATGCCCACATCATTAACCTCTTTTGCCACTTGTCATGATTCAGAACTTAGGCATGAATTTGAAGAACTCTGTCATTAGAAGGGGTGACAACAGGCTGTATTTTGCTCGGCAAGCATCTTCTGCACAGGGTTTTTTTATGAGACAGGCTTCTACTAATGAGGTACCATTATATTCCTTATTATTATTTTTTGAAGTTTCTCTTGTCTTCTATACTTCTATAAAAGAGAACTGATTCAAAATGTTTTGCCAGAGGACCATACCACAGGATGCTGCATCTACCAAGTGTTCTGCGACCAAAACAACTGGCTTTGATTCTTCTTCCCCTGCGTACGCTGCACCACACTTTTCTAAGCCTGCAAAAGAGGAGTTCGTTTTTCCTTCTGTATCACCAAATCTGCGAAAGGAAAGGCCTAAGCTTGTTCTTCCTAAGTTAGCCAATTTAGGTACGAATACAAATATAGGATACCAGATGCATTTCACTCCAATTACACCACTTTTCTAATCCTATAACCTGATACTTTTATTAGAGAACTCAAATGTTTTCTGAAGTTTACAAACACACAATTATTGTCAGCTATCACTAATAAAGGTGGTTTCTCACCAGCCTTGATCTACAGGAACTAGCAACCTTACTTCAAACAAAGGAACATGAGAACTTATAGAACTTTTTTCTTTTCTTTTGCAGGTACTGTTTGGTCTCCGAGATCGAATGTTGCTGAATCCGAACACAGCTATGTTGTGGCAATAGAGCTACCAGGGGCCAGTATCAATGATATAAGAGTGGAGGTCGACAACATAAAGTAACTGATACGCATTTTTTCAATCTGTTCCCATTACTAACACACTTAAAATGCATTGTGTAACAAAGGTGCTTACCGTTCTGCTGCAGCTTGACTGTGACAGGTAGACGCACATCTATCTGTCAAAAAGTTGATGCAGGCACCAAAGCTTCAATCCTTGGATATCATAAGCAAGAAATACTACAAGGACCATTCAAAGTTTCCTGGCCACTCCCCAGCAATGTGAACAAGGATAATGTCTCCGCTGAATTTATGTAAGTAAAAGCTATACTTATCTAATAATCCAACCGTATTTACAATAATTCTCCTTAAAACTTTCAATACTAGAGTTCATATGATAGATTCTGTCTAAAAAGTAGTGGTTTTCGAATCCAATTTTAAATCTTAGTGCCAGTCAGTCATTATCTTGAATTAGTTAGATATAGTTTAGCAAGTTTTATAGAGAGCACTAACATCCAATTTATTATTGCGTTTGGAACAGGGATGGGATTCTGAGAATAGTTATTCCAAAGCTTTGAGGGTTCATCGTTCTGGAGACATATATAGATACGGGCAACATTGTGTGGAAAAGAAAAAATCAATCTTGAAGAAAGATATGTAAAATAGTTTGGTCTTTTATATATCACAGATTGCAGACAGGTATTACTCAAAGTAAGCCATGTAAACAATCCATAAATATATAAAATAAAGTCTTCATTACTACTACCAAAAGCCAGAAAAGAAAAAGGAAAAAGAAAAAGCTCAGAGGCATCTAATCATCCTAAAGCTGGGAAATCTCAATCTACTCAACTACATAGCAAGCATTATTATTGTAATAATTAGGAACCGGTCCAAGATAATCAACTGCAGCAGATGGCGTCTGAGACGGGTATGCAAAAGTGTTTGCAGGTAGATGAGTAAGCTGCACATACGTACCGGTAGCATTGCAGAACGCCCAAGGGGCAGCTGAAGGATGGTAGGAGACAAGCTGAGGCTGCTCATAGTTTCGGACATATCCATTATGGAACACAGGATATGAAGCTACATTCTGCTGACACATCAAAGGAACAGGCTCAGGCGCAGGGGCGGCAACGAGGTTTCTTTTCCCAATTCCATAGATCAATCCTCTAGCAAATCTGGAATCTTCATAGACTTGTTTGAGCTTGATGAAGACAAGTGCAGTCATTAAGCTGTCTGAACCAGCGTGGTGTGCTCTTCCGACCCGAGTGATCTGAAGCAGCTGGGCTAGTTTGCTTAACCCGAGGTGTTCACCGAGCCCTTCACAGAATCCAGCCATGACCTTGGTGTCATAAACTTGACCGAACACTTTGACAACCTCTGTTGCAAACTCTCCGTGAGTCTCTGGTAGCTTCCCATTGTTGAGGATACTCAAGAAGTAAGCGAAATCGTAAGCTCCTTGAAAGGTGACGAACTCAACGTGTTTCTGAGATCGAAACACAGTCATAAGCTTTGGGAAAAACCCGTAGCCGAACATATCAACTCCTTCGTCTCTAATCTTCTGCAAATCCAAACCATGTCTCCTCAAAAATTCGATCGAAATCTCGTTGCGTGTGTCAGATGGGTCGCCGAAATTGGAGAAGTTAATCTCCCAAACGCCACCGATCTCTCCCTTGGCGTTGAAAAGAGTGAAACCACACTGGATCAGTTTGGTGTTTTCGACATTACCTTTCATGGCTCTGTAACATTCGTCGCTAGAGGAATCGAAATAAGTACGGAAAATAATGCCAGGGTACTCTGTATCGAAAGCGATGAGTGGGAATCTCTTGAGACATTCCTCCATACGAGCCATCTCTTCATCGACGTTGCTTCTCCATACTCTCCTCGCTATCGGTTGATGAATCTCGTTCATGATGATGAGTTCTGCAGAAGAAAATTAGGGTTTTTTTCTTAGGAGGGAGAGGCATGAATACGAGAAGTCTTTTGTTTGCTTGATTGAGAGAGCATTAGGGTTCTTTGTAAAAAAAAAAAAAAAGAGTATTTATCCTTTTCTTAAATAAAATTCGGTGTACCTGAGTTTCCTTTTTTCTCGGATTTTGTTTTAATTAATTAAGATGTTTAACATACATAGCTTAAGCTAATAGCTTGCTCTCCAATTAATTTCAACGCTGTGTTGATCGTGTAATCGTATCTGGGCGGTTTATATTCGCTTTAATTTTTCTTTTTAACTTTTGTTAAATTTAAATTTTAGAAATTATCTTTTCTTTTTTCTTTCGTTAAAAGTCTTGAAATTCTTGTTTTTACCTTTTTTCCCCTAATTTATTTATGGCAACATTGATTTATGGAAAAAAAAAAAAAAGGGAATTAAGGGGTACATCTCTTTTACTTTTTTATCCTCTTTTTTAAACAATTCATAAATGGCAATTATCTTTTTCATCCCCAAAAAAGTAAATTATACTCAATAGATAATGGCAAAACTGCCAATATACAAATTAGACTAATTTGTAAATGAGATCAATTAGTGTTAACTTTTTATTTTAAACATTTTTTTTTAATCAAACAATCATAAATGATATAAGAACTTGACACTAATTATAGAAATCGCATCATACCATTTTAATTCTTTGCAAGTCAAAAAACTTTTATCTACTCGAGCATTTGTAAAAAAAAAAAAAACTTTTTAAAATTTATAGTATTAGAAATTTATCCATAAGGACCATAACATTAAAATGATTTTTATAAATTAACTTTATTATCTATCCTATCAAAAATTTTGATATCAAACTATTATGTAGTAGGCTAAACTATTATTCTATCAAGTTTTGGTATATTAGTTTGAATGAATTTTGTAGCGGTACGAGTAACTGCTAATTCGTTTATCACTTGGCTTATATATGTGTGGTTATATACTTATAGAGGTGTTTGGGACATGATTATACAAAGGTCCATATAATTCTTCTACTTCATTTTCGGTTCGTTTCACAGAGGCAATATTGGTCAGAAGTTTCGTTTTTTTTTTCTTGATGCCCGTAAGGTGTTCGATATAATTCCGCAGAGAGAGTGGGTATTACAGCAACGTTGTCGAACGCGGGAACCCAAGATAGCTCCATAAACTCTTTGAGATAGTATGAGGTTCCTCCTCATGAGATCAATTCTGATTCACCCTTGTGGTGGCTCCATCATCAATGCCCGATCAACGACTACCTCTGCTCAATATGTAGCTTCCAGATCAAGAGACCCTGTTTTCGAGAAGCTCATGGACAAATACAAGAACCTTCTCAAGGTCATTGCCATACAAGACCTTATCCTCGCCAATCCAACAGCTGATCCTCCCTCTCTATCCATTGACTTTCTCTCCAGGCTCTCCCAGAAGCTCCACCTTAACCGTGGCGCCGCTTCTTTTTTAAGAAAATATCCTCACATCTTTCATGTCTTGTATGATCCTGTGAAAGCTGAGCCCTTTTGCAGGTTAACTGATGTAGCCTTGGAGATTTCTCGCCAAGAGGCTTTGGCTATCACTGCTACTCTGTCTCTTGTTGTTGACCGGTTGGTTAGGCTCTTGTCTATGTCCATATCAAAGTCCATCCCGCTTCGTGCGGTTTTCAAGGTTTGGAGAGAACTTGGGCTCCCAGATGATTTTGAGGACTCTGTGATATCAAAGAACCCTCATCTTTTTAAGCTTAGTGATGGTCATGAACCCAATACCCATATCTTAGAGCTGGTTCAAGAAGAAGATAAAAGACTGGAATTTGAGGCCGCGGTTGAGAAATGGAGGGTGGTTGAGTGTTCTAAGGAGGACTGCTGTGTCGAGAGAACTGAACTCCAGTTTAGTTTCAAACATAGTTACCCACCAGGAATGAGACTGAGCAAGACCTTTAAGGCTAAAGTTAAGGAATGGCAGAGGCTGCCTTATGTAGGGCCATACGAGGACATGGCTGGTAAGAAAAAGAACAGATCCGGAGTGATGGGAATAGAGAAAAGAGCGGTTGCGATTGCTCACGAGTTTCTCAGTCTGACTGTAGAGAAGATGGTGGAGGTAGAGAAGATCAGCCATTTCAGAAAATGTTTTGGGATTGATTTGAACATAAGAGATTTGTTCTTAGATCACCCGGGCATGTTTTATATGTCAACTAAAGGGAAAAGACACACTGTGTTTCTCAGAGAGGCTTATGAAAGAGGACGTTTGATAGATCCAAATCCTGTTTACGACGCGAGGAGGAAGCTTCTTGACCTTGTTCTCTTGGGACGCCATGCTGCGTTATCAGAATCTGGGAGCACTAGTATGTGTGAACAAGAATGAATTCAGATGAGTCTAAGCTATGCAATCTTCCATATCACAACCTGTGAGGTGTATGAGACACTTGACACTTGAGTGATGAGATCCACCAGAGAGATGAGATCCACCAAGAATCAGGTAATCTTGAACATCTCTAGCTGCATAGCCATTGAGGAAAGACAGTATAAGATAAGCATTGTTTCTGTGGCGTTTGTCCGATTTTCGGATTAATTGTCTTGCTCACAAGCAAAAGCTCAAGATAATAAGTAAGCAGGAAAAGCGAGTGAGTTGATGTATAAGTGAGTACTTACTTGGATCAAAAGTTGTATACGAAACCAATGTAGTAGTAAACTGTCTTTGTTGGTTATGTCGACAGAAAGTTAGAAACTAGTATCCAAACTCAATACGTCTTCTTTCTTTGGATTTTGCTTGGTTGCTAATTGCTTCATGTGGCTTTCCTTGTTCTACTAAAACTCTCATTATTTTTGTTGTTATATTTTTTTTACTTTGACATGTTAATTTTATAGAAAATAAAATGTTCTTTTTGTTAAATTGGAATATAACCTTGCAATCTTTTTCATTTATCATTTACAGGGGTCTAGATTAGAAGGTAAATTATAATGTAAAAATTTTGATTGAAATATTATAATTTTTGAAAGATGTTTAAACTTTAAAGATTGTTTTAGTGAAAAAAATGGTTAGGGAAAAATGTGACAGAGAATAATGAGTGAAAATAGAAAAGCGTGAGGCCATTGAAAGGAAGCCACGTAAGGTGTTGGGAACCACATCTCTTGTCTTCAAAGATATACCACGCTTCATTCTCTTCTCCAGACACAATCTCCTTCTCTCTCTTTCTCTTCTTCTGCCAAATTTCCCCAGGTGCGTTTCACTCTTAGCTCATTCTGTGTAATCTCAAATCGTTTGATGATAAAAAAATTTTCTTTGAAAAATCGGTCTTCTTGTTGCATGATTCTTACTACCTCGGTTTTGTTCAGCAAGTCTATTTGTCTTTATTTGTTTTCTTCTTAATTTGACTTGAGGAATGTCGAGTAATGGTGGATTCATGTGTTGAAACGGAGATTAATTTATATCCAATGGCAATTTCAATAGATTTTTTTTTCTTGGAGCATAAAAAAGTTCCAATCTTTGTTCATATGCGTCGCTAATGGTCGCTCATGTTGATTATACTGTTACCATAAACTTGCATGTTGTTAAAGGTCTCGTTTTTGTTTGGTTGTTCTTCGTTCAGACATCATTTTTTTTGTTCACGCCATGGCTTTGTAATCGTCTGTGCAGATGGCTGCTTCATCAGCTTGTCTTATTGGGAGCGGATTATCTGTCTACACAACCAAACAGAGGTCTCAAAAGCTTGGGCTTGATAGGGCATCTAAAGTTACAGTTGTGAAGGCTTCTTTGGATGAGAAGAAACATGAAGGAAGAAGAGGTTTCTTTAAACTCTTACTAGGAAACGCTGCAGCTGGAGTGGGTTTGCTTGCAAGTGGAAACGCAAATGCAGACGAACAAGGACAAGGGGTTTCTTCTTCTAGGATGTCTTATTCTAGGTTCCTAGAGTATTTAGACAAGGGAAGGGTTGAGAAAGTAGATTTGTATGAGAATGGGACTATAGCTATTGTGGAGGCTGTTTCTCCTGAGTTGGGTAACCGGATTCAGCGTGTACGTGTGCAGCTACCTGGATTGAGTCAGGAGCTTCTCCAGAAGTTGAGGGCAAAGAATATTGATTTTGCAGCACATAATGCTCAGGAAGACCAAGGTTCTCCGTTACTCAACTTGATTGGGAATCTTGCATTCCCGGTTATTTTGATTGGCGGTTTATTCCTTCTATCGAGAAGGTCCTCTGGTGGAATGGGTGGCCCTGGTGGCCCTGGCTTCCCACTCCAAATTGGTCAGTCGAAAGCAAAGTTTCAGATGGAACCAAACACTGGTGTAACTTTTGATGATGTTGCTGGAGTCGACGAAGCCAAGCAGGATTTCATGGAAGTGGTGGAGTTTCTGAAGAAGCCTGAGAGGTTCACTGCAGTTGGTGCCCGGATCCCCAAAGGTGTTCTCCTTGTTGGTCCTCCTGGTACTGGGAAAACCCTGCTGGCAAAAGCCATTGCTGGTGAAGCCGGTGTGCCCTTCTTTTCCATCTCGGGTTCTGAGTTTGTTGAGATGTTTGTCGGTGTTGGTGCCTCAAGAGTCCGCGATCTTTTCAAAAAAGCCAAAGAAAATGCTCCATGCATTGTTTTCGTGGATGAAATAGATGCTGTTGGTAGGCAAAGAGGAACTGGAATTGGTGGAGGTAATGATGAAAGAGAACAGACCCTTAATCAGCTCCTGACTGAGATGGATGGTTTTGAGGGTAACACTGGTGTTATCGTAGTGGCTGCAACCAACAGAGCAGACATTCTTGACTCCGCTTTGCTAAGGCCAGGGCGGTTTGACCGGCAGGTATATATTTGATTAGAATGCCATGTGTCTGTGACTTTCCATTGATCCTCTTTATTGCTGGTTGCTTAGCGTGTGTTATTGTTGATGCAGGTGTCTGTTGACGTTCCAGACGTTAAGGGAAGAACAGATATACTCAAGGTTCACTCCGGTAATAAGAAATTTGACAATGGTGTTTCACTTGAAGTAATAGCCATGAGAACGCCTGGATTTAGCGGAGCTGATCTTGCAAACCTCTTGAACGAGGCTGCCATATTGGCCGGCCGCCGTGGAAAGACTGCAATATCATCAAAAGAGATTGATGACTCAATTGACAGAATTGTAGCTGGCATGGAAGGAACAGTCATGACAGATGGAAAGAGCAAAAGCTTGGTTGCTTACCATGAAGTTGGCCATGCCGTATGTGGGTAAGTCAGAATCAGATTAGATTGCATGTGTGTGGTATCAAGAGCCTAGTTTGAATTTCATTATTTGTCCTCGCAGAACATTGACTCCAGGACATGATGCTGTCCAAAAGGTCACGTTGATACCACGAGGCCAGGCAAGAGGTCTGACTTGGTTCATTCCCTCAGATGACCCAACTCTAATCTCCAAACAGCAGCTCTTTGCAAGAATTGTTGGTGGACTCGGTGGTAGAGCCGCTGAAGAAGTCATCTTTGGTGAGCCCGAGGTGACTACTGGTGCAGTTAGTGACTTACAACAGATCACCGGTTTGGCTAAGCAGGTATCTACTACAGTCCCAGCTTCAGTATTTTTTTTCTGTTATCCTAAACTAGGGAATGAAATTGACAGTATATGATCATCTACTTGCAGATGGTGACAACATTTGGGATGTCTGAAATTGGACCATGGTCGCTAATGGATTCATCGGCTCAAAGCGATGTCATTATGAGGATGATGGCAAGAAACTCAATGTCTGAGAAGCTTGCAAATGATATAGATACAGCGGTGAAGACATTATCAGACAAAGCATACGAGATAGCTTTAAGCCACATTAGAAACAATCGTGAAGCCATGGACAAGATTGTTGAAATACTTCTTGAGAAAGAGACAATGTCAGGCGATGAATTCCGAGCAGTCCTATCTGAATTCACAGAAATCCCACCTGAAAACCGTGTTGCTTCTTCAACATCCACATCAACACCGACACCAGCGTCTGTCTGAGTAAGAGACCTTTGAATCTCTGTGTATATTATCTTGAGATACTTCCCCATACTGTGTAACAAGTACATCTTAATTTGCCTAGTTGGAGTATATATATTCGATATACGCGACCTTATTTCAAACTCAACCATAATGGTTAAAAGTTTAGATTCAGCAATGCATAGTCATACATAGACTAATGGTGAAATTACTAGTCCTGATTCCTGAAATAAGCTGCAAGAGACTTGACACAAAACTGAAACAAAAAATCCAATGTTAAGTCATAAGCTTACTCATAGAAATAAACTGACGATGCTCCAAATAATACATTTACTTTACATACACAACTACTACAATGCATTCCCCAAGGACATGGACAACCAAATGCTTATAGGAAAGTTGTAAAAATCCTACAACACCTGAAGACCATTATTGTTCAGCTTCGATTGTATTAGTCTAAGACCCTAGAAAACAAATGATCCAAAGTTGCAACCTTTAAACGATAGATAATTCAGACGCCATAGTCACCGGCAGCTCTGTCGTTCTTACCCTTCTTCACCCACACCATAGTACTTGTTGTTGCCCTCATAACACGTGTAGACGACAAATCATGTCTTTGGTTTTGGTGATAATCTTGCTTGGTATTTAATCTCGCAGGTTCCTTGACCTCACTTGTCTCTCCTTGCTCTTCTACTTTCTTCTTGATCCAGCGATTCTGAAAAAAATGAGTTCCTTCCTTAGCAGCATTCTCTCCCTTGTACTTGAAAGCTCTCCTAGCGTTCTCTTTCACAGTATACTTCTTCTTTTTCTCCCTCGTATCTCCTCCAACGTCATCCTTGTTGCTCACAACAATTGCAGAGACCTCAATTTCCTCTTTCTTAACGCCACATTGCATACCCTTTTCCCCGAGCTTCACTTTTGTTTCCATGGCCTTTACTACCTTCACTGCATCTTCTTCTTCTTCTTCTTCATCTTCTCTCCTTCGTTGTCCATGATCAACCTGCTGCTTCACTCCTCTCTCTACATAGTCTTTTTCCTTTTGTTTCTGCTCTTTCTCCTTCAGCCAACGTTGCTGAAGCTGAAGAATGGAGACGTAGTTAGCCGGAATCGAAGCCACACTCTTCTTCTTCTTCTTCATCTTCCCATCAATCTTCTCATGATCCTCCATTGATCTTTCTTTTTTTTTACTTAGAAAAGCAGCTCATCAGTCGCATTATTTTACTCATCAATGCAACAAAAAAAGGAAAGAGTGAAACGATCGCACAGTAAGCGAGAAAGCCGTAAGGCCCATTGGGCTCAACCTGATTTTAGCTCTCCGTTCACTATTTTTTAATTGCACCGTTATAACGTTTAAAATGACATCCCCCACCATTATTAGAAAGGCAAAATAAATGAAAACAATTCAATAATGGAAACGCAACGTTATCTTTACATACTATTTTTTCACAGTTTCGTTTTTGTTCAGATCCAATAAACAGCCGAATCCAGTTTTGATATCCTCAAAGATCATCCAATTACAAATAACAATAATAATAATAATGATAATATGAATAAAAAAAAGAAAAGTATCAGGAAAAGCTTCTGCTTGTTTGTTAACTTCAACATCCTGCAAACACATTCCTGATGAACCCAAACACATCTCTATTTTCCTCCTCCTTTGATTGATTGATTGCTCTGCCAATAACTACATCTGAAAAGAACAAAGCTTCTCTTCACATCACCATTTTGTTTTTTTTTCCTTCTTACCATTATTACTCTCACTACCCTTTTCTTCTTTTCTTTCTTTCTTTCTTTCAATCTCACAAACACAAACAGACCAACAAACTCCCAGTCTCTTCTTTTCCTTGTCTTTGTCTGTCTAACCTCTTCTTTAGCCATCTATGCACATCATTCATTCATTGTATTTATAAGAACGAGATCATAGATTGTTGCAGAAAATGAGCAACTAGAACTGGAATTGATTGAGATCATAGAGAGTAAAACCTGGCAAAAGATCTGGTTTCTAATCAAAGGGCATCATCAAGTTCACGCATAGAAAAGTTTGAAGCCTCTGATGCTTCAGCTAGAGATTCAAGCATGCATGTCACTTCAGTAGTATCGTCTAAGTAGTATTTAGCCTTGCTTGGCTTTTGCCCAACTGTGCATGCAAACACTAGAGCATTATCACAGAGTAACCTTTTCGACATCGCATTACCAATCGCTTCAAACATGTCTTCATCAGATCTGTCATCTCCAATACATAGCACGAAATCAACCGGTTTCCCCTTTTCGGCCATTGATGAAAATATCTTTTCTGACACGGATCCTTTGCTCACCCCCTATTCTCACACAAACGCCAAGAATTAGATTTTTCGACAACGTTAATGCTTGAATTGAGCAGAAGAGAAGTAACTTACCTGAGGCTTGACTTCTACGATGTAGTGACCACTTTTCACTGCCACTGGCTCATTAGCTAGGACACTCTCTAGATGCTCTAGCATTTCCTTTGCTTGTAACGAACCAAAGCCTGGATCCGCATCCCGATATTGCCAAACCAAAGCACTCTCTTTGATTTCAATGGAAGAGCCATCAGTAGATTCAGTGTACTGTTTCATTACAGGTTCCACGATCTGCATCCACCCAAAATCAGAGCTCTGCCCACATGTCTCCCATTCTTCACTGCCTGACCACCTAAGAATAAGACACCAGGCATGTTACTAAACCTGAAGGAGGAGAATTTTATAATTTTAAACAAGTGGTAATAAAAAGTAGCGAAGAAAAGTACTTCAAGAAGTATCCATGCTCAGCCGCAATTCCAATGTTTTTGCACGGAGTGAACCACTTGCCTAAACTTTCCCTCCCTCTTCCGCTGACAATGAAAATTGAATTCTTCTTGTCCTCGCATAGTGCATCCAAGAAGTTAAGAACTTCCTGGCTTGGAGCTTTATTGATGGAGTTTTGAGGCATCAGAGTGCCATCATAATCCAACAGTATAGCTCTGCTTTTCGCCCTTTTGTAGTCTGACACAATGCATGGTATTGAAAGCTTTCTAAAATTGGGATCGAGTGCCACAACTCTGAAACCAAAACTAATCCCCATCCCCCAACACCTTTTCTTGAAATGGTCCACACATATCCTCTCTAGGTCTTGCAAGAAACTTCTTGACCAATAAGCTACATCGTGAGTACTAACATACCGAAAATGTTTCTCATGTCGCAGCTGTTTCTCGGCATCACTCATTGAGAGGGCCTCATTTAGGGCTTCTCCAGTAGCTTCAACGTTCCACGGGTTTACGCGTATAGCCCCACTAAGTGAAGGAGAACATCCAATAAACTCTGATGCAACCAACATGCTCTTCTTTGGGCCACTAAAGTCTGATTCAGACCCAAGTAAACCCTGTCTACAAACGATATATTCGTAGGGAGTAAGGTTCATACCATCTCTAACAGCTGTAACGACCACGCACTCAGCAATATGGTAATAAGCATTTATTTCATTTATCGACACCGGAGTATCAATATATATGACAGGTTGATATCCAGGTTTCCCAAACTCTCCATTGATCCTCCTGCAGCTTTCTTGGATTTCACCACGTATTTCCTCAACATCAATACCTTTACCCCTAGCGGGATTTACAATCTGAACCAGAACAGCCCTTCCCCTCCAATTCGAATGCTGCCTCAGCATTTGTTCCATTGCTAGAAGCTTCAGGTTTATACCCTTGAAAATATCCATGTCATCGATACCAAGCAACACTGTCTTACCTTCGAAACGATTTCTGAGCTCCATCACCTTACCCTCCTCTTCTGAATATCTCATCACCGATTGAATCCGACCCATGTTAATCCCCACTGGCATGATCTTGATTCCCACAGTCCTCCCGTAATACTCCAGCCCAATGTAACCTCTCTTAGACTGATATTCTAGACCCAACATCCGACTACAGCAAGTAAGGAAGTGACGAGCATAATCGAATGTGTGAAAGCCAATCAGGTCGCTGTTTAGTAACGCCTTAAGTATCTCCTCCCGGACAGGAAGAGACCGGTATATCTCAGATGAGGGGAAGGGACTGTGAAGGAAAAATCCCATCCTTATCCGGTTAAACCGTCTTCTCAGAAAAGTTGGTAAGACCATCAAATGGTAGTCATGAATCCAGACAAAATCATCATCTGGGTTAATAACCTCAATAACTTTCTGGAAGAAGAGCTTATTGGTCGCTACATAAGCCTCCCAAAGAGACCTATCAAATCTTCCACCATGATCAGCGGAAAACGGAAGCATGTAGTGAAAAAGCGGCCATATCTGCCTCTTGCAAAAACCGTCGTAAAACTTTGATTGCAAATCAGGTGGGAAAAACGTAGGAACACATTTAAATTTGTCCAAGAGTATCTGCGCGACATCATCTTGTTCATGTGAATCAACATCAACGCTCAAAGATCCAACATATAAAATCTCCATATCCTCAGGCAAACCATCCTTAAGCTGCAAATACAGAGAATCTTGATCCCAACTAAAACTCCAGCTTCCATTTCGTCTCTCGGCCTTCAACGGTAGCCGGTTAGCCACAATGATCATTCGATCAGAGGAAACGGAAGAAGGATTATCGGAAGACACACTATATGCTTGATCTTCATCAAACTCAGACACATTACCAGGAACAGTCATTACCCTAGGAAGCCGCCTACGCTCTCTTCCCATGACAGGGAAATTCCCTGATGCCAAGTCTAACAAATTCGTGTACGACCTAGAAATCATCTTGGCTTGTCTCCAAACCCCCAAAAGAATCCAAAAATTAAACACTAGTTCGATAAATCTGCATCAGAAGAAACACCAAAAAGCAGTAAGGTCAATCTCCACGAACAAGATCTACGATACCAAAATTATATTAAAAATAAAAAAATTCAGTATTTCCACTAATTTGAATACCCATCAAGCCAAATCGAAAGCTTGAGCATTACCCAGATATCCAAAAATCAATACTTATTAGTAATCATTTTCTATCACTGAGTTAAGAACAAAAAAAACGGAGCTTTACGACAAAATCGAATGAATGATACATTCCTATCATCTAAAAGCAAGATCCATGAAACTAAGACTCGAAAGGTAATCAGAAGAAAGATTCACTTTTCAGATAAACGAAAATCTAAATCGGAGCGACCCGATCCCTCAATTCAGCAACACACAGAAAAAAAAAAACAAAAAAAAAAAAAAACGAAAATGAAAGAGAGAAAATTTGAATCGGAAAAATCAATTTGGAATAGACACGAATCGAGACTCACCTTTTTTGTTCCTTTGGCAAATGAAGAATCTGATCTTCTCTATCTAACCCAAAAAAAATGAAACGTGAAATTTAATCTAGGGTTTATATGGAAAAAACGCTAAAATAAAAATAAAAAATCTGTGTTTCCAGCCTCATATGTGTATTTTGGAATAATATCAAATATGCCCCTCTATTCTATAGATGAAGCTACTATGACCACTGTATTATATATACTCCAAAAGTCAAAAGTTTCTTACCATAAAGAGATAGATACCCTTTTCCTTTTTTTTTATTTAAAAAGCAATTATAGGATGGCCTTTACATCCTTTTTTTCAAGTGATAGGGCCTCTTCGTTTGTTAATGACAACGATAGCGATAGCGACTCCGACGAAGGCAAAAAATATAACGGAGATAAAAAAACAGTCGCTCAATATGGACGTCGGCGACGTAAATAGTGAAGATGTTGAGTCGCTGTTATTTTTAGCGACACGTGTATATGCCTTATACGCCGCTGTTATTAGCATCCAGCGACTCCTCTCCACACAACTCTCCACAGACTCCACGTAGTTAAGCAACTGTTTTTTTTGTCGCTGGATCTAGTCGCAGCGTTTGGGAAAAGAACAGGGCCATACTAGTAAAAACATATTTGAATTGAATTATATTTTTATATAATTTTTTATGAGTATTTCATCGTTTTTTTCCGTTTAGTATATCATCATTATAAATACTTTATTTTTTAATTAATAACAAAAAAATAAATAATTTGGTATATTAGGGAAAAATATCCATTAACTAAAAATGAAGAAAAAAAACATTCAGAATTTAAATTGTAAAACTAGTTTTAACAAAAAAAAAATATAAATATATATTGGGTGTTTGGGTGACATTATTATAATATAGGGGCAAATTATAAAAACGGATGAAATAAAGGTGGGAAGGTGAAAATAAGCGTAAAGTCGTACGTATAAGAGTCGTACATCGTGTGTGCTCTCTTGGATATGAATCTCAAAGGGAATATTATTTTATGTTTTTGATTTTTTGTGTTATTTAATATATAAGGGTTGGTTTAATTATGATTTTTACTGGTCAAATCGAAGGGGCTTAACAGACTCTGATTACATTTAAAACCGAGTGGTTGCTTTGCTTCGCTGTCCACAAGTACATGTCATTAAACAACGTACTTGACGACCAATTGGATTCGTCCGTGACGTAGAAAGAAGTGACAGCCTCAGTGGTAATAGCATTTGCCTTCGTTTAGAAAATTTGGATAAGGCTAGTTTGGCCAGCCGGACTCGCACTATTGCCAGCTGGCACGAGTACACACCCAAATGAGTTCGTCAACGCGCAAGGGGAAGCGCGTGGATGAGCGGACACGTGATATGGAGAAAGAACGTGAGGACGCGTGATGCCGTGTGCGATGCGATGTGTGGACCACTTTGGGCTATTATAAGCTACTACCTTACCAAACGTGTCTAGGACCTCGTTTTGGACCGTTTGACACGTGTCGAAACAGGGGACACTTTTGAGCGTGTGGTGAACCAGAGTGTTCAAGTTTCTTACGTTTTTTTTTTTTTTTTGGACAAAATGGTAATAAATTTATTCATTCATGTTCGTCTATAAAAAAACAAATACTGGTATGAAACTAGTTGGTCAATTAACTGTTGGTTGCACTTTGTCTAATTTTGTCTTTAATGATTGATTAGTTGTAGGCTTGCAGTTACAACCTCGATAATAAGATATTTTTGTGACGTCAGATTGTAGTTGTTGTGATTTTAAATTGTACCCATATGTGAATTTATTATTGAGAAACCAAAAAAATACAGTATACAAAAAGAATTTTCAGACTTTTTAATAACAAGTTTATGAGTCTAAGAGGATCATGTTATTGAATTGTTGGGTTTTCAACGTTTTTCCTTAGTAGAGAGATGGAACAGAAGTGTTTTAGCTATTCAATATCAATGCATACATCTAATCTTATAACCTTCAACGTCAAGAAAAATTTTCGAAAGTAGGTATATGTTTATTGTTATTTTAGTTTAATTATAGAAAATTTGTATACGTTCTTTTTTTTTAAATGATTATTTTTGTGAGTGGAAGTTGTTAACAAACCTATATATCGAGAAGATTTCCTAAAATGTGCAACTAATTAAGCGGAATCATCTTTTTAAAAAGTTAAAAAACTTTTTCTGTTAAAATCTTTTTAATAATTCAAAAACAAAAAGAAGCAAAAAACGAACCCGACAAAAGACTTGCATCTGATTCATTCATTATCATCAAATTATACAGAAACACAGTAAAAAAAAACCCAAATCTCTAATCCGAAAATTGGATCTCTCTGTGATGGCTAGTTACAGAGCCGATGAAGAGTACGATTACCTCTTCAAGCTGGTGTTGATCGGCGACTCTGGTGTCGGCAAATCGAATCTGCTGTCTAGGTTCACCAAGAACGAGTTCAATCTCGAATCCAAGTCTACTATTGGTGTTGAGTTCGCTACCAAAACTACTAAAGTCGAAGGCAAAGTCGTCAAAGCCCAGATTTGGGATACTGCTGGTCAAGAGAGGTCCGATTCTCTTGTTTTCAAATTCTTAGGATAAGGTTTTTTAAAAATCATCCTTTTTGGATTCGCTGTAGAACCATGGTGTTTGATTTATGTATCTGAGAATCTGTAGCCTACTGATCTGGATATTTTAATATTGGTTTTGAGTGATTTGGTGCTATAAAGATCAAGACTTGGTTTGAGCACACAAGTCAAAAGTTTGTTGTTCATTTTTCCTTGTTGGTTTTACTAGTAGCACAAGTAGGGTGGTTTTCTGTGTTTTCGATTTTCAGAACGAAACTTGTTGTGCCTGAATTTGTAAGTCTCTTTGACGGAGCAACTAGTAGTCTTAATATGGTTCAGAGTCTCAAATTGTGCTGAATATGGCTCAAAGTCTGCAGTTTACTGAGGATCTACTTAGGATCTAATCACATTTGGGCTACTAATGGTTTTCTTTTGTGGCATAGCTTTTGTGCTTATAAGATTCTTGTGCATAGATCTCTATCCCTCATATATGGGTCTGCTTGATTAGCTCATGCAATCCTCTCCTGTCTAGGTCCATTCCCATAGTAAAACTACTACATGTCTCAAGTATCAACGGTTATCTAACCTCTGTTACTGTACTAGTTTTTTGCTTTTCCACCCGGTTCACACATAGATGAGCTCGTGTGTGATGGACTTCTAAACCCAATATACTTGGTCAAAACAACAATTCTTTCATCTCCTCTGTCTTGGCTTGCACTAGACATAGATACATTTTGAATTTTGCAGCAGAGTTCTTCATGAACTATATGTGATTGTTACTTTATAAAGCAACCATTTGGTAGATACCATGAAATACCTCTGAAACATTTGTTATATGAGCAATATGCTTATCGTAGATAGTCTAACTTTGTGATAATGTTACTGAACTTATTACTGTAGTTGTTATTGTACATATCTCTGTTAACAGCATCTGAGATTATTTTGGTTTTGTTTATGCTTTGATAGATACCGAGCAATCACAAGCGCTTACTACAGAGGAGCCGTAGGTGCTTTGCTTATTTACGACGTGACAAGGCACGCGACATTTGAGAATGCAGCAAGATGGTTAAGGGAACTAAGAGGACACACAGACCCAAACATAGTGGTGATGCTTATAGGCAACAAGTGCGATTTGCGCCACTTAGTGGCAGTTAAAACAGAAGAGGCTAAAGCCTTTGCTGAGAGAGAATCTCTTTATTTCATGGAGACATCAGCACTCGACGCAACCAATGTTGAAAGCGCATTCACGGAAGTACTCTCTCAGATCCACAAGATAGTGAGCAAAAGAAGTGTGGATGGAGGAGGAGATTCGACTGAATTACCAGGAAAAGGAGAGACGATAAACGTTAAAGAAGACGGATCGGTTCTTAAGAGAATGGGTTGCTGCTCTAACTAGAGTGGGGGATTGTAGATTTGGTTTGATTTGGTTAGGGGTGAGACAGCAAATGAAAATCTCCTTGGCTATGGCAATCAAAAATGAAATAAGAAACAACTACTTTAAGATCATGTTTATGCTATGATAACTTTGGCCTGTAAGGGCTCTTAAATTTTAAGGTACATGATTGGTATTTGTCTTTGAAACTCCCACCACTTGTAAAATTGTAATAAACTAAACAAATGCATAATCTTCGACTAAGTAACATTTCAAAGACAAATCTATCGACTCTTAATTTAAGAGGATAATCATATCAGGTTTTTGTTGACCAAAAAAAAAAAAAAAATCATATCAGGTTTTATTGTTAGGACTTTAAGACTCTGTAGATTAACTTTTGGACATGACATGGTTCAATATTATCACCTCGTTTTTTTTTTCTTTTCTCTACGGATCTGTCAGAATTGTTTTACGGACAAAAACATATACAGAAAATACACGAGGAACAGTGTCTCTCTCTCCACTCTCCAAGCTAAGGAATAAAAAAAAAATAGAAGCAATTATCAGCATCTGATTTCTCAAAAGCTGAAAATGACTTTACTACGGGTATAGAAGCTGATAATAGTTGTGGTTAATATATTGTTGAACCTGTCAACTATCAAATAGAAGTAGTAAATCTGCTTTCTCCTCTTTTTCTTCAGACATGCACAGTTTTTAACTGTTTTGTAATCCTGTGCCCATCTGTCGTCTCACATGCTCAGGTATTAGCCTGTTTACTAGCTCCACTGAAGCTCCACCTAACTGTTTCCACAAGCAAAGAACCAATTGGGTTATGTTGTGAAGTTTCACGAAAAAAGCAGCAATTTTTTTGGAGCTTAGCTTTAGTCCTTTGCTATTGATTTTTTTTTTACCTCTTGTTTGAAATTGAACAATGGCGGTAATGGACGACCATTTGGAAGACGGGCGTTTGGCTCTCGGAGTTCATTGAAAAACGGATGGGCACATGCTTCGAGCTAGATAGACAAAGAAAGAAACAATGCCTGAATAAATCTCAGCTTTATCCATCACTTGGAAGATTATTTAAACGAGCTTCTATGACTCCATCACTTATAAAGTCAAAACAAGTTATCACAAGGAGATACTAACCGCAGTGCATCGTAGGCTTGGTGAATATTGAAGAAGCCGAGATGCAAGGTCAATGGCTTCTGGAGGCATCCGCTTATGAAAAACCTGAAGGTCAAGGGAACAGTATATGGTTGTTGTTATAAATGAAAGCCATCTGTAAACAACAGAAACCTCTGCTTCTATGAATAATTATTGAGTCAAGTAATTGTTTGACCAGAAGAAAAAAAAGGTGAGATGAACTACCTTGTGCCAAGGGTGAGCTTTGATTTGTGGGAACCTAAAGTCTGTGTAGTTTGGGTTCATACATCGAATTTCTTCACGAGTTGGAGTACCAAGAACCTAAACAAGGCAGCAAGTGTACTTATGGTACCATATTTACTAGATTCTAGTTATCTTAAATACCAAAGAGAAAAAAGAACACATCCATCAGTCTTATAGGAGACTTCACCTTTATGATCTCCACAAGCTGATCAACTGAATTTTCTCCTGGAAATAACGGCTGTAGAGAGAGAGAGAGAGTGGCTTAATATAACATTGGGCGGGCACTTTTTGCATTTTGCATAGATACTTTATTTAACAAGTTAATTAACACATAGATATCCACACTAACCTGGCCAAGAAGAAGCTCTGCCAGAACACAACCAGCGGACCATATATCTATGGATGCTGTATACTCTGTGGCGCCAAAGATGAGTTCTGGAGCTCGATAATAACGGGAGCAGATATATGATATGTTTGCTTCACCTTTGACCTAATATGAATTACCAAACATTTTAAAAGGGTAACCAAAACAGAGAACATGCTGCTCGCACTTAATGGTACTTATATGGTAGCTCAGTGAACTACATGCGTAGATACATAAGCAAGCCGAAAACCCAAAAAAGAAAAGAAAAAAGAAGAACGTTAATGAAAGGATAACACCCTTACCAATACTTTTGCACTTCCAAAATCACACAGCTTAACCTGATGGGTCAAGGGATCAACCTACAGTGTGCAGCAGAAAGTTAGATCCAGAAACTAGTCAAGATTACAAAACACATGTCATACTAGATAACGTACCAATAGATTTTGTGGTTTCACATCTCTGTGGCAAACACCGGGAACAGTATGGATGTAAGCCAAACCTCTAAAGATCTGCATAATTGATATTTCTAATCAGTTTCAGAATCAATTCTATTAAATGATATTATTTGTGAGAACTAACTGAAAATAACAGTGCATACTTGATATGTGTAAAGTTTGACATAGAAAATTGGCATCCTCTGATTTGAACTAGTATAGTGCCTCAAAACCCGGTACAAAGTCTCAGGTACATACTCCATAACAAGGTTGAGGAAGAGCTCATCTCTACTTGTTGTAGAGAAGAAACAATGCTTCAAGGAGATGACATTTGGGTGATCCATTGGCCGCATTAGTTGCAACTCACGGTTTTTGTAGCGTCGATCTTGCAAGACCTTTTTAATGGCTACTGATTCTCCAGTTTCCAAGCATTTCGCCTAAAATAATAATTTTCAGACTTGGTCAGAAAGGAAAAAGAAAATTTATGTCCTGGAAATGCTAGCATAGAGAAGCACAATATACCTGGAAAACAATTCCGAATGAACCTGTTCCAACAACCCGCTCAGCCATGTAACTAATGGTCTGTAGGAGAGAGAATAAAGATAATGTAAGAGAGTGATGAATTACTTCAGCTTGGGAAAAAGTACCGAAAGCAATAACTGATATTTAGTTGGAAGATTTTGCAAACATTAGAATCCAACCTGCTTCGGTTCACCATTTTTGCCCCCAATGGTAGTGGAAATGATATGACCGGTAACAGCATCATTTCCCTCAATAACAGCAGCAGACATTTCCTGCAAATCCACCTCACATATTAGTATAGGCATTAAAATGTTCTGATCAACTACAAGGTGGAATAGAGATGGTAAGCATTTACTGCTTTCACTTATTTCAACAAACCTCAAGATAAATATGGATGCATGAGAATGCTGTTATTGCTATTACATAAATGAGCAGAGCAACTTCATCTTATCGAAAATGTGAAGCTAAACATGTAACATGTACCAAATAACCAGTAGTCAAGCCAACCAAGATATAGAAAGAATTAGAAAAACAAAGTAAAGCATAAGTTAAACGGCAGTGATGGAAATTCAAGAATATAGCGATTTTTTAGATGTCAAACAGTTTGTGAGATTAGATATCATACAAAAAAACTAGAGATACATCAGACACGTCAATGGATTTGGTCTGCCAAAAAAAAATAAAGGGGTCCAGGATAAATGTCGGTGGCAGAGATAGAAGGAAGAGAGACAGAGAAGCAATGGGCCAAGAGAACCATAACAATAGGAATACTCCAAAACCTGCCAAGAGTGAATTCAGAGATCTACAAGTAAACTGTACTTTGAAATATGAACAGTATTAGGAATAAATAATCTGAGATATACAAAATAAGCAAAATGTACTTAAAAGTGAACAGTGTTGAAATAAATAATCGAAATATCCAAAAAAAAAAAAAAAACTTGAAGACACAAAATTCAAGCTAGTTTGATATGCTTCGATGTCCTGCTATCAGTTGGATAGCGATGGAAAATGTAGGTTTCCTAAGCGGAAGAAATTATCTCTAATTCTTTAACCTAAATTTTCCACAAGATTCAAAGATTACTGCTACTTAGATCTCCGATAGAGAAGGTTGAAGTTGTAGCTGGGAGATACCAAGAGTAATCTAGCTACTGCATGCAAACAAATGAAATCAAAATCACATTATCCTATCAAAACGCCTCGCTGGAGGAAAAAAAAAAAAAAAAACTCTCCGGTGAGCTCAGATCAATACGAGAGAGGAACAAACACAAGAGCACAAGAATACAGATCGATTCTACTGTACTGAGTCATAGAACAAATAAAAAGAAGGAGCTAGATCGGAGTAGATCTAGAAGAGCCACCCAACGATAATTTCAAATGCACTGTTTACCAAACACAGACGTAACAGCTATACAAAAAAAAACATAGAGAGACACGGGGAGAAATAAACCTTATCAGAATCCATTTCAGGACGGCGTTTCAAAGCGTCGCCGTCGTGAAGCTGCGGCTGCGGCGGAGGTGGAGCAAGAGCATGAGGCTGATGCCCCAATGGTAATGAGGCCATGTGCTTTTTTACTCTTTTCTCTCTCAACCACTGAACAATTGAGTAAAGACTATTTTTCCTCTCTTTGCGTCTAAATTCCAGAAATTATTCAAAAGACAAAGGAGGACCCACGGAAGACTCTCCAATGAGAAATCTACTTTTTAATTAATAAAGCACTGAAAAATTCTGATTAAAAAAAAAAAAACACTTCCTTAGGCATTTATTTAATGATAACTAAGTTACTACTTAAGTTAGAACTCCATTAAATATTCTAACTGAATGAATATATGGTATCAGTTCCAATCATATTACCCAATTTAGATATGAAGCTTTACTTAAGATATTTGCAATTTGCAACCATTATATATCTTTTTGACTATCTTTTCTTCGTCCCTTTCGCCTTCATCATTGATCAAGTGTTGTTGTTTTTGTAGACAATCTATGATATTATGGATTCTTTTTCATTACACTAACCAATTAACCAACAAAAGTATTATAAGTAGTATTCAAGATGAAAATTAAGTTGCCAAGGAGTCAAAACTACCGTATGTCTTCGTTATGTGAGATAAAGAATTGTTTATGTAGCGTGAAAGTTTTAGATTAACAAGAACTAGTCGGGAACGTAGCTATACGAAAATAAGAATTTGAGTGCAAGGAATTGGAAAGTGAAAAGATATAAACCGTTACTGTATCCCATGATCGGCTTTAACGGACACTTCAAAGTTCATCAAATCATCTTTGCCGTTTCAAAAAGATATCGAACAAGAGATTGGAAAAACACCAAAAAGTGAAACTTGAAGAAGAACTCAAATCCTGAGATTATGCAAGAACAATTGTGAAACAAAGAAAGATCAATGGAATCTACCATTGTGAAGGCAAAGTAATTCAATCAAGTAGAATTCATGTGACCATATCTACTGCATATCAAAAGAAGCCAAAGTTACCAGTAAATTCATAAGACCCACTCATAGGAATTTGTATTAAAACCATCTGTTGCAATGTAATCATTCAAAACAGTTTTGTTCACTCTAGGCATAATCTAAACCATGCATCACATAAGAGAAAAACTAATTGGAACCAGATCATCCATCACCTTCTTTAAACATTTTGATCAAGCAACTGATTGATAAACAGGCAATGCCAAGCTCTCAAGCAACTTGAGATGAAACAATTTAACATTCTTCCATTTACCAGGAACTGATTCACCAATCCCATTCATGGCCGCTACAACATTCTCTGCAATCTCCTTCCTTCCCATTGACAATTTCGCTACTTTAACAACACTGCAAGTACCCGTACCAACGAAGAACAAAGCCGATTCACAAGCTTTTTCAATCTGCTCTTTCCAATTACCGTGTCTTAAGTTAATCGCAATCGGATTCTTCTTCTTCTTAACAAACTCTTTCCCCAACAGCTTCGGCAAAATCGGCATTAGCCTCCTCTCCGCGAAATACAACTCGAATCGCTTCTCCTCCTCCTCTAATTTGCGTAAATCGGATTTCAATTTGGAGACCTTAATCACTGTGGTGATTGGAATATTCTCTGCTTCGATCTTCTTCAAAGCCGCTTCCTTTGTGATTTTGTTCTTGTGTTTGTCGTCGATAATCAAACAGAGCTCCGGCGAATCTTCGGCGGCCAGATCGATGAGAGGATGAGGAAGAGGGATCATCAAAGGGTTCGTACGATCCAACTGGGGGATTCTCTTCAGTGTCACGGTTAGATAGACGAAACCGTCGTTCTCGGTCTTGGATTTGGAGTCCCACCATTTTAGCAGAGACTTCACGGCTCTGTTAACGTTCTTCGGGTCAACCTTCGACTGGTTTCGCTGCGGAAGATCAGCCGTAGTTGAACTCATTCTCCGGTGAGAAGACGGCGCAAAGAAGACAGGTTGCGTTTGCGGAATTAGGGTTCTGGGGAAAAACAAAAGGGTTTAGGATTTTTTTTTTTTTTTTTACTTTCGATATTATATGCGTTTATTCTTTTTTCTCTTCTTTTTTTTTGTAAAACTCAAAAAAATAGTCCTTTTACTATCATGTGCTTGCCCCCTTTTCCTTTTTTTTTTTTTTTAGAATTCTCAAACGTTGTCTCTGGCAGACCGCCGGCAAAACAAATTTTAGGATGCGTCTTCTTCTTCAATGTGCAACAAGGAAGTGGAAGAACGCTGATTCGTGTAGTATTCTGCTAAATCAGATCAAATTCGATCTCCGAGGCAGATATTCTTGTTCTGCTTTGTTGATTCAGAATTAATCTCAATCCCAGACGAACATTGGCCATCCCTCGAAGTAGCTCACCGCACCGTGTTCGGGTAATAATAGTTGCCATTCGTGGGGATTATTGTGGATTCTATGCTGCTGAGTGTTGTTAGTTTTATCATCAAATTTGAGAATTGTGACTAGTTCGTAAGAGTCAGCGATTTCAGCTGTGATTGCCGTTTTAATACTGTTTCATAGGTTGATCATAGTGTGGATGGTCATTTGACATGAGAATGGAAGAGAGCTATTTGCATCCCATGGTATTCACATTCTTGTATATGATTACTCCCTACGTAATGGTCAGTATAACTCTTCATTATTTTACAAGAAATCTTGTTAATTTTGGTATACACAATGTGTTTGCATTTTAACTCTGTAGCTCTATTCATGAATGTTTTGTTTTGAAGATTTCATTGCCCTTACTAGCTTCTTCTGTTAGGTCTTTGGTCCTCGCTTTCACCTGTGTGTTGGACCTTCTGATATACGGCTCATTGGTCGGTCATTGTGCCTCTCAATCGTCTCAAGTTCAACTTCCTCTCATCTGGTGGATGCTATTACTTTACTGAACTCACCCAGGGATTTCCTGTCATGCTTTTCACTTTCACACTTTTTTCCATTGCGGAAATTATCAAGTCTAAGAATCAAAAGCTCTATGGATCTTAGTAGCTATATACAGCATAATCGCCCACAAGGAATTCAGGTAATATGGATGTACTTTCATAAATGAATACTTCACAGGGGAACAACTTTTCATCGTGAATTATGTTTTCCATGTTGTTTACTTTGATTATGAATGACTGGTTTTTGCTGCCTGTGATACCCATAGCTTTGATATTCTCTGGGTATGCATTTGCTCAAATGGAAGCATCTGATTCATCATCAATCATTCATAATCATCTGATTCCCAAGTCCCTCGAAAGAACCATATCATCAAGTGGTCTCCTAAACTAAGACTTTCAGTCTTCTTTTTGCTTGCTACCAATATCCCCATGGCACTATACATGAATTTATTATTCCATCAGGTAAAAAACTAAACACTCTAGTTTGTGAGTTACTCTCTCGTTCTCTGTCTCTCTCTCTCTCTCTCTAATTGTGCTAAAAGGAATTGTTGTTTTTTTCCAATAGAGAGGAACCAAGGATGTGATGAACTACTTATAGGAAAAAGCAAAAAGCATTCTCTTTCTCATGCGGTCGAGAGTAGTGCGCATTCTCTTTCTCATGCCAAGCCATTCTACTCCTTATTATTCCACTCTCCATAGTAACATCCCAATGCAATTTCTCGACTACATGCCAAGGTAAAGGATCACGCCGAGTTACAGTTTTTGCTTTTATGTGATTCGTAAGGATCATCCTTCTTCTTTTGAAACAGTGAAGATAAAGGAGAATTTGATGAGTCAGACCAATTCTTAATGGACCTTATAGGATTTGCATCAAAGTTAGCTAGAAACTGGTCAGCACTGCCTAGTCACATTGTATTGTTTGCATCAGAAGCAACAAAACTCTGAGATTTTATGATCCAATATTCCTTCAAAGAGGCAAGTTGAAAGCAAGAACACAGTTTTTATTCCCAAACTCTGATGTTATTTGTTTATCTGCATCAGTGAACTGAAATCTGTTTTGTTTGCGATGAAACAGGTCAAAAGTTTTTTCCACACATTTTAAGGTTGATCAAGAACTTCAATCCTCAGTAGTCATCTATGCTAAAAAAATACTGACTAGGTTTATGTATCCTTTAGTGTTTTTCTTTTTCTTTTTCTTTTTTGCCTATTCTGTATGTATTAATTTCGGTTTACAAAATAATTCTTGACAAAAGAAACATGTAAGAATATCGATTAGGTTTTTCAAGTTCGGTCGATATCTCCAATCCTCTTGAGCAAAAAATGTTTTAGGCTGGACCGATAAGGCGGTAACGTGAGCCAGCTAGTAATTTAAATCGACTTTATTTAAGGAAAAACTCGGATCTTTATTTGGTTAAAACCAGACAAAAAAACATACTATGATTTCAACTCTTAAAACCACACAGTTTTGACATGTCTAATTAATGAACCACACAAATATTCGAGTATCAGTTTTACAGTACCCCTTCAAAGTTTCGAAATCAAACTCAAAAAAAAAAAAAAAAGTCTAAGTTTGGAACTTTTGTTGAATTTTTCATCCATGTCTGATTTTCCCTAGGGATTGATGCCCACAAGGAAATTAAGTTGTCACCACCCAAAACAGATAAGAAAGGTAGTTAGTTCCCACATTTAATTTCTCTGGTTACGTACAATCAATGTTAAAAGATTTTTTGTTTCAATGTAGGTCTCACTTATATATCCTTTTTTTTTTTTACATACTGTATATACTAGTTTGTGAGTTTGGACTTACTAATTGACAATATTTATATATTAACCCATGTTTTTTATATTTCACGATATTGCTAGATCTCATTAGCAATATATATGAGATACTGCATGATTATGATATATCAGTCAAATGTGTGTACTTACTTGCAACCCCAATAAGATTTAACAACGCTATATGATGACATAACTATCGATTCATCAGACAGAAAACTAAGGTAGAGTCCTGCAGATAATATTTTTTGTGGGATTGGCTACTGGCTAGTTTCTTGCAGATTGACGTATTGCTGGAAAATTTTGTAAATAGTTTATGGTTTGTTACGTTGTATTATATGTTTATTTTGATATTATCGGATCTGTAGAACGCCAAAGCATTTTGAATGCCGCGTAAACCAGTCTTTTTATATAGATGCGCATTCAATTCTTTTTTCAATGCGGGGTAGAGCAGTTTGGTAGTTGGCAAGACTCATAACCTGAGGTCACACAGGTTCAAATCATGTCCCACAACATCTTTTTTTTCAAAATTTCATTATATTAATATTTAATAGTCATATCTTTTTGAATTCAAGGAAAGAAAAAAAAAAAACACTATACTCCCTGGTTAACTACACTTACTGTTTTTTCTATTTTTTTTTTTTTTATAATCCAGTATCCAGACCACACAGTGATCTAACTAGCTCACGGGGTCTAAGCCCGCGTCACAGAGATTTTTAAGCCTCCACTTAAGGGCCCCTGATAAACTGGTGGTCTGGGACGCCTGAGCAAGTCCGCATGTAAATTCCCAGGTGGCCACAAGAGTGAGAGAGCGAAACTGCGTCTGGGGAGGATCGATCCCTGGCCTAGACCAACAGGGCGATCCTTCCAACCAAACGAGAACCACTCTCCCACCACCATGTGGTTTTTTCTATCTTTTTGAATGGAGGAAGTTGGTATTTGAAATTTAACTAATAAAACGAGTGATGAAAACTCTAATATTGTACTGGAAACTTCTTCTGACATTTGTAAAAATAATCTTATACAATTCTCAGAATTAGAGGTAACTAAAATAATCTTTAATTGACGTTGATATATATATATATGGAAAATGTTATATTTTAAGAATACTTGTGGTTCTACTTTCCTTCTCTACTATCTCTAAGATTACTACTATATATAGAAGCTTTAAGAGACATTTTAAGACACAACCACAACAGACTGAATTTAAATGCATTTCTCATGTCACGCCAAACGATCAGAAGCTGCCCTTTTTGAAAAAATCCCTAGTTTCCGATTAAGTTTTTTTTTCCTTTTCTTTTGATTCCGATTTTAACCTTTTTTTGGTTTGAATGGTTAACTATATTTCACAAAAAAAAAGCAACTGGGGTTGTGGAGGACTTAACCAAACAGTAACCAAAATCACTGTTCCTGTGATCCTGTCGATGGATTCCGATAAAACTTTACTCCACATTTAACCAAGAAAAAAAAAAAAAAAAAAAAAAAAACTAGCTTCAGCTGAAAATGTTCATTGTATCTTGAGATATTGTAAAAGGCCTCGAAGGCTGTATGAAAGCCACTGCATGAAATTGGATGGCATCGATATGCGTGACGTAAGATTTGTTATGGTGAACGTGAGAGTAAAGTTTTATCTTCGGCCGTTGATATCTTATTAAAATCCTCATCCGGAGATATACCAATTGAGTGTTAGCTGGTGAGTGTAGATGAATAATAGTAATGCTTTCTTTTTAGATATTGGTATATATATAAAAATAAAGGCTGTAAACAAAATTATTTTCAATGTTGGTGAGTGAAAACATGTGCTGATGCCAGAGTATTAAAGATCGATGCAAATGGAAGAAGTAGATAGAGCATTTACGATGAGTGGTCAATTGCATTTAACAACTTTGACACGTCGACGTACGTACGCAACAACAACATCCCATATATACCCATACGTTGTTCAGTCTTAAAATGTTCATACAACTCATAACTCAAACAAAAACAAGTCCTCAACGGTCGATGTGTGATCCCATTAGAGAAGATGGCTCTAGCCAAAGAGGCGCCTTGAGTAAGGAAAAAAGGCCGTATATTCATAGAGAATGGTCGTGGGCTGATATAATAAGAGCGTTAACCGTTATGGTTGTGCACTTTTTGTGTCTCTTGGCACCGTTTAACTACAAATGGGAAGCTTTACGGTTCGGTTTGGTGCTTTACGCATTGACTTCACTCAGCATTACATTCTCATACCATAGGAACTTGGCTCACCGGAGCTTCAAGCTTCCGAAATGGCTTGAATATCCTTTAGCTTATTTTGCTGTTTTTGCTCTTCAGGTTATAACCGTTTAACTGATAACCTATATGTCAAATCTTTTACTTTTCCGTTTTAGAGTATGATTATAAAATATACTATTTTCAGGGTGATCCGTTGGATTGGGTGAGCATACATAGGTTCCATCACAAGTTCACTGATTCTGACCGCGACCCACATAGCCCTATCGAAGGATTTTGGTTCAGTCATGTGTGGTGGATATGTGACACTCGTTATATCAAATATAAGGTAACGTAATGAATAAATGTTTTTCTTTTGTATAACTTATATATATGATGTTGTAATATATGCATGTAACAGTGTGGAGGACGTAACAACGTGATGGACTTGAAGCAGCAATGGTTCTACAGGTTTCTACGAATGACAATTGGTTTCCACGTCTTAATGTTTTGGACTGTCCTCTATCTCTATGGTGGTTTACCTTACCTTACATGCGGCGGGGTAAAGCTATTTATTTCTATAAATTTTATATACACAAAATAATTTGCATGCGTCCATATGAAAATGATATACATTATAACAGGGCGTTGGAGGTGTGATTGGGTACCACGTGACATGGCTCGTAAACTCGGCATGCCATATTTGGGGTTCGAGGTCATGGAAGACTAAAGACACATCTCGTAACGTTTGGTAATCTTAATATCAAGGCGCCGATGCATATTCTACATATAAAAATGTCAAATATATATATATATATATATATATATATATATATATATATATATATCTTGTTTAGTCTTGAAAAAAGATTTGACGATCTTGTGAATGTATGTATATTGAAGGTGGCTAAGCTTATTTACAATGGGAGAGAGTTGGCATAATAATCACCACGCGTTTGAGTCATCAGCGAGGCAAGGATTGGAGTGGTGGCAAATAGATATCACTTGGTATCTCATTCGACTATTTGAGGTTCTCGGATTAGCCACTGATGTGAAATTGCCCTCGGAATTTCAGAAACGGAAATTGGCTCTGATTCGTTGATATATCATCTGCATGAGAGATTTATCAGTATTTTATAGTTTTTTTAAAAGTAATCTAAGTCACTATAAGAGCATAATATAAATGAGAGATTATGGTATGGATATTTTCCGTTATAAATTATTGTTTTCCTGTCCTGGGAGTATATTTAAATGCCTACAAAAAAAGAGTCCATTTATTTTATAAGATGTACGTTAACTATACATGTTGTATGATCAATCATTTTATTTTAATATTTGTTTTTAAATGAATATGCGCATTTTACTAATTACTCTTAAATATATATATATATATATATATATATATATATATATATATATATATATATATGTACTTTTATTAGTGTTTCAGTGAAGAAGAATTAATTTTTGAAATCGAAAAAAAATATACAGAAAAGTTGACTCATGAAGGAGATATATTCATAAGATCTTTAAGAATTAAGATGCGTGTGGGTGTGTCGTCTCACGTAGTCACGTGAGTCCTATTAGGCTATTACTCATTCGTGGAGATTCTCTTAATTTGTGGTCCGGCGCCTAAAGTTGTATGAATTTGAAATAAATTATCGAACAACCCATCACTTATCTATATATATCTCACATTCAATAGGTTCTCAGACCATGTTAGTGACATTATTACCTGTCATTGTTCTATTTTGGTGTCTTGTTCAGTTGTTCGGTAATATCTCTTTATAGAACAAATCTTATTAATAGCAAGATTCTTACTATTTGAAAAGAGACTCGTAATTTTTTACTAAAATGCATATATTACCATAATTAGTTCCTTAATATTATTAGTTTTTCATTTTCTTTTTAAAGTCATCCTAAGTTGGTAAAATAAGGGAACTGTCGCTCTAACTTGGTAAAAAATTCGTTAAAAAAATAGTATTAACAAAAATTGTAAATGTTATTTAAATGCCAGTTATACTACATTACGTACACATTTACTAACCTTTACAGTTAATGAAAATATAAATATCTTTATTCAATCATAAGATGAGTTTTATTTACTTCTTCAATTTATACGGCAATATAAATAATGAGTAAAAATGTTGGGATTTTCAGCCTCTACAAAAGATTTTAACCAATTAGGTATGGAAGAAGTCGTGATATGGCTTCATAAATCGGAAAAGAAAAGACTTGTTCGGATATACGATTCATGCCTCGGTTTGCTTTTCAGAGACATTGTAAGCCACAACCATTACAGACAGAATTCAAAAGAATTTCCCATATGATGACACCAAAACAAGCTCCACGTTAAGATTTAAGAAAGATTGAAAAGCTACTAGTTTCCAACAAAAATAGACCCCAATAGACAGTTCAAACCAAGTAAGTATATCAGAATGAATCAGGGAAAAAAAGGGGTAGTATATTAGAAGTAAATTTCACATTAATGAACAACAAAACAAATTTTAAACTATACTCCGGGGAAAAAAATGTCATTATATATTGGGATAATATATGTAGAAGGCCTCGATGCTATATATTAAAGAGATTCAGAAAATCTAGCTTAAGCAGCGCATGAGACGGATTGGACGTAAGTCGTCACCCGCGTGAATCTAGCTTATAGTGTATTCTTGGACTAGCTACGCATTTAATTAATAAATATCTTTACGAAATTTTGCAGTAGAAATGGCGTTGGCCGTTGGATCTTCGTTAAATCCATACTAGTTAATAAAGTGTTAGTTGGTAAGTAGAGATACATAGTACTACTTGTATACACCAAAGTATTATGATATGATGATGAAAAGAGGCTACAAGAAAAAACTTGGTTGAATTCTGGGGAAAACATGTGCTACTGCCGGTATATTAAAGATTAAAATGGAAGAGGCAGACAGAGCATTAATTAAGGAGAGTGGTGAATTGCATTTAAACAATATCAGCCCATATATAGATATACCTAGTCTCTTATGTTCATACAACTTATAACTCAAACGAATACAATTCCTCAACGGTCCGATATGTGTGATCCCACTAGAGACGATGTCTCCAGCCAAAGCAGAGCGGTGAGTATAGAAAAAAGGGCGTATTTTCAGAGAAAATGGCCCTTGGTCGATGTTATAAGAGCGTTAACCGTTGTGATAGTGCACTTTTTGTGTCTCTTGGCGCCGTTTAACTATGAATGGGAAGCTTTTCGGTTCGGTTTGGTGCTCTTCGTGATAACTACACTCAGCATCACCTTCTCATACCATAGGAACTTGTCTCACCGGAGCTTCAAGATCCCGAAATGGATCGAATATCCTTTTGCTTATTCTGCTGTTTTCGCTCTCCAGGTTAATTAAAACCGGTGTATTGAGAAGTGAATCTAACTAAGTATTACTATGTCAATGTTTTTCTTTATTTTTTTACAAGTATGCTTAGAGAAAAAATATTTGCAGGGTGATCCAATGGATTGGGTGAGCATACATAGGTTCCATCACCAGTTCACGGATTCAGACCGCGACCCACATAGCCCTAAAGAAGGATTATGGTTCAGCCATATATTGTGGATATTTGACACCCAATACATCAAATACAAGGTAATGTAACGTATAAATATCTCTCATCTTCTTCTTTTATGTTTCATGCATGACGTTGTTGTAATAATACAAAGTAATGTAACAGTGTGGAGGACGTGACAACGTAATGGACTTGAAGAAGCAATGGTTCTATAAGTTTCTACGAAGGACTATTGCTCTTCACATCGCAATGTTTTGGACCGTCCTCTATCTCTACGGTGGTTTACCTTACCTTACATGCGGCGGGGTAACTTTTTTTTTTTTTTTTTGGATTGTTATATATTAATTAATTATTATCTATATTTCAATATCGCACAAAATAATTTCTATGTATCCAAATGAAAATCACAGGGTGTTGGAGGTGTGATAGGGTATCACGTGACCTGGCTCGTAAACTCGGCATGCCATATTTGGGGTTCAAGGTCGTGGAAGACTAAAGACACATCTCGTAACGTTTGGTAATATGATAATACTATATATATAAGAATCTATATTCAAATTAGTATTATATAGAAAAAGAGATATTTGACGATCTTGTGAACATATTCAGGTGGTTAAGTTTGTTTACGATGGGAGAGAGTTGGCACAACAACCACCACGCGTTTGAGTCATCGGCGAGGCAAGGATTGGAGTGGTGGCAGATAGACATAACTTGGTACCTCATTCGACTATTTGAAGTTCTTGGATTAGCCACTGATGTGAAATTACCCTCGGACTTCCAGAAACAAAAGATGGCGATCGTTCGTTAATATTTATTTTGAGATCTAAATAAAAACATTCTGTATGAGATATTAATTAAGAAGCTATTTATGCACTACTTAATGATACACTATATAGTTGTTGTTTTTCAGTTTCTTGATCGGCTTCGAGATTATGGTTACTTTCCATTATAAATGTATGTTTTTAATGGCTTAAATGTCTTTTTCTTCATTTCATGGAGATCGATCGTCTTTGTGATTCGTCTAACGTCGTACAAATTTGTCTTTGTCATACATTAATTATTATTAATAATCAGCCCAATTATATATCTGTGAAATTCAATGCATTGTCTGGGTTTGACAGTTGACATTATTTATCTGTGTACGTACCTCGGTACCTGTCTTTGTTTTCTGTTTGTGCTTTGTTTAGCAATATCTCTACATAGAACAGCTCTTCTTTATAATAGGATTCGTAAAATGTGACAAAAAAAAAGAAAGAGAGACGCAGTAATTTGTTCTGGACAATGGACATTTCTCAGGTTGGCATAAATGACCACTGCATTAATACTAAACTATACCAAGTGGAAAGTAGATCGACATTTTCCTCTCTTTTTCTAAAGCTATTTTAAGTTCATTTTTGTTCATTTATGGTTAAACACTTAAACTAACATATAGTTTTTTCTCCGTCAATGTATATATGTTAGTAGATGAGTACTTAGTGTAGTATATATAGGGGTACTAGACACAAAACGAATATCCGTGGTTTTAATATAAAACAGAGCATATTATATATAATATCCGTGGTTATATATAATATGCTATGTTTTGTCCAGTTCAACTTTATTTCGGTATTTATCAACTCCAAAATTAAATGAATATCCGTTAATACAGATATTTTCATTAATATATATATATATATATATATATATATATTAAGAAAATAAATGTACACTTAGAAAAATATAAAGTCCAATCAATATATATTGTATGTATCTCTATATTTCTTTTTTGTTTTGTAATCTTTAGTCGCTTTGTTATTATTATTTTTTGGTGCAAATCTTTGGTCGCTTTGTATGTAACTAATTTGACAACTAAAATTTTCAAATTATATATACACTAAAATTTGAAGCTTATATATATCTCTCAGATTATATTGATCTGTGCAATATATTTTTTTCCCCCCATAAAAACAAGCGGTATGAATGTACGTCGTAAAAGTAAAAGCCTAAGTATTTATATTAGTGTGATGACACCAGAGCTTGTGTGGATGACATTCTAAGGTTGGTGTCCTCCTCCATCCTCTTTCACGTGGTTAGCATCTTAGCAACATATATATATCGTACGTATTATGATATTATGTAATGAAGGTTCTATATATATATATATATATGTTAAATTTAATTAAGTTGGTAAGATAAATTAATGAAAACGGCCTACCACCGTACCTTGTCGACCGCTAGCTACCAGAAAACTGCACAAATTTGTAGCAGTAGTATGATGAGTAGACAGACCAGAGTACCAGACATTTAGACATTTAGTAGGTGCATTAGAGGGTGTTAATAACACCAACTTAGTGGTCTGATGCGAAACCATATAATACATTGCCTTGGATCACCGAAAAATTTGCTGGTGGCCCTTCAATTTTAAACATTCGCTTTTCTCAACGTTAAAGTATATAGTACTAAGACTTTTCTAATAGGAAAATCTCAAATGCAAATACAAACTAATTTATGAGACCCGTGAGAACAAGATATTTTTGTCCGATCGAAGATAGTGTGACAAATGCAATAATAATAATAATTAAATTAGCAGGGGAAAATAAATTAAAATAGATTTTTCGTTACTACGTACATAATACAATTCCCCCTGGCTCAATACTTAGTTGAAAACTGAATATCGTGTAAAGTATATCCCGAAAATGTAAAATCAGACGACTAATATTTAATAAGCTTCCTCATTGGCTAATCTAATCATATGATCCACTTTTTTGACAATCATATGATCTAGTTCCCATTAAATTAAAAAAAGAAAAAGGAAAAAACTCAAAAAAAAAAAAAACAATAGTCCGAACAAAAAAAGGAAAGAGTTAAAAAGAAGTAAAACGCGGAAAAAAGGGAAACAAATCTTTTATAAATACACCAATCCCCTTCTCTGCGCCCCTTCACAAAAATATCAAATCAAGATAACGTTTGATCATACTTAAATCCTTAACAATGGAGTTCGTGAAAGGAGATCAAGTTGAAGTCTGCAGCAAAGAAGACGGCTTCTTGGGGTCTTACTTCGGTGCCACGGTACTGTCAAAGACTCCGGAGGGATCTTACTACAAGGTTAAGTACAAGAATCTTGTGTCGGAGAAGGATCAATCTAAACCGTTAATCGAAGTCATCTCAGCCGACGAACTCCGTCCGATGCCTCCCAAATCTCTCCCCGTAATGTTTCGCTGCCAAGACAAGGTCGATGCTTTAGACAAAGACGGGTGGTGGGTCGGAGAGGTCACCGCTGCGAGAGGCAACATGTACTCTGTTTACTTTTTGACGACCGGGGAGGAGCTACAGTACCCGCTTTACTCTCTGAGAAGGCACCTCGAATGGGTTAACGGAGACTGGGTTTCTTCTGCAAGAAGGCAACAATAACTTTCTTAAGTTAGGGTTCTATCATCTGCTATTCTTTTTTATTCTTGCAATGTTTCTTATTGTGCTCTTTAAAATTCTAGGGTTTGCTCTGTTTTTGGTTTCTCGCTTAGATAGGTAGCGTGACTGCCAAGCAAATATAAGGGATAATTATTTATAAATTTACTAGGATATGACCCGCGGTACACCGCGGGTTAATTTTTTTTAACAAAAAATGTAAATTTAAGTTGTATTTTTTTGGTAATATAGTTTGTTTTGTTTAGTGTTTAAGATTGTATAATTGTATTTTGATTGTTAATTCTAGGATTTTACCCGTAGTATACCGTCTCGTATTAATAACGATCCAAATCCGTCCCACCATAGAACCCGTCCTGTGAATTTAAACATCATTTTGTTATTATTTTTGTAGTTATAGTCTTCAAAGTAAAAACACTGATATAGAACTGGAGTCATAAAAAAAAAAATTCCGAACCTCCTAAAGATTATGAATATTTTATTCATTAATCATACAGAAATTTTAAATAGTAAAACACCACCAAAATTATAAAACTTATGTTAGAGAAAACAAAACATAAAGCCGATAAACGATATAAAACTGGAAAAAAATTAAAATTAAAGCAAAACTGTAGACGTAGATGAGTTCACTTTCTTCTTAGTAAGCTCTATAATATAGCCGACAATACATTTGTAGACGCAGGTTAAGAACGTGAAGCAAGTAGGTTAAGTGAATGCATATTTGTAGTGTTTAGGAACTAAGATTGAAGAGGTATTTATATAGTACAATGAATAGGTTAAGTAAAATATTGTAATCATAAAATATCTTGAAGATCAAGCAAATGGAATATATTCAAAATCCCTAAATAATTGGTAGTTTCTTTTCTCCAACTAAACAAACTTTAGAATATTCTTTAGTTTTGTTGTGATCATAAAATCATAAAACTTCGTTAACTATTATTTTCATGATATGGAGAAGATTTGAAGTTAATAAAATCTTTCCTATTAAACAAATGAAATTTTTCACTAAAATAATTTGTTTTACAAAAGTTTAAAATATTTCCGATATTATAAAGATTTAACTATATATGGGCTAAATATTAAATTACCACATATTTATTTCCTTAATTAAAACTCGTAATAACTATAAATATTGAAATCAAGATTTCCCATTTAAAATAAACTATCTATATATACAATGCTTTTTAATTCCGATATCTATGTTTTCCTTAATTTAAATTTAGATTCTTTAAATATTCTAACCGAATTAGATTTAGGCAAGATTTTGGTTAGCTAAATATCGTTTGGAGTTAATATAGATATTAGGAAATTAGGAATGATCCGATTCAAAAGATTTCGGGTCAAAACATCAAATATGGGAGGATCCGAATCAAAGATTTCCGGGTCAAAATCAATTAAAATCCAACCCGATTAGAAAGAGCAAATTTGTACTTCAAAAATGTTAAGTAGATTTTTGGTTAAATAAGGGATAATTGTTTGGAGAGTGAATTAACAAACCTTATCACTGTTTGATACTGTTTTGTTTTTGCAAGAAAAAAGGCTTATAGATTTAAGGCTTTCATGAATATATACATGAAGGCCTCAATAGGTTTGGGCTTCACCAAAATGCAAGGCCAGTTCTATCACTTGCACACTCACTGTAATACACACCAAACCACTCTTAAATCTTGTGATAACAAAATCTATACCAAAGATTTGATTTGACAGCATCTTCATCCTCGTACGAAACCTAAAACCGTTGCCTAATTTCTTATGTAAACAAAGGGACAATAAAACAGTTTAGCGACTATAATTAACGAGTACAAGCAAAGCATTTTTTCAGTGTACACCTCACACATCTCAGTCCTGAACTCGAATTTGAAAGACACATATAACCAGAACTTGAACCCCTCTAAACCGGTTTAAGATATAACAATGGTTTGATGAAGCACTAATTAATTTGATTATGAACAATAATTGGTCGGCTATATGGACAAGATCCGTCAGTTTCGCTCGCTGAGCACTAAGTATGAAGTATCATTCGTCCATGCTTTGCTCCTAAGTTTACATTCAATTCATTCCATAAGTCAACTCTACACTCTCATCCTTAACTACAAATTTACAACCAATAAAGGTCAACCATCAACGATCCAATAAACTTAATTCACATTAAACTTATGACGTTTGAATAAAACCACTCAACGATCAACACCCCGCACAAATAAAATTACCTCACGAAAGACCTTAATTTTCTTTTGCAATCTAAGCATAATGATATCAAAAAAATATATTTTTGAATCATCTTTGGGTCAACTTTCAAATGTGATAAATTCACTATATTGAAATTTGAAGTTACATGCAATGTGATAAAGAAAAACATTGAAAGTACAATAAGTTTCCGTTGTGGATGCCCATCTCAAGCAACCTCTTCTTCCTAACTCATCTCTACACGCTTTACAAATGAAAAAAGTCGGTGCAAAAATAATTTCTTATCTCTTAAATGGTCCCCAAATTATTAAATGGTTTCATGTAGAAAGCTTATAATTTTAGTCAAGAAAAGGGGTTCGTAAGCTTGAAGAGCAAGGAACACTATATATATCGCACATGCCAATCCCATCCATTGATCAATATTCATCGTAAACTTCAAATTTTTGATCTGACTACTATATTCAAAAATCATCAGCAGAAGTTCAAGATGACGGTAAAGATTTTTTTCTTTTTGGTTTTGTTTAAAAGATGTCAAATCTTTCAAATTCATATTTCTTGCATGGATATTTTTTTAGCTATTCTTGTACTTGAATTTAACAATCTCTGATCCATCTTCAGACTATTGAGATGAGAGTTCACATGGATTGTGTGGGGTGCGAAAGCAGAGTTAAAAATGCCCTTCAAAAGATGAGAGGTGAAAGATCTTTGATCTCTAGCATTTTTTTTTTTTTTTGATCTCTAGCATATTGCTTTATACATTTTGTGTAAATCATAAACCTAGATTATATAGCATATCTGACTATATCTCTAATCTCTGTTGTATTAATGAAAACAGGAGTGGATGAGGTAGAAATCGACATGGTGCAGCAGAAAGTGACGGTGACTGGCTACGCCGATCAGAAGAAGGTTCTGAAGAAAGTGAGAAAAACCGGCCGGCGAGCTGAGCTATGGCAGCTTCCTTATAACCCTGAGCACATGGGCGGAAGCAGCAGCAACGGGGGCTACTTCTACAACCCTCATGGCTGCAACGGCCCAATCAACCACGCCGCACCAGTCCCGACTTCATCTTACAACTATTACAAGCATGGATACGACAGCAATGACTATTCGTCTTACCGCCACCACCCTGTTCATGCCTCTATCTTCAGCCACCAAACTGGTTCTAAGTTTAGTGACGAGAATCCTAACGCTTGTTCTATAATGTGATTTCTTAATTATTCTTTACTATTTTCATATATGTATGAAACTTGAGTATGTAATCATAAGTTAACAAGCCAAAAAAATTATGTATTTGTTGCTTCAACGTTTTAATTTGTTCATGAATTGTGTTACTCCTAAAGAAATTTTTGATTGTATTATGCATAGTAATCTATTCATAAGCAATGAATCTAAAATTCACCAACCCAATCAATAAAGGATCGGAGTACATTGTAGGAAAGCTAATTTTGGAAGAACATAAAAAAACACAGAGTTTGAATTTGGAAATGTTAAGGAATAGAAGTAAACCTTGAAGAGAAATTGCAGTCAGAGAGTGGTTTCGTTGCTGATGCAGCGTCATTGACTAATGTGGTGATGCTTTTGAGGTTCTTCTTGGTCTTTTTGTTTCTCATCTTTCTCGGTATAGCTGGGATCATCATCATCATCATTGTGTTTTCGTTCTCATCTCCGAAATTAGCGTTGAGCGATTTCTTCATAGTAGCTTTCTTTCTCTTGTTGGATTTCTTCTGTTTGGGTTTGGGCACTGATCCAGTAATTTCCTGGGAATTGATGATCTGGAGCGAGGTTAAGCAGCATTCCTGCCACTTGAGAGCTTCGATGTCGCTTATCACTTCGTCGAGAGTTAGGGGAGACGATGACGGCGACGAGACTGGGGCTTCTTTCAGAGTTGAGCGAGAGAGATCTAGAAGATCCAGTGTATCCACGGCTTCGCCAACAATTTTCTGCCCAATCGAAATTAACGGAATAAATTCCCAGAAACTCTTGATGATTTTCAAAATCGATTCAACCAAAATTTTGAACAGATTAAACAAGGAATTTGAAGAGATGATGATGATCGGTGGTGGTTGTTACCTTCTGCAATTTGTGAAGCTTTCGGAAACCATGCATGTGAAGGATCTGCAGAGAAATCACGAGTCGAAGATTAGAGAGAAACTGAGGAGGAGAATCGGGATAGTATGAGAGAAATGAGGATCGATAGAGAAAACCTGATTGAGGTAAGAGATGGTGAGGTTGCGGGAATTCCCAGAGGTGAAGAAATCAACGTATTCTTCCACAGTCATCTTCTTCTCTCCTCCAAACGTCATTTTCATTTTTACTCTCTACTCTCAGATGTTTGTTTAGCAGTGGTGTGTGTGATACTGATATATTTATTTATGCAACAGTTCAAAATCAGCTATAAGAAAAGAAAAGTTTGTTAGCCGTATGAATAAGACCGAAATACCCCTCATTGTAGTCCATATTTTCGGATCCCAGTGATTAATTATGAAAGCAACAACAAGGCTTGTTTTAGCTTGTAAAACGAATCACATCAAGGAAGGATCATTTATCCATTGTCGTGAACTATCAAAAGTCGAGATTCATCACAAAATTTTGTATCTTACAAAAATTTATGGAAGAGATTATTACTAGTAACTAAAGTGAAGACCAAGCGTTAGCTTTGACCCAGTTGAATGCAATTGGACTCAAGAACGCATCTGGAATCCCGAATGAAGCCACAAGTGCAAGCGCGTGAGGTCTAAGCTCCCCACAGAGCTTACATACTTCTCTCCTCACATCTCCAACATTATCCCTTGAGAGGTGACCATATCTTAGCAGTGATGGATCTTCTTCCAAGCTGATCAATGCATACATTGATCTTACAAGACCCAACACTTCCTGTCATCAAAATACACTTGCTGTTATTAGTTTAGTTTAGCTCCTCTTGTAGTTTTCACTCTTAGAGTCTACAAATCAGCCCTGTAAAGAAAGATGACAGCAGGTTTTATACAATCGTTTTCAATAGCATTGTGTTGTCCTGGATAGGAAATCACTTGATATGGAAACAAGAAGAGAAAACAACCATCACTCAACTAACTGGCAGTAATCATATTTACCTTAACTGAGCCAGGAGGCAATTTGGCCTCAGCATCCAAAACGGTTTGCAGTATTGCTTTTTCTGTGAAAGCTTTACTTAAGTCTTCAGAAAGTTGATGATTCTGGAGGAGATGTAGAGGACAAGCAAAAAACCATTACTATACGGGAAACGGAAACAAAGCTTATGTGAGAAGAGATGCTAACCAAAAGGATGGAGAACTCTCTGCTTTCTCCTCTCCCTTGAAGCTCTGCAATTTCACAAGTAAACCGTTCTAGAAGATCTCGCTCTCTTAAGCAAAACACATTTTTCTGGCAGGGACAATATAAAAGAGATGTTCAAGAAAAAGTTAAGTTCATCTAAAAAGACTAAAATAAACAATTGAGAGGGAAAGTAATTCTGACCTGGAACTGGCTGCATCTGAGGGTAGATGATGTGAGTTGAGTCGGCAATACAGGACGTGGACTGTTCATGTGCTCCAATCCCAATCCTTTGAAAGGTTTATTTCTCTTCTTACACGATACATATTCAGCAAAAAGTGCCTTGCTCACCTAAGTTCCCCATAAAAACGGATTTAAGTCAATTTTATTGTCAAAACAAAGAGAGTTACAGCATTGATTATGTTCCTTTTCCTACCAGCTGCATAAGTACATTATTGTCACCCTCAAATGTAGTCTGCACATCATATTCGCCTTTTAGATGACCAACTCGGTTTTCTGTTTTCAAACCTTGCCCACCAACAGCTTCACGACATTCCTTAGAAAGAACCAAGAAAAAGACTACATCAGTAAGGCTCATTAGAAGTTTTCTGACACATAAATGCTTAAAAACTATTGCTTCTCACCTGAAGCGTTCGCATATTGTGCCAAGTGAGAACAGCTTTGAACCCACTTGAAACGACATGGATGGCTTTGTTAGACTCAGGTGTCCTCTTCACATAAATCATCTTCAAGTCATTTACAGCAAGACTCATAGCATATCTAAGGGGTACATAAGATTCAGGTTAAAAATGATAACCCATCCTAAAATCCCCACATTAAAGCCATGAAATGCTTTTCACTTCTCTCCGTAAGCTTAGGTGTTCTATTTGAGCCTTAGCCTCAATTTTGACAGAAATAAGACAGCATGCTGAGTGTATTATTTTAATGGTAAGGATTTAGCACATATATTTCCGAGAGGGAAAACATAATTGTCAGAAAGATCCTTACGTCTTTGCTAGGAGCGGTAAAAGTCGTCTTTGATGGCTTGGATAATCAAGAAGGAGAACTTCAGGACCATTGGCTGCAACCGAGAAGGCTCTTCTCGATAGTGAGTATCTTATAGCAACAGCTAATCCGAGCTGTCGTAGTAAAAACAATAAAAATTTAGTCCAGAGATAATCAAGTTGATATCTGACAAAAGATGTGTGTAAGGAGAAGAATATAGAAATACCGAAAAATTGTACCTTTGCAGAATAAATTGCACTTGAAGCAATTGTGACACGACCTGAGGTCAAAGGGGCCAAGAATGCTCCAAATCTCTGAAATAAATTGAATACATTGCCGCAAACATTATAAAGTTTCTCCTAAAAATTTGTTCCAACTTCCAAGGTATAGCATTTACCTGATCAGGATCTTTAATTGAGCTAACATACTTCCCATCAGATAAAACATCAGCAACTGAGTTCAATAAATTCTCTCTTGGAATTCGAAGATTGTCAAACCTATATTCATAGTACAATCTTCCATGAAGTACACATTCTTACTACAATATAAAGCTACATAACATTGAGTTGTGTGCAAATACCATATTCGGCCATTGTCAACACCATTCAAACCAATTTTGTGTCCACAGTCGGCTATGCGGACGTTAGGACATATGTTACCATCTTGATCTCTGATTTGAGCAATAAAGACATGAACCCCCTGGTTGGTTCCGTTTATACTAAGCTGTGAAATCACAATCGCATGGTTTGCATGCTGAACAACCAAAGTATATCAAAAAGTCAGTATATGGCTGATGAATGTGGGGGGAGTTAAGCATAGTGACTACTTACGTTAGCTGCCTCACCGATCCAATACTTCTGAGCAGATTCACAAGGAGTATTTATGACAAACTCTTCAGTTCTTGCGTCATAAGTAGTCACTGTTTCAATTCCCCGAACCTGAAAGTCATCAAATCAAAGATCACCAATACATATTTAGTTTGGATAAGTAAAAAACAACACTGAAATATGCCTACATTGGTTCCATGGCCTAGCTCAGTCATAGCAAAGCAGCCCTTGACAAGATAATCTTCGGTGTCTTTCAGCCACTTTTCATGGTGACGCTTTGTCCCAAAGAACTTAACAGCATTACCCCTGAACTTCCCAAATTAATCATTTTGATTAGAACAACATCTCTCTTATCTCAAAATCAAGATGTAATTTTGAAACATTACCACAACAAGAAATGAACACCGAGTTTGGCAGAGAGAGAGTAATCATAAATCCCGCAAACTTCGTAGAGAGCAAACTTGTTGAGCTCAGCCTCAGGACCTGTCTCCGTCAACCATCCTTGAAAGACCCCATTCTCGAGCAAGTACAAGATCCGCTTCATGCTAATATGGCGCTGTTGCTCCATGGTCTGATTGTAATCCGGCGAGACGAAACCCTTACCTCCTCTCTCTTTCCGGTTAAACAGATTACTCTGCATCATGAGCCCATAAAACCAGTCTCTGTCCTCCAAGTTGTGTCCGTCGAGTAATTTCCTCATCTCCTTGACATCGAATCCATATCTCTCGTTGAGCTCCGGCGGAGAATACTGCAAACATACTTCCGGCGTGAGGGAGAGATTCGACGACGGAGAAGGTGATCGGAGTATGTGATTGGCGAGAATGTGGGCTCGCCGGAGTCCACGATATTCCGACATTTTGGAGAATAGGGTTTCAGTTTCACAGCAGCATCAATTTCGATGGTGTTCGAGAGAAAGAGAGGGAGTGAAAACAAATTTTGAATTTTTTGTAATTGATTCCTTTCATGAGTCCAAGACAATTTGTTCCCTTTACCCGACAACCATAATAATTAATGGGCATTGAGGCACTTGGAATCTTTTGCTTGAATAAAGGAATATTTTTGTTCTCTCTCTAATGAAATCTTTGTAGACTTGCTTATATAGTAGGCCCAGTTAGGCCCGTTTTTAACGTCACAAGATTAGCCCATTTAAATTTTTATAAACGTGTTCAACGGCATATTATGATTTTTTTTGAGTAAATTTGGAAAAATACCTTCTTTTTTAAAAACTTTTGAAAAATACCCTCTTTTTATTTTATTTTAAATTTATAAAATTACTAAAAAAATCTGATTGAAACTTAATAATAATTAAGCAAAATGATCTATATTTTAATATCAAATCAATTAACTGGTAATAATTAAATATCTAATTTTTATAAAGTTGTATGTTGACCAAATCATGTTCGTTTTTCACCATGGATGTTCTTTTGTAACTTTGAATGTTATATAACTAATAGTTCCAAAGATTCATTATCCTAAATATTTTTTAAGAACAATAATGAATAATAGCATTCTATCATTGTTAAGTCATGATTTTTTGTTAAGTTATATTATGCAGATTTTAATGATTCATTATTATTGAAAACATATAAAATAGTTTACTATACAAAAATATGTTAAAGAGAATCGTTTAATTGAAACAAACTTTGGTAATATGTTTAGTTAAAAAATGTGTTTCGTATGTTGGAGATTTTTTTCTTTATATAGTATGATAGATATTAAGCGATAGACTTTATAATATCGTTAAAATTTAATATATCAAAATAAATAAACTATTTTTGTGTTAAAAATATATATAACCATGATTAATATTATTTCGAATTTAGTATATATTTTCTCTAAATTTATATTTTTTATTTATTAAAAATAGAGCTTTAAATTTAAATTTAAACAAAATTGTCATCTTATATATAATTGTAATTTTTATTAAAAAAATAGAAAAGGGGTATATTTCAAAGTACAGTAAAACCTCTATAAATTAATAATGTTAGGACTAGCAAATTTTATTAATTTAGAGAGGTATTAATTTATTAATAATTATTAATTTATAGAGAGATTTTACTAATTTGTAATTTCTTAAAAAATTTTTTTTATATAAGTAATATCTTTTAAAAACTAGTTACAAGTAGAGAAGCAATTATTAAGTTTAAAAAAACAACACAAAATTTTTTCGAATTAGAGTCATATTTTATTAAATTTTTTACATAGAATATTTTAAATATATATCATAGTAATTCAAATATGGCATAGATAAATTTATATTATATATATATATATTGCTAAGTTTATACAATTATTAATTTATGATATCGATGGGGCCATATGTTTACATGAGATTTTCAAAAAAATTATTATCTTATTAATTTATCGATTTATGTCATATTTTACATTGGTACCAACTCGGGACCAGAAGAATTTATTGATTTAGAAAAGTTATTAATTTATAGAGGTTTTATTGTATAACTCAAAAACAGGGTATTTTTTAAAATGACCCTTTTTCCCGTTAAGAACAAAACATAAAAAATTTCCTTTTCTTTTCTTTTAGTTTAGTATATTTTATATTTTATATGAACTAAACCAATAATTTCCTTCTTTATTTTTTCTGGGCATCCTTTTGTTTCCTATAAATATTACGTCGGCTTCGTTTAGAAACAAATGAAAAACAGAGTAAGACGAGCGATCTCCAAAGTGTCGCCTGTAGAGGAGAAGGAGAGAAATTGGCGGTGGGGACTATTTATTGGGTCGAGAGAGATCAATCTGGAGCAACAAGTCTTTGTGCTTAATTCCAAAAATCATTGACGAGTCCTCCTCAGGTTAGGGTTTTCTTCGCACTCTTTTCGTTTCTGAGTAATCTTTACAACTCCAGTTTGCGCTGTTTGTTTTATTGACAAAAAACATTGAGGTCTAATCTTATTTCTTGCGTTGCAGGGCATTCAAATTCAACTGGACTTAAATTCCACCCTGTTTGTTATTGATAACAACAACAACAACAACAACAACAACAGTGAGATCGATGAACGAGCGAGACTTTGTGTCAAAGATATATTGAATCAATTTTTGATGGTGATGATGATGGATTTGGAGGTTCATATGCATTGCGAAACGACCACAGATATCAAGAAACGGAACATGTGAATGGAAGGTTCGTTTTCTTGTTTTTTTTTTTAAATACTTTTTACAACTAAAAACTCCACAACCTAAACGAATTAACAACTTTAATTAGCTTGTCATATTAATTAAAGAAACGTGAATGGTTTATACAATTGTGAAAACTAACCGAGTGTAGGCTCCTGTCATTTGATTACTCATTGATCGTTAGAGATGCCATACATTCAATTTGTTTTTACACATAGCATAAACTGTTCGGGTTTTCTTAATTAATCTAACCAAGTAAAATATTAAATTAAATTAAAATAGTCAGCCACAACCTAAGCCAATTAAGAATTTAGTTTGCCAGATTAATTGATAAAACACATGATTAAATAAATAGTTGTGAAAACTAACCGAATACGGACTCCTGTCGTTTGAGTAGTCAATTGATCGTTAGAGATGTACAAGTTCAATTTGTTTTCACTCCTAATGCAAGTCATTCGTGTTTCCTTAATTAATCTGGCAAACTTAAATATAATAGATTAGATATAAACATGTCTAATGAAACTTGAATGAATTACAAATTAACTATTCGAAGATTATTTTATCCACAACTCATATACCAATTAAGAATCATAACAACAATTGTTTATAAGAATTTGAAAATGATCACCAAACCTTTTTGTTTAGACCAGTTTAAGTAAAGAATAAACCCTGGATACATATCACATACCCCTTTTAATTTATTATGAAGAGCTTACAACAGTTTCTGTAGATATCGTGAAAACATAACTTTTAAGACATGTGGGAATCATGGAAGAGATTATTACTAGCAGCAAGTAACTAAACTGAAGACCAAGCGTTGGCTTCGACCCAGTTGAATGCAATTGGACTCAAGAAGGAGTCTGGAATGCCGAATGAAGTGACAAGTGCAAGCGCGTGAGGTCTAAGCTCTCCACAGAGCTTTGAAACTTCTCTCCTCACATCTCCAACATTATCCTGAGAAAGGTAACCATACCGCAGCAACGACGGATCTTCTTCCAAGCTGATCAATGCGTACATTGATCTTACAAGACCCAACACATCCTGTTATTAAATACATGGAGGTAGTTAGCTTAGATTAGTTCCTATGCTAGTGGTAGTCTACAGAAACACTATACAAAGAACAAAGCTCTGCTTTTCCTTATCGTGACTAAAAGCTGATGAACTACATAGAGAACCAAAACATCCAACTAGTCTAACAGCTTTTTCCAATCAATCGAGCAATAAACCATTGTTTAAAATCAACTACTCTGCACGTTAATCATATGACATGGAAGCCTAAGGTACCATCCGTGATCCCTAGCTAGCAAAACAACCATGATAGAACTAAATAGGTTCAAAAACGTCACATATAATAATCCTTTTGACCTACCTTTACTGAGCCAGCAGGTAGTTTGGCTTCAGCATCCAAAATGGTTTGCAGTATTGCCTTCTCTGTGAAAGCTTTACCTAAGTCTTCAGCAAGTTGATGACTCTGCAAGTACGGATGGGAAGGAGAAGAAAACCATTACTGAATCCTGAAGGTAGGTGAACAGAAAAGGAAAGCAAATTTTAGGTGAGAAAAATGCTTACCAGGAGGAAAGAGAACTCTCGACTTTCTCCTCTCCCTTGAAGCTGTGCAACTTCAGAAGTAAATCGTTCCAGAAGATCTCGCTCTCTTAAGCAGAACACATTTGTCTGTTAGGGACAAAATACAAGAAAATGTTTAGCAAAAAGTTGAAAATTCATCTAAAAAAATGATAAGAAGGAAAATATTTATGAGGCATATGACCTGGAACTGGCTGCATCTGAGGGTAGACGATGTGAGTTGAGTCGGCAATACAGGACGTGGACTGTTCAGGTGCTCCAATCCTAATCCTTTGAAAGGTTTATTTCTCTTCTTACACGATACATATTCAGCAAAAAGGGCCTTGCTCACCTAAATAAAATTGTATAGTCAAAACAAGAAAATTTTGCAATATTGCTCATGTTCGGAAATCACAATAATGTGCCCGCTTACCTGCTGCATCAATACATTATTGTCACCCTCAAATGTAGTCTGCACATCAAATTCACCTTTCAACTGACCAACTAGATTTTCTGTTTTCACACCTTGCCCTCCTACAGCTTCACGACATTCCTTAAAAATAATAGAAAAAAATAACCTCAGTATGACTCATAGGAGCTTTCTCACATAACAATAAGTATAATGTATTGGTTTTAACCTGAAGTGTGTGCATATTGTGCCAGGTGAGAACAGCTTTGAACCCACTTGAAACAACGTGGATAGCTTTGTTGGTCTCCGGTGTTCTCTTTACGTAAATCATCTTCAATTCATTTGCAGCAAAACTCATAGCATATCTGTGATAAATGAGAAATAATTAAAGAAAACAACTCATCTCTAAAAAGTTGGGACAAATTCTCAGGCCATGCTTTTCACTTCTTTCGGGCATTCGCTTCGAAATTTGATGGCTATAATGTTTGTAAAGATCCTTACGTCTTTGCTAGGAGTGGTAGCAGTCGCCTTTGATGGCTTGGGTAATCAAGGAGGAGGACTTCAGGACCATTAGCTGTAACAGAGAAGGCTCGTCTCGATAATGAGTACCTTATAGCAATAGCTAATCCGACCTGCCACAGTAAAAATCTTAATCAACTACATTGATTCCTGAAACAGTCAGGTTCATATCTTACGAAAGACGTATGTAAGAGATCAAAATAAAACTACTGAAATCTGTACCTTTGCAGAATAAATTGCACTTGATGCAATTGTGACTCGGCCAGAAGTCAAAGGGGCCATGAATGCTCCAAATCTCTGAAAATAAAATTAAAAACATTGGCTCTGCAACTCGGCAAGTATAGTAAAGTTTATCCTAAAAATGGTTCCAGGGTGTAGCATTTTACCTGATCAGGATCTTTAATTGAGCTAACATACTTCCCATCAGACGAAACATCAGCAACTGCGTTCAACAAATTCTCTCTTGGAATTCGAAGATTATCAAACCTGCAATCATAGTGCAATCTTCCATTGAAGTACACACCTTAGTATAAGGTAAAATTAAACTGAACGGAGCTGTGCGTTATACCAGATCCGGCCATTGTCAACACCATTTAGACCAATTTTGTGTCCACAGTCAGCAATGCGGATGTTTGGACATATGTTGCCATCTTGATCCCTGATTTGGGCGATAAAGGCATGGACCCCCTGGTTGGTTCCGTTAATATGAAGCTGTGAAAACACAATTGTGTGTGTTGCATGCTGAACAACCAAAAGAATATCACAAAATTAGTATATGACAAATCAGGGGGAGAACTAAATAGAAACGAGTATTTTGGTACACTCAGGATAGGTATAATGACTACTTACATTAGCTGCCCCACCGATCCAATACTTCTGAGCAGATTCACAAGGAGTAGTTATCACAAACTCTTCAGTTGTTGGGTCATAAGTTGTCAGTGTTTCAATTCCCCGAACCTATATCAAAAGAATTAAATAGAACTCAATATAGGTGTTGAAGATGACCAAGACATAGAGTATGCCTATGTAAAAAAAATGGCAACTAAAATATGCCTACATTACTTCCATGGCCTAGCTCAGTCATTGCAAAACAGCCCTTGACAACATAATCTTCGGTGTTCTTCAGCCACTTTTCATGGTGACGCTTTGTTCCAAAAAACTTTACAGCATTACCCCTGAGTATCACAGAGAAAACACTTATAGCTTATAACACTGTTCTCTGTCTCCCTAAGACGCTAAATAACTTAAAAATTCTATAACCACAATTCGTTGACCAAAGCACAAATTACTCATTTCATATGAACTTTTCAATCTCAGATTAAGAATAATCTGATAATTTTCAATGCCAGATTAGGATTATACCAAGCAGAGCACATCTCAACAATGAGAACAATCAAAGCTTGACGTGAAATTAGAGATATATATGCATGAAATTGTAGTTGTGAACATACCACAAGAAGAAATGAACACCAACTTTGATGGAGACGGAGTGATCATAAATCCCACAAACTTCAAGCAGAGCTAATTTCCTGAGCTCGGCCTCAGGACCTGTCTCCGTCAACCATCCTTTGAAAACCCCATTCTCCAGCAAGTACCAGATCCGCTTCATAGTGATCTCACGCTGCTGCTCCATCGTCTGATTGTAATCCGGCGACACGAAAATCTTACCTCCTCTCTCCTTCCGATTAAACAGATTGCTCTGCATCATGAGTCCATAAATCCAGTCCCGATCCACGACGTTGTGTCCATCGAGTAATTTTCTCATCTCCTTGACATCGAATCCATAGTTCTCGTTTAGCTCCGGTGGAGAGTACTGCAAACATACCTCGCGCGTCAGGGAGAGGTTCGATGCCAGAGGAGTTGATTGGAGTATGTGGTTGGCAAGAACATGAGATCGCCGGAGTGCGCGATTATCCGACATTTCTAGGGATTCCGTTCACCAATATCAATTTTCCGGGAAGATTTTTTTCCGAGAAAGTGACGTTGTGGTTGTTATAAGGAAGATGAAGAAGTTTCAACGATAGTTTCCTATTTTTTTATAAAATTAGTAACGGTTATGAGATTACAAAAATACCCTTCGAGAGAATTAATTTAAAAACCAATTTGGTATGGAGACCATGACACTTCTCCTTGGGAAGTACAAAGGGATTTTAATTCGGATAAGGTCGTTATCGTTATCGCCGTTCAATCTCAGCCGTTGATCAATCGTTGCACTTGTATCAATCCTTGTGTCCACACATCAATTTCTATATAAGTTCCGACACATCGATTGCATAGTTAAGTTTGTTTGGTACATGATTAAAATTTTATGATTTTGATATTTCTATATAAATACAATAAAAACACTAAGTTTCTCTCCTGATCTGATACATCAGTTTTTTGAGCTTTCTTGAGCATGACACATCATTAAAAACGAACTCCAATCAAAACATTTTAAATAATATTCCTTCTATTCCATTTTATTAGATGTTTGGACTAAAAGCACAAAGATTAAGAAACAATAAATGTTTTTTCATTTATGAAAATTCAACCAATAGAAAAAAATACTGCATAATTAAAATAATTAAAAACTATTAAACTAATACAAAGTAGAGAAAATCTTATATAATAGAACAAATAAAAATGTCTAAAACATTTTATATATTGGGACAGAGGGAGTACAACTCAGTTTTGCTGTTCAGTAATAATCTTCTATTTTGCCACATCATTTTTCTGTTAAAGCATATCTTACTATTTTGGGCTTATTGTTTGAAAAGAAGTCAAGTGGGCTTATTAATTATTCAGATTGAAATCGACAACTAGACCAAAAAAAAACAGAGGAGGGTGACAAAAAAAAAACAGAGGAGGACGAAGAAGATGAAGGGAAGCCAAAGCTTGAAGCAAAGGCTGCTTCTTTGGAGTTTCGACACTTTCTTCAACACCTATCTTTATTGATGAGATTAGTGCCGACGACATGATCCCTGCTCTCCGCCCTCACGAAGTTAATCTTCTCCGCCACTTAGAAACTGTCACCGATGACGCTGTCGTTGAGATTAACGAGACCGGTAAGTAACGTACCACCTAAATTAGGGTTCATGACTTAAGATTTACTGATATTAAGAATGATTCATAGAAAATTTAACATCTTAGGGTAGTTTTGCTATTGAGCTGAAGCTAAGTCTCACCAATTTAGGATTTGTGACTTCAAATTTTCTATCTTTCAGTTGAGTTTTGATTACAATCATGTTTTTTTGTGTCTGAGAGCAAAACTTGAAGAAGAAAATGCTATTTTTATATTCGAATTGGTTTGTTAGTTTTTAATAGGTTGTAATATATATTTTGGCAGGGATTCAATAAAGTACAAGCATGTAATTATAATGGGAGGGAAGAACTTGGTTCACAGCTGCGCTATGAGTCGATTAGTTGGCTATTATCTTGAGCCATTGCTTGTGTTGGGTTTATTTGAAAAGAAGCCTCTTTCGATTAGGCTCAGAGGTATGTAATCTTCTACTCCAAAACAGCTTTCAAAGGCATGTGGATTATAATCGAGCGAGCAAATAGTTTTAGTTTTGTAGGAATTACAAATGATCCAAGAGGACCTTGACACATTCCGTTCCACTACTTTTGTATATCATAAAGCTTTTTGGAGTCCATGCAGAAGCTTTGGAGCTTGAATTCGAAGCTTGTGGATTAGCTCAAGATGGAGGTGGAGAAGCTCTCTTAACAGTTCCAACTGTTAAGACTCTAACTGTATGTACTTGTTCATTTCCTCTTTTTTTTTTTTTTTTTGCTTTCCTCACTGCGAGCTTCATATAGATTACTTATCTGGATTTCGGGTGCTGTAGTTTCTTTATTCCGAATTTCTTTTGACCCTAGGACAAAAATCATTTAATATGTGGTGGTTTTTTTATTGCTTAACTGTCTTATAATCAACTGTAACATTGTTCTGTTAGTTGGTTTTTATTGTTATATATTTTATGGATTATTGATTTTTCTATCTTCCAGTGAGTTTTTGGTTTTGGATTAGTCTTTTTCTTTAATTTGTTGCTGTTTGCACAATCATTGAATGTAACAATTGTTATGGGTTTAGTTTGGCGTGCGAATAATTGTTATTCAGTGAAAGAATTTTGATAGCTTTAAGCCTTCATATTTCTGTTTGAAGTTACAGCTAACACAATCTCTATCAAGTTTAACAGTTCATGTACCTTCACTATAGATCCTTAGGAGTATTTCTTGGTATTTAGGCTGGAAATAACGATTCCAATTCTGCCTCTTCTTCTTCTTTCCAATCCAATCATCGAGTTAGTTTGGATTGCATACAATCTATTTATTTTATTCATAATCATAACCAAATTACAAGAAAATAACACGTATGAAACTATTAGGACATCTCCAACCCTACTCTATTTTAGAGTAAAAATACAAAATTCTTCTCCAACCCTACTCTATAATTGACTCTAAAATAGAGATTTCTGCAGATTGACTCTATATATAGAGCAACTCTATTCTCAACTCTATTTTTGAGTTCAACTTTTTCATTTATACTTTAGTCCCTCAAATTTAAACTTTTTTATTTAATACATATAATCATTTTATAAACAACAATTACAACACATAGCTTTATAAACTTAACAAGCAAACAAGTACTAAATTTAAAATAAACAACATAAGAAAACTAAAACATAAAACTAGTAATTTAATAGTCCGGTAAATTGCTTGTAGATCCACCAAGATAGTTAAAATATTGTCCAAATGAAGTAGATGGAGGAGGAGTTTTTTTATCTTGATCTTGTTGTTGGACACGTCGTTTTTGTAAAATCCGTGCTTGTTCACTCTCAAAATATGCCCGAACATTTGGGTTTTGAAAGGAATTCAAATCACATTTATTTTGTTTTCTTCCTTTAGCTCATTCAAAGCATAATATCCGGTTTCAAGAGTTTCTTGGTAGATTTAAAAAAATCAAAGATAAAGAAGCTTATTTCTCACTACGAAATGCTTTAATTGATCATATGTAGGAAAAATATTCTAATGGTGTTATTTAAAATAAAATTTGTAATGTTTTATTATTGTTATATGATGTAATGTTTTTTTTTAATAAATAATTAGTGTTTAATTTAAATAATTTCATATTTTATGAGAATTTTGCAAATCTATAATATATGGGGTCAAATTGTAAATTATATAATTAAAATGCATTAGTATATAAAATAGAAATAGAATATTTCTAAGAATATTCTTTTTTAGAGTAGAAAATAGACATATACATTGGAGAGAAACCCTCCTCTTACTCTATTTTAGAGTAAGATATAGAGCTCTACATTGGAGATGGTCTTAGTGCTTAAGAGATTTAGAGAAACTTAATAAAAAAAGACATGGTAAACGTTAAATGAATTCTGGCACAACTTCTCTAAAACATTATTTGTTTTTGGTGTAATGATTTGGTTTTAAATTTCTGCAGCTAAAGAAACAGTGCAACAGACTGGAGAAACGAGACCTATGACATATGTATGAGATCATTCATCGAACTCGAAACCTAAGATGTGAAGCGGAGGATTTATATCTTTGGTCTTGGAAGTTGGGGAATCCATTTGTGTGCTCTGTTTCTGAGGTAGGTAGGTAGGTAGGTAACTTGGGTGTGTTAACATAGTGGATGCCCTGAAATTATATGGATAGCTTTGTTTGTATTTCTCATAGCAGAACAAAGATGAAGAATATGTTGTCAAGCTCTTAGACAAGTAAACATATTTGTAATTACTGTTTCTTGCAAACAAACTTTTTTTTAAAGTTTGTGGTAAACACTCTTTCTTTTGTTTTTGTTGCAATTAAACTGATTTGGTTTTGGTTGTTTAAATTAAAAAAAAAAATCAAAAAAGTATCCCGCGACGTAGCGCGAATTTCAATCCTAGTTGGTATAAATAACGTAAATAGTATCATGGCTCTTGCATAAGACAATCTGAAATATAATAATAACTTACTAAAATCATATTTTCCCCATTATAATTAAAAAAAAAATCCAATAAAAAGCAAAATTTCGTTTTGTTTATTGATTTCCTAGTTGTTATTGTCCTTTGTCATGAGCAACCTAAAAAACTCATAATCGAACCTTCATCCAAACACCTTTTTCTTTCATTAACCAAACAATCTTTTCATGTTCATTAGACAAACTCTTTGTGCACCATTATTCTTCTTTCTTTTTTTTTCCAAAAATAACAAATAATAAATAATACTCATCAACCAATATCTATCCTTTATTATTAATATAAATCCATAACTCCAATTGCTATTAACCCACAAATGAAGGAAAATAAAAGAGGCAAGAGGTTTGTATGACCCTTCTCGACATTATCTTCAAACTTTTATTCTTCTCTGAGATATATGTTTCCTTTGTGGAGATTTTATAATGTTTCAATTAGTCTACCAGATTCATGCATGTATTCATACATAGTTGTGATTCCCATTAATTTATATATAGCACTAATATGAAATTTTTGTTATACTTCCCAAATTTTTAGTACGTTATATATATTGGTCTCTCTTAATATATCAGGATTGGTTGAAGACCTTATTGCATACTCATGTACATGTAGAAACACATTTTTATGATTATAATATTAGCTTTCGTTAAATTAATCTATATATGCCATGTTTTTTTTATATATTTTTTGATCCGATATGAAAATGTTCCTTTTTCGAATTAACTTCATATATTATAAGTCATTGACCCACTAATTATTTATAATTTAGAAACTAGATTATAGAAACGATTTTGAATAATAACAAAAAAAAAAAACATGAATTATGATAATAATATGTTATTAAAGTAATCAATTGTAGAAAAAAAAGATTTGTAGTTTAGTATTTTGTGTTAATTAATATCGTTGTTGTATCACACTTGATTTCAAAACCATATATATTACATGTAAATGTATTTCTTAAAGAATTTTAGAACGAAGGCTTTTAAGCCATGTTGGATCTTAAAGTACTAGACAGGTTAGCTTTACGGCTAAATCCAAAAATCGGCTTTACCAATATTTAGAAAAAGGTTACCAATCGAACATTTCTCTAAATTTATAGTGTAAACTTTTTAAGAACACAATAAAAGTGTAAACTTCTTCTATACCACGTGAATACTAATTTCCAACAAATTGCGTTAGAATCTACATCAAATTGTTGAAAGAAAAAAAAATCTACATCAAAAGATTAGTTAATAGGTTTACAAAAAACTTATCAAACCCTAACTATATAACGATCTATCGATCACTTTCTGACTTTTTGAGGTAATGTCTTAACCGGATCGATCACTAACATTTATATTTGTATTATAATTCGAAGTTTTTGTTACTAGGGACATGAGATGATGCAAAGGAACTCTAACAACACCACCACCACCACAAACATCTCCAATAACTCATCGTCGCATCAAGCTTGTGCATCATGTAAACATCAAAGGAAGAAATGTAACAATGAATGTATCCTATCGCCGTATTTCCCAGCCCGCAAGACCAAAGAGTTTCAGGCCGTGCACAAGGTCTTCGGTGTCAGTAACGTACAAAAAATGGTACGGACCGTACGTGAAGAGGACCGTACCAAGCTCTCTGATTCTTTGACATGGGAAGCTCTCTGGAGACAGAAAGATCCGGTCCTTGGCTCCTATGGAGAGTATAGGAGGATTTGTGAAGAGCTCAAGTTATACAAAAGCTTGGTTCATAACCAACCTCTTATCGGTAATTGGGATAATAATCAACGAGTGTTCAGCAATAATAGTAACAACAAGAACGGGTTAGCTATGAATTCGAGTGGCTCGGGAGGGTTAAGTGTTAACAACAACGGTGTTGGTGTGAATCGGGAGATTGTCAACGTTGGATATACATCAAGGAATGTGCAAGGTGGCTGGGAAAATTTGAAGCAAGATCAAAGGCAACAATGTTATGCAGTGATTAATGGTTTCAAACAACACTATGTCCCACTCTAAGTAACAAGCTATGATGTTTAATTGTTGAGCTTTTTCTTGCAATTTGTGGTTTATATATCTCCCGGAGTAAAAACCGGCACTGGTACGGCCATCTTGCGAAAGTAAAATTTCATAATTAGTATACACTATAATTTGGAATTGGCAAAGAAATTATAGGATTACGTTAATGTTTTTTTTCTTTGACCTATACAGAGATAGTTTTATATTTTTGTAATGTTTTAGAGAATGCATTATGTAATGGACGTTTAATGGTGTCAGACCAAAAAATTAGTTCTATAATTATTAATTGGTGCCTATTAAATTTGACATTTTTCAAATGTCTCCTGAAAAAATCAGAATTTTGTAGGTCCAAATCTGAAATAAAAGTGGCTGAACCGACCAATTTCCGGTTAAACGTAAACCTTTTGGATATATCCGGTTAGGTTTAAAAACACGTGAAACCTCGAAACACAACAGAGGCTGGTAATTTCGTTTGAATCAAAACGCAACTCTGACTCTTAAGTCTAAAGATTCCTTCTTTCTTCAAATCACACGATTCTGCTACTTATCAAATCTGTGAAGAACGTATCCGATCGAAGCTCATGGGTGTTTCGGAATACTCGGTTTGATCCGATTTTCCAAACCTTAGGTCATTGCCTATTCATTTGAATTCTCCACATCTTGCCGTCCAGTCGTTCGATGATATTCCTCTGTGAAGCAAAATCTCGTTCTTCTCCAGTTACCGGATTATTCCTCCTGGGCTTAGCTTGAAGTTTCTTAAATGCACTCAGGTATGACTTTGTATGATTTCCCCTAACTCCCGATTTGCAGAAAATATACTTGCGCTACTAAAAGATGATCCTTTAAATGAACATTGGTCTTTTCATCACCATCATCGACATTAGTTGAGAGCATTGAATGATTCTAGGTGTTACTTTCTGTTTACTTTCCAGGTTTACTATAGGAGAAGAGGCTTTTTTTCAGATGCCAAGTTAATGAATTTATAGTGGATCATCAGGTCTCGGAGAATAGGAAATGGCATTTCGCTTGACACATCTGCGAAAACCTCTTGCTTATGCTCGGTCCTTCAATGCCTGCTTTCCGTTTTTTCGGTCAATCTCTTCCTTTGAAGCGGTTGAAAAGGCGATAAAATGTGCTGTTGAGACAAAGGAGTATCTTAGAATCCCTGAACTTGTTGTTTCACTCAAAGAGCCCTACCAGAACTCAATGTTATTCTCTTTTCTCTCTGCTTTCCAACATCAGCATAGAATCCGAGTCATTGACGAAATCCTCCAAAGTTTTGTTCCCGTGAGACCTCGTTCACTGCCCAAGATTGTCTACTCCAGTCTTCTTACTTACTGCCTTCAGAGTTCCGATCCTCTTCCTTTGTCTTTCGCAATCCTCCAACGCACTCTTCGGTCTGGCTGTCTTCCTAATCCTCAGACTCAACTCCTTCTGTCTGATGCTTGGCTTGAACGGCGACGAGGATCCCAGTCTGTTGCTGATATTATTAATGAGATGAAATTGATTGGATACAGTCCTGATACTGGAACCTGCAATTATTTAGTGTCCTCTCTGTGTGCTGTTGATAAGTTGGATGAGGCCATTAAAGTTGTGGAGGAAATGGGTGCAGCTGGCTGTATTCCTGATGTGGAAAGCTATGGGGCGGTGATTAATTCATTGTGTTTGGCTAGAAAGACTAACGATGTGGTGAAGATTGTCAAAGAGATGGTGAGCAAAGCTGGAATTTCTCCACGGAAAGGGATGCTGACAAAAGTAGCAGCAGCTCTGAGAGCCAACAGGGAAATTTGGAAAGCCATTGAGATGATCGAGTTTGTAGAAAGTCGGGATTACCCTGTGGAGTTTGAGAGTTATGAGGTGGTAGTCGAGGGTTGCCTGGAGGTTAGGGAATACATTTTGGCAGGGAAGATGGTGATGAGAATGACTGATAGAGGGTTCATACCATATATCAAGGTTAGGCAAAAAGTGGTGGAGCGTCTGATTAGCATCGGTGAATGGAAGCTTGCTTGTACTGTTAGACAAAGGCTTTCGGAACTGAGGTCTTAGGTATTTCTCAGATACGTGTTAAGATTTTTTGTAAGAATAGCTGCTGTAGTTACGACCCTGGAATGAAACTCACAACCCGAACTTGGGAATATTTTTGTTGCTTCTGGTTAAACATATATATCTTTTTATAGCAGTGATCCGTTTGTCCCCATATCTTGTATATATATTGTGCACTCCATCTGCAAGCTGTTGTGGTGTATTTGTAAGTGATATTAAAGAGATGAAAGGTGATAAGTGGCCAAAAGCTCAAAACAAATGGCAAGGCCTGTTTGATAACTAAGGTTGGTACATAATAAAAATTTATGATTTTGATATTTCTATCGGTCTGATTACTCAGTGATTAGTGATATATATATATGTCATAATATTATTCTTTTTTGAAGTTCTTATAAATGCAACGTAAATACTAAAATAGTATCACGGATTCATGGCCCCAATTTGTCGGTAAAATACAACTAATGGGCCGTGAATTCCTCTCTCTCTCTCCCCCCGTCGTTTAGGCTGATTGGACGATAAGCGAGGTAGGTGATTTAACCGTGTCAATCTATCTCGTACGAGTTATATGATGTTTGATTTCCGTTCTAGATTGTACGACCTTGGCTTTCCCAATTTGATTTTAAAGTCTTGAATGATGGATGATGCCAAGTATGAGGCTGTTACTGGGGTCATTTGGGACATCAAGAGGTGTCCGGTTCCCACTGGCTTTGATGCTCGTCGGGTCGGTCCGTGTATCAGACGGTTATTGGAGAATTTAGGCTACACTGGTCCTCTCACCATCACTGCCGTTGGCATACTGACAGACGTCTCTGATGACTTTCTGCGAGCCATCACTTCCACTGGAATCACTCTTGATCACGTCCCCTACGGTTAGAGTATCTTCTTAACCTTATGCGGTAATCGATATTTTCCCTGATGAATAGAGAGAGACTTAATTCTTTAGTTTCTGAAACAGATTACAAGAGCATTGTGACAGTTATGTATAACTGGACCGATAGCAATCCACCCCCAGCCAATTTAATGGTCATATCCACAGCCTTCGATAAAACCGTCGGTGAGTGATCCTTGGAGGGATACAACATTCTTCGGCCGTTTGGATATGATCCTCTTGCCTTCCCCTCTACTAATGCAGAAATCCTCTGGAGACACAGAGGCTCTTGGGGAGGATAAGTGCAGTGGAAAGAGTGAATCTGTCCCCTGGGTTTGCTCAGTATGCGAAGATGTTGATGGCCAAGGCTTGGATGAATTCAAAAGCCATCTCTCTAGTCAAAAACATGAACTTGAGGTAATTAAGCATCCTAGCCCAGACCGGCTTGACTTGTTGTATCAATACATAACTTTCTAAATCAACACCCTCTAATTACAAGTATCCCTTTCTCACTTGTAGGTTTTTTTGGCCTAAATTTATGTTCATTTGGTTTCAAGCAGGTGTCCAACTGGTTCCCTGAGAAGCAACAGCATTCAGCACCAAGTGAGTCTCATGATGAGGAAGACCAGGAGGAGGCTGTTGAAGCGGGAGTTGAGTCTCCCCTTGATTCTCATCCGAATAATTCTACTACCATGTTGAGGAAGCAACCAAAGGTAAAGTTTTAATATCTGACAACGTTGAGATCTCTAATTTTTATCATTTTGGGGTTTTCTTAATGAAAACTAAAACATCATAGAAAAAGCGCAAGAAACGTAGTACCTGAAGAAGAAGAAGAAGAAGAAGAAGAGTACATGGCCCATTGTGTTGTTATACTTCAAGCGGCAAACTCTTATATAATAAATCTTACAAGAAAATATATATCAAACATTTCCGTAGATTTCAGAAATATATCCAATGCATGTATCACATGAGATTTAAGCAAACATTCTTTACCAACCATATTTTAGTTTATAAAGTTAAGTCACAACCACAACCATTTTTTAACCATAGCTTATAGTTTGATATATATACATATTATGTTATTTGTCAATAACATGCTTTCTACGAATTTGTATTTGAAACATTTCGACAATAAAACAAACCAGTAAACGACATGTTATGTAAGAATAGCTGCAGTTACGATCCTGGAATGAAACTCACAACCCGAACTTGGGAATATTTTTGTTGTTTCTGATTAAACATACACTTTTTTTATTGCAGTGATCCCTTTGTCCCCCTATCTTGTATATATTGTGCACTCCATCTGCTTTGCAAGCTGTTGTGGTGCATTTTTGTAGTGTCGGGTAAAGCATGTAATAGTGAGGCCAGAATGTGATGGTATAGTGAAACCATTGGAAGCTGATGATGAATTTTTTTTGTGGACTTATGTGGATGTTATTTCTTGTCACTTGTTCCCATTGTCATAATTAGCTTATATCCTAGGTTGTGAAGATTATCTTTTCCATGAGACCCTTGTGTTTGTTAAATATCACTAGACTCAATGCCAAACCTACTGTTATAAGAAGCAAGTTATCAAACAGGATGCTTCTAGGAGAAAGTACCAATCGTTCAAGCGAGCCTCGTGTGCTTAGGCAGGTATTATATAGTAAACACATGTTTCTCTTATAATCGCGTCTTAACTTTAGAATCCTGTTAACGATAACCTGCCTCTCAATTATCTCTAGTACTTTATTTTACAATCGTAATTATTTTAGCTGCGCTATTGCAGATAGTCATACAGAGAGCATTGTCATATTAAGGTTCTGTTAGGTTCTAAAGCTTGTGGAGATTCATGGACTCACTGCAAGGGATAGCTTGCCAGCATAGCAATACCACATTTACCCGTGTCTTCGCTTATACCACGCTCCATCCGTATGTAGCCTTCTTCACCCCAGCCAGTTCCCCATGAATTCTTTACGATCCAGTACTTTTGATCGCCTTCTACTCCATATCCAACAACAGTCACTCCATGGTTGAGATTTGTTCCACAGTAACTTGTGAAAACACCAGAAGAGTAGAGCTGAAAGATAAACCCACCAGCATCGATTCCAACTGATACTGGCTGTTGAGCTGCAGCGATTTGTAGGCTCGCCTCGTTCTGGGCTACTTTTTGGTATCCTTGTATCGTAACTACCTTATTTTTGGCTTTTTCTTGATCGCAGGTACCCTCTATGCCTGTGTATGGGTAGTCGGTCTCGGTGGTGAGTCCACCATTGCTTTTGATGAATTCAAAGGCTGTTTCCATTAATCCGCCACTACAGCCTTTGTTGTAAGTGCCGACATCACAATCTATGAGTTGTTGTTCTGAGAGAGACACTAAATTCCCTGTTTTAATCTTGTTGATGCCTTCAATAGCTGCTACTGCAGAGAATGCCCAGCAACCTCCTGCAACAAGAAAAACAAAACACAATCAGATTGTCACCAGTTGAATTATGAATGTTTGAAAAGTCTTATGTTTCATACCGCATTTTCCTTGATTTCTGATAGGAGTCACAGCACCTTGAGTCCTCCAGTCCACAGCGTCCGGGACATTGCCTGCTGGGTCACAAACTGGTCTCTGCTTCTTGTGTAACCTCAAGGAAGACGTGTTCAACCCGAGAAAATGGGCCTTAAACTCAGAATTGGTCATGTCTGCAAATCTGTTATCCGTTAGCTTAAAGGGCAAGTGGAGGGAGTTGATGTAGTCAATCAACTGGACGTTAGACTGGTATATCCCAAACCGTAGCATCCACTCATCCCTTCCTCCATATAGTTTGCTGTGGGTTTTAAGCCACTTCTCGAACCGCTGCTTCAGGGTTTTGTGTGGGTCATACACAGAGGAATTGACGGAACATAGCTTTGAAGCTATCAAGACAAAGCAAATCAAAACGACAAGGGTCAGGTTAGAATTTCTAAGTACATTCAGCATTTTTATTTGTTTTAAGTTGGAGTTTGGGAAATGAGTTTGGTTTCTCGTATATAAGCTTCAGTCCTGTGCTGCTTTCCTGGTCACAGGTTTTGTGTTTTGTTGCAGTTCCAGTGGGACAAGTTTCCTTCTGTCTCATCCTTAACAATATGCAGAAACGTAAGTTTAAGAGTAAGTCGTAGAATTTAGTTTATTTAGTCAACTGATATATGTTTATGTTTATGCCTGTAGCTCCAGAAGTCATATTTTTTTTTTGTCTTGAAAACTAAACGTACTCGTTGTAAAACTGGTGCTGATTGGGTTTCTCTGAAGATTGTTGATCCTTCCATTGTGAACTTGAGTCCTTCTTTCTTTGTCATTTCTCTAAATAAAGTACAATTTTTTGACCCAAGAAGATTCAGTTTCTTGAGCTATGAAAAAACATGTGACGCAGAAATTTGAGGCTTCCAGGTACTTAATTCTTATTGTAGCACTTATAATTCTTACTATGATGTTTCTAGTTTGTCTAACTCTTGGTTTATGATACTGCAAAATATGTTTAGAATCTAAGTTCATGACAGTCAGAACCTGTTGAGAAACTTTGCTCAGATGCGGTTCAAGACTTGCTTGCTAAAGCCTCTTTCGGTTATGGAAAACCAGTGCCTCCCCTTCAAATGTTACATGAATATGCTTTGATTTGATGCTTCACAAAGAAAAGAGAAATCTTGAATATGGAAAGAAGCCATAGATATTGTTCAGCAAGAAAAGTGAACCAAGGATGATGCTTGCTTTGTCATGCGGTGGTCTCATGAATATGGAAAGAAGCCATAGATGAGGTGGTCTCATCAGTCCATTACCGATAACTGAAAAACTTGAGTCGCAAAGAAATCTATTGAGAAGAAGAGCTTTCCGATGTCACAAGTCCCCATGTACAAAAACTCCTGCATCAATGTCTGATTGTAACTCAAAGGTCAGATGATTCTTAAGCAGCACCAGACAGGTTCATCTACAGAGAGGAATGTCGGAAAATGAAGACAATGGTCATAAGGGGTGGTTGATTCTGTTTGAAGGAAAGATCTAGGTATTAGGCAACATGCTCTGGGAAGCGAACCAGTCTTACTTGATGGTGACAACTCTTTTTGAAAAATTTAGTTTCAGGTTCCAAACCATTGGTGGGAGATAGTGGAATCTTCAAGAATGAGGCAGAGCAGAGAACATGAATACAATGAAACTCACCGGTCAAGTGCACCTGAACAACGCTGGTCGCTGAGTACAATCCCCTGCTTCGGTTCTAGATAGATGTTTCCGGTTTGGCTTAACCGAACAGGCTATAGAGGAAATGGTCTTTAATGAATTTAATTTCGATGTAACTAACAATACATGTTTTAAGCGTTGATTAACCGTTCAAAAAGTGATGTGAAATCCTACAATTGTAATATGCGTACACTTAACAAAAACTTAAATCAGCACTATTTATGTGAAGGGACATGCATTAAGGACCAATTCCTTCACGCATTATCCAATTCTTTCACACAAGGAGCAATGTTACTCTCCAAACATCAAGAACAAGAAGAAAAAGGTTTGTGAAAAAAATCTAAGGCAAACATGGTGGAGGGCATACCAAAGAGATGGAAGGTGCTAAGTGGCCAAAACAAATGGCAAGGCCTGCTTGATCCACTTGACCCGGATCTTCGCCGCTACATCATTCACTATGGTGAGATGTCTCAGGTTGGTTATGATGCCTTTAACTGGGACCGTAAGTCCAAATACGCCGGTGATTGTTATTACTCAAAGAACCAACTGTTTGCTCGAACCGGCTTCCTTAAAGCCAACCCTTTCAGGTACTTGCCATACACCCACAATGTTTCATCTTTGACTCGACGATGTAAGCTTACGGATGATAGATTTTCAGGTACAATGTGACTAAGTACATCTACGCAACAGCTTCCATAAAGTTACCAATCTGTTTCATCGTCAAGTCTTTGTCAAAGGATGCATCTCGCGTGCAGACTAACTGGATGGGTTACATTGCAGTTGCTACAGACCAGGGTAAAGCGATGTTAGGAAGGAGAGACATTGTTGTTGCATGGAGAGGAACACTTCAGCCATATGAATGGGCTAATGATTTTGACTTTCCGCTTGAGTCAGCTATCTCGGTTTTCCCAGTAACTGACCCCAAAGATAACCCTCGTATTGGAAGTGGCTGGCTCGACATCTATACCGCTTCTGATTCTCGCTCACCTTATGACACGACTAGTGCACAAGAACAGGTCCTCACCTTTCTCTTTTATCATCGGATTCACTTCTGTGCAGAGATGTTATGGTGGCCTAAGGTTGGTCCAGTTTGGACTGTTCTACTAATTTCGGAACATCAGGACCAGACCAGGACGGTTCCAAACCTAAGCCCACTGCAGGCCATGAAAAAACCCGTTGTGTCGTTTTTTTGGGGTGCCTTTTCCAGGTTCAATGCAGTCCTGCCCGCGGGATAAAATCAGTGAAAGGTTCAACTTATCAAGGCCGAGATGGGTTGAGCTCAAAACGTGGCGAGGCGACCCATTACAACGTCAACAACACTACTTCCATTTCTCCTTCTTTCTCCTAATGGCATCGTGTCTTGGTTTTGGTTTTAGGTACAAGGAGAGCTGAAGAGGTTGCTAGAACTTTACAAGAATGAGGAAATAAGCATCACTTTCACAGGCCATAGCTTGGGCGCAGTTATGTCAGTTTTATCAGCTGCAGATCTTGTCTATGGCAAAAAAAACAAGGTCAATATAAGTCTTCAAAAAAAGCAAGTTCCTATCACAGTTTTTGCTTTCGGGAGTCCTCGGATTGGAGACCATAACTTCAAAAACATCGTCGACTCACTCCAACCACTAAACATCCTAAGAATAGTAAATGTTCCAGATGTCGCACCACATTATCCACTCTTACTGTATGCAGAAATTGGCGAGGTGTTAGAGATCAATACTTTGAACTCAACATACCTGAAACGGTCTCTGAACTTCAGGAACTACCATAACCTGGAGACATACCTGCACGGCATAGCAGGGATGCAAGATACAGCCGGGGTATTCAAGCTGGAGACTTCTCCGCACCAACACGGAAA
>NW_003302555.1:2226837-2268811 GCF_000004255.2 Arabidopsis lyrata subsp. lyrata | reverse complement strand
AACGTTAGATTTGAACTACTTTGTACGAAAAAACATTAATTTGTACTTCCAGAGCCCAAGAAATTACGCCTGACACTCATTCATCAGTTATAACGCCAGCGCATCAATCAGACTCCGACAATCATTTCATTTGGCTGGCCTTCCGAGACTTGAATTCTCACTCTCCATCGAAATAATGTGAGTGAGCCTATCATAAACCTGTTGTGATGCAACAAAGATCATACATTGAAACTTAATCAAATATCAAATCTTCAGCAAGAATTTGCCTCCGCCAGTAGCATAGCTATGAAAAACGAACAAAGAAGAAACATACTGCAGAAAGTTGCTCCTTGTCACCCTGTTTGTTATCGCCTTTATCTACTTCTGTGCCACATGATGGATCATACCTAAAGATATATGGAATAAGCCCATTTAATCTGTTACGCTATACTGGAATGTTGATATAGAGAAAGCCATTTAGATGAGCAAGGTTATGAAAGAATGTGACTGGAGATAATTTGAGGGAAGACCAGCGCAGTCTTGGTGGGATGATATAGAGAAAGTGTGACTGGAGATTTATTATTCAAGCACAGTCTTGGTGGGATGAGTTTCCTTACCAATCTCGCGGAATGCCAGCTACCTCCCGAGCTGAGTGGTTAAAAGGGCCCCTTAACTCGACACCATACTCTTTGATCAAATCTGCACCGCACATATGGTTGAAAACATGTTTATGATGTTTGTATAAAACGAACAGGGAAAGATGAGAATAGATAGAAGCATGGAAAAGAAGACTTGTGTATGCCTTTAAATGTAGGGGAAGGAGCACGGTTCATCTTTTGACACACAGAGAGAAACCAGTCTACACCAACAGCTACATGTGCAACTTCCTCCTCAGCGATCTTAGCCACGATTTTAGAAGTCCTATTATCTCCGAAGCCCGTCAGCCGTTTGACCAACCTAGGTCCAGCATCAAGTCCTCTAGCCTCCTGTATAATTAAATTGGTAAGAATTATGCCATCACCCGGCTAATAGAAATCGGCCATATCAGATAAGTGGAGGAGAAGTACCTGAACAAGAGGGATAACAGCCAAGCGAGCAGCGACATTGTTGGATGTCTTCTCGCATTCCCTCATGAGCAAATTATTAGCCGGTATATCTCCATACCTTGAAGAAGAAGAAGAAGAGAGTAAGAGTTAAATGGTTGTCCTGAAACAATACCAATTAAAAGTTGGAAACTTTAGAATCTAAACAGACTTGAAACCAAGCTCAGCGAGTCTCTGGGAACACCACAAGAAATGGCGACTCTCATCATCAGCAACATGAGCAAAGTCATCAAAGAAGTTGCGACCCAAAACGTCGAAGAAGGGAGAGAAACGAGCAACAGTGTCCCAAGCCAAATCAATAGCATTGAGCTCGACATGAGCTAGATTATGAAGCATATGAGCATTGAGAGGAAGGTTTGAGTCTTTCGGATTTGGAACTTCGTTGGTCGCAACCTGCAAAAATACAAACAAATTTAGCTAATTTGATCAAATTAGATTGAGAGTAAAAAGGGAGGGAGGAGGAACACGAACGAGGAGAGGTTTGGGAGGACGAGCTGGAGAAGAAGGAAGATGAGAGATTGAGCCAACAGGGAGATTCTCATGGCGCCAACGAGAGAAAGCCAAATGGGAGATATGAGATTTGGAGAGAGGATCGGAGGTTGAGAGCACGAGAGCTCCGAGATCAGCGAGGGAAGACGCCGCCGAGACGAGACCGTAGAAGCCGGGGGATATGGAGTCAGAAGAAGGAAGGAGAGGACCAGTAGGACCCCATAGACGGAGGTCATTGACAGGACTCTTTCTCCAGTTGTCGAGACCAGACCAAAGCTTGTGTTGTCGCTTCGTCGAGGAAATGGTGAGAGAACGAGGAGACAGACAAGTCGTTGGAAACGCACGCAGATGATGAATCAACAACATTCTTCTTCTCTACCCTCCCAAGTGAATGAATAATGCTTCTTCTTCACTTGCTTCTTCACACACACATTGCTTAATCTTTGCCAAAATTGCAAAATCAAAAACCAAACTATACATTTTTACTAAAACAAACCTTACACAAATTTCAAGTGTTACTTAAACCCCTTTATATTTTGTTTATACAGATAAATCCTTCAAAGAACTTACATTGCTAAATCGTCAACTAAACCATAAATTCCGACATCAGATCTCTTTAGTAAAACTGTTATGCTATAGCTTCGTTTGATTTTCCTTTTTTGGGTGTAATTTTCACCAACAATCCAATGCTAGATCGAATCGAGAATCAGAGAGATAGAAGAATGAGTTTAACGGGGCAATGAAGCAATAAGAAGAAAACAATGCTAAAAAAAGGGTGACAAACTCACAAAAGCATACACTAACTAGTACAAGTTTTCAAGAATCCAGAATCTTTGATTCAAAAGCACCCTAACTAACACTAAATCATGAAACAGTCAACCCAACTAAACCGCTACAGACCATAGAAAGTGAGAGGCAGAGAGAGATATACAAAGTGAGACACCAAACCCAACCCCTACGGTTACATCTAAATGTAGACAGACACAGATTCCTACTATGTCAAAAGAAAAAGAAAAAAAACAAAAAAAATTAAGAATAATAGATTTTTCCTTTTTTACTCTAACAGTGATTTTAATATGATACACAATCTTTTCCTTCCATCCACTCCCTCTAATACTTCTCTTGCCTCAAGTCTGTACTTCATCATCCTTCCTTCTTTCACCTCCCAAATCCTCTTCTACTCTACCCTTCATCTTTTTTAACGCCCTGTGTTTCCACCATAAACCATCAGACATTGATCACATATATAATCAAATACCCTTTGGTTTAAGCAAGTAAGAACTATCAGCAAATAGAACTAACTATCCGTAATATGGACCTGATGTGAAATAATCAGAGACCCTTTCTTTTAAGATAGTAAAAACTATCAGCAAATAGAACAAACTATCCGGGATATGGACCAGGTGTGAAATAAATACATGCCAAGTTTTAGAACCATGCAGAAATAACGACAAGGAAGATGATGTTGATAAATGATTCAACTAACTAACACATATGCTATTTAGGTCAACAGTGGATAATAGAGAGATGACCTTACATCTTTGTCCCTCTTGTACACACTAGTTTCTAGGTCTGATCTGATCCAGATGACGAAGAGCTATCGCTGTCCGAATCTGCACGCCCAACACAGAGGGATTTAGATCACAAAAATCACAAAAGCAATATATCAGAGAGCATGTTAGATAACTCGGGGAGAAGCATGTACCACTAGAAGAGCTGGAACCACTGGAAGAACTGCTTGAACTACTTGATCTGCTTGTCTCATTGTTTTGCTTCTCCATTTGAGAAGGTAGTGGTGTAGGAAGTGTCTTTTTAGCTGCAGTAAGAGTTATTATTCGTGAGTTGTTCACACCAAAAAGAGGCAAGTAATTCATAAAAGGAACAGGCAAAATTACCTGTGTTGCCACCCTCCCTAGAAAACTCATGTGCCACTAGTGCTGGAGCCTGCAATTAAGGAAAAAACAACAAAGGTAAGCATACAATCTAAGTGTAAAAAAAGAAAGAAAAAAAAGGGGAATGGTTTTCGCAGGAGAGGTACAAATACCATCTGTTGTTGGCTATTCCTCTCGGCTTCTGCTCTAGCTTGAATAGCTAGCTCAGCTTTTCTCTTTTTCTTGCTTAAGCCCTTTTTATAGTTGGTTACAAATCTGTCTAACTCCCACAGGGTCTCTGGATCAACACTATCAATATCGACTTCAATTTCTTCATCCCGTAGCTTCACAGCAGTATTCCTCTTATTAACAATTTGTACAATTGCATCTAGTTTATCTGGAGGCAAGTTCTGCAAGTGGCCACTAAGCTTCTGCTTCTCCTCATACGTCATATCTCTTTTATTTGGTTCGTTTGCCTTCGGCTTCTTCAGAGCAGGTGTCCTTCCAGAAGGTGTTGCACTGGTCGGTGTACTTCCAGGTGTTGTAGTCGGTTGACGATTACTCCAGTCTGCTCTGTCTATCGTATTCCTCACATTAATAGGTGGTGGCGGCATCGTAGGACCCAGTCTAGACCTCATTGTATGAGTTGGAAGATTCATTTCATAACCAGTGACAAATCTCATTTCACGATTATAATCTGCCTCTATTACAGCCCATCTTTCCTCAAAGATCTGTAATAGTGTTACCGCCATGAGATGGACATCTTGTCCTTCTGGGTTGTAAGTCATGGCATTGTGGAAAGTAAGTCTAACATCCTCTGCAAATTCTCTTGGTGACTTGTACAAATTCTTCATTAACGCAGACTTGATAGTTCCCAAATCCATAGGGTGCTCGATAATGGTGTAATAATCAAGCAAACCTAGACCCTTCACGTCTACTGGAGCATTGAACACCCAACCATGCTTATGCTTCATCAGCCTTTCAAGCAGAGCACTGCAATTCTTGAAAACTTTAGACCCTGCACCAAAACCATGCCCAACGTCCCCTCCTTGCTTCTTTGAACTCGATTTTGATTTCTTGTTACTCTCTGCAGGTGGTAACTTGTCACCTAGTAAAAACTCTGAAGTTCTATAAAACTGATTTGCCTTGGGTGTTCTTTTCTCCTTTTCCACATGCTCATTGACTCCCTGAGTATTCTCCAACACTGATATACTTAGTTGATTTACAGGCCTTGGTGCTCTGATGACTTCACGAGGAAGTCCAGCTGAGGCAAACCCTGACAGAATCCTTCCTCCTCCATTATTAATACCAGTGTTAATCAAAACACGAGAATCGTTATATGCACCAATCTCGCCCTCTTTATCCTCTATCTTCTTTACCATTCCTCTGACCACGCTAAGCTGATCTTCAAGCTTCTTCCTGATCTCTTCTTTCTGTTGCTTCGTTGTGGAAGCTACATGTATCCTAATACGTCCATCTGCGTCCTCCTCCATTGGCATGCTTCCAGCAGCAGTAGCACGAGCAGAATCAGAAGTAAGCCCTGCGGGTTGTTGGGCATCAGTGGCATCTCTTTCCACAAAGTTTTCAGGATGAGCTTCTTTTATAAGATTATCTGCATCTACCACGTGGACATCTTCCTCAGAAGACACTTCAATGGGATTCTTGTCGACAACAAGAGTATTGCCATCTTCCACGGACAGAGTTTGAGAAGGTGCTTCAATAGGGTTCTTGTCAACAATCACAGTAGAATCATCTTCCTGGGCAAGGATTTTAGGAGGTTCCTTGATAGAGTTCTCATCGACAACCACTGTATTCACATCATCTTGAGATTTGTGTCTCTGAGAGGGTACTTCGACAGACGTTTCCATAGCGACCAAACTCGTATCATCCTGAGGTTCGGCTTGAGGAAATGCTTCGATAAGAGGCTTGTCAATGACTTTGTCTGAATCATCACCAAGCACAGTTGAGTTTTTGGCTATAGTGGCCACATTGTCTCCCTGAGAGTTAGTCCCAAGAGCAGCTTCTTCAACAGAATTCTTCACCACAGATATAGGATCCACCGACTCTCGAGCAAGGGTTTCAGGAGGACTCACATCATTCTCGTTATCTAATTGCCCCTCTGGTTTATCGATGGCACCAACACTAGCCTCAAAGGCAAAGAAAGGTGACTGTTTTCTCTGACCTTTGCCTTTCCTCTTATAAACTTTAATGCTTTGCTTATCTCTAGCTCCATCGATACCTTCTCCTACGTTAACAGGTTCCGAAGCCATACATATACTTCAGAAACCCTAATTTCACGCCTTAATTGCTCTCGATTGATTGATGCCTTTTCTTCACTTCTCCCGTTTAAAACTAACGGAAAGCCCTCGAATCGGCCGAAACAATATCCTCCACCATAAAAACCTAAGAAACCCTAATTTCTAGACGAAACCTTGGCTCGATTCTGAGAGAGTGTGCAAACTTTTTGAGACCGCACGAAATTAGGGTTTCTGATTCACAGCAATCAATTGGATGAAACAAGTAGATGCCGACTGTGTAAGATAAAATCTCAGAAGAGTCTGCGTAAAGTCTCGATAGGAAACGAAACAATTAGGTCATTGGAATCTCTGTCTGAGCTTTGAGATCGACAAAAACCAAAGGAGAAAACTTGCGTGAGGAAAGGGAAACAGAGAAGGAAATTGATTGATCGAAAAAGGAGAAATTGGAGGAAGCTTTGTTACCTGCGAGCTTGGGAGAGACAAGGCGCCGCAAGAGCGAGAGGAAGAAGAAGAAATAACCAGCGTTTAGATTTTGCTCGTTTTACCCGACCCGGATTGCTCTTTAGGTTTGGGCCTTAAAACTAATCAATTTCCCAAATATCCTAATCAAAGCTATGTCATCTATAGACTATAATCATATTTTAAATATGAAAAAAGATAACTCAAGTAAAATAAATAAAACAATTTATTTTGAATGATTTTCTTCTTTAAATCTGGTTCTAATTCAATTAATATCCAACGTTGGCATTTTTTTTTGTCAATTTTTTGTATTATTTGGATATTTTCTAGAGCAAGATTTTTTTGTCCAGTTTCTCATTATTTCTGACAAACATGTGATGACACGCAATAGAAAAGATAAAAAAAAAATCTTCTTTAGAAAATTTTCCCAAAACATCTATGATTTATCCCATTCCCATCATTCATGTATATCCCATGAGTAATGTAAAAATACATACACTTGTTGTCAATTAGCAAACATATATATTTCTCTAACAATATTCTGTATTGAATTTTCTTTGAATGCTCTCAGATTTCACTATATCTTTGTGGGCAAAAATTCCTATCAAAGTTTTACACGTTTTCTGTTTTAAGGGTAATTTTTTTTCTTGTTTAATTAAGTGTATAGTCTATATTGATTGTTTCAAACACAAACTAAGTGATATTTAAAACATATATATATACATATATATATATATATATATATATGTATATAATTATCTATGTAATTATTTGTTAGTTTTTTTAAAAAATTTATTATTTGTTAGTTACAATTGTGAGTTTTAGGCATAATAAATAAACTAAATGATGTGTTTTTCGTTAATCTGAATATTATGTATAAACTCATATTTAGTGAAATTGGGGAATGGCTCTCAGAAATAAGCTAAATATAGTGCTTTTATAAATAGTATAGATTTGTTAGAGAAACATTCATGAACAATCGCAAACTACTGAAGTACCTAAATCATTTGACGTACCATGCATGTATATGCAAACCCAAACCGATCGAACGAACTAAAAATCGTATAGAGAGAATCTCTAAATAACCAAGACGAGGCAAACGATAATGTAACATAAGAATGTCACATACTCACATTACATATATATATCGAGCAAGCTGCTTTAGGTGACAGACACATATCTTTCCTGTTTTTGAAGATTAGAGCTCGAATACATTACACCGTAACGATTTAGTTAAAAAGTTGTAATCATATTAAAACCTCTCCCAAGAATGTCACCTTACACCCTCTTTTTTTTTGCATTCCTCTAAGTCAGTGATGCCTTGGGTCAGGACCACCGGGACTAAGCCGCTTAGAGTCAAGAGTATCTCCAAGGATCGTCATTTCGCCTTCTGATCTCACCTTAAGCTCTTTTAACCTCTCAAAAAGTTCACGTCTAATCTTTTTCAAACGGCTTGAACCAGAAAAGCTCTCTTCCGCAACCAAAGGTCTACATTCGTTCACCGAGGTCAATTTGAGTACTAGAAGCAAGACCAAACAAACCCATAACTTGAGACTTGCCATATATGTGTAGCTTTCTCTTAGTTCTTGAAGGTGAGATATATATAGTCTTTGAAGTTTTAAGGGTTGATCTCCATATATACAATCAACAGCTATGGTTTATATACTCTGTTCTAAAAAGCGGTCTAGGCGGTCGCCTAGGCCCCGACTAGGCGCTAGGCTCTCATTCGACGCCTAGATAACCGCTTTGACCGCCTAAAATTACATAGATCTTGTTTAATGTATTTTTTCAATTTCAATTAGAGTTTTATTTATATATATATATATATATAGTTATAAATATTCATATATTGTTTAATATAAATATAAATAAATATTTTATCTAGTTTTTGTTTATAATTTCATAATTTTTAGTTTTATATTAATATTTTATATAACTTTTATATATAATATCATATTTATAATGTATTATGTTATAAACGTCTAAACCGCCTAAAAAATCGCCTAGGCCCCGATTAGGCGTTCTAGGCGCTAGGCACTGAATCACCGCCCGCTTAGCGCCTAGCGCTTTCTTGAACACTGTTTATATATATGGAAGCTACAGGCTAAAAGCCTTAAGTGTTCATTCATCTATAAAGAAATTAAATACAGTTAATTAAGTTGGAATCTAGTCATATCTAGTCTACCTAGCACCTCTTATACATCTCTTAATTCATTTGATCCTCAACATGTCAATTTATTTATTTTTAGGGAATCTACGAGCTCTTGAAAAGTCATCATCACTTGATCAGTTGATTGCATTTGCCTATATTTTTAGTGGGAACGTAGTAAGTGACGTAATGTATGATTTCTATTAGTTTAAAATTAACTAAGAGCAATTTAAGTATTGTAGTAATTCTACAGAACCCAAATGTATAGTAACTACAAGTATTTAGGATATGGGGAAAATCATTATAGCTTTTTGGTTGATGGAGCCAAATGGATATAACCAATGAAGATAGCGCATGACGTTTTCAGAGTTGGCAATCTAAGGTGGTGGAGACCAATCTAAAACCTTAAACGATGAATATATAAATCCACCAGGACCTTAACTATATATTATATAGGTTTATTTTATGTATAATTGTATAAGTGGTTGCCGCCACGTCCACTTCGATTTGTAGAGCACGTCGACGTAAAAAGCTGATTGTGGAAGCATGAAATAGACGAAAAGAGTAAAGCACAACAAATCTTGGAGAGAAGTAGTGACGTTTGACGAATTAACTAATTTTCATTGGAGTAAAATAAGTCGTCTATGTGCACTAAATTAAATTATGAAGAAATACTTACTTATATTGTGCCTAGCTCTGGGCATAAAAACCAAACCCGAAAAACCGAACCGAACCGAACCGAAAATATCCGAAATTTTTGGTTTTGGATATTGCTAAATAACTGAATGGTTCTCTTCTCAGCTATCCATTGATATCAGTTATTAACCGAACGGAACCGATATCCATGGATGTCCATTTTAAACCAAACACATTTGACTAAAGAGGCTTATCTTCGATTATTTTGTCTTCGATTCAGCGTTTCATTTTTTTTTATCAATTGCATGCTCTGTTTTCTAAAATGAAAAAGAGAAGAGAGAATAGATTTTTGTTAATTGTTATTGTACCTTTGTGTGTGTGAGTGTGACTACGTGAGTGTTATTGTAACAATTAATATTTGGTAAGAATAAATTCTTGTTAATTGTTATGTGTGTTAGTGTGTGTGATTGTGTCACAGGAAGAGAAGAATGGAAGATCAACTCAAGGACTTGAAGATGCTTGTAGAATCTAATAATCTTTACTCTAATCTCTCTCTTTCTCTCTTTCTCAAATCTCTTTTGAACATGATTATTTTGTTACGGTTTCAACTCTTAAGTCTCTCATTTTTTGGATTTGCAACTTGAATTATTGCATTTTGAAACTTTTGGTTCATATTTGCATACATTATTAGTATTACAATTTGTTTTTATTCGAGTAATGGTTCGGTTATTTGGATAGTATGGTTATTTGGTGGGTAACTATCCGAACCGAACCGAACCGAACCATACCCAAAAGTATTTCGGTTATTTTATGGTTCTCTTCTCAAGTATCCAAACCGAACCGAACCGAAAGCTAACCGAACCGAACAAAACCGAAAACAGTTTGGTTCTCTTATGGTTCCTAAGTACCTAGAACCGAATAACCGAATAACCGAACCGAACAACTGAACGCCCAGGGCTAATTGTGCCATTGACCTGGTCTATCTTTAAATTTAGCATTTTTCAAGAATCTATATATATAATGGGAGAGTTGTCTCTCCATCTAGAGTGTCCACATCATCATCCAACTCATCATATTTTAATTTTGTGTGGGTTCCACATATTTTATGTATTAGAAAAAACATAAAAACTATAATTAATTCACATATTTCATAATTTATATTATTACATTTCATTAAACAAAAAAAATAATTAACAAAACAATAAATTAAATATTTATAACACAAAATATGAAATTTTTGAATAGAGATTGGATAAATATAAAATTAGATAATTATATCTTAACATATAATGAGTAAATATTCCTAAATGACTATAAAAAAGAACTTATCATATATTTTAATGATAAAACAGTCATTTTTAAGAGTTACAATTATTTAGTATAATAAAAAAACAAGACTTAAAAATATACTAAATTTAAAGATTTATGCCGAAAATAAAAAGTAATTCATTTTGAAAAATACACATTTAAAGATAAAAATCTATTTTTAATGTTAAAGTATCAATTCATGATAATGATTAAAAATAAGAAGGATTGAATCTATATATATAATGGGAGAGTTGTCTCTCCATCTAGAGTGTCCACATCATCATCCAACTCATCATATTTTAATTTTGTGTGGGTTCCACATATTTTATGTATTAGAAAAAACATAAAAACTATAATTAATTCACATATTTCATAATTTATATTATTACATTTCATTAAACAAAAAAAATAATTAACAAAACAATAAATTAAATATTTATAACACAAAATATGAAATTTTTGAATAGAGATTGGATAAATATAAAATTAGATAATTATATCTTAACATATAATGAGTAAATATTCCTAAATGACTATAAAAAAGAACTTATCATATATTTTAATGATAAAACAGTCATTTTTAAGAGTTACAATTATTTAGTATAATAAAAAAACAAGACTTAAAAATATACTAAATTTAAAGATTTATGCCGAAAATAAAAAGTAATTCATTTTGAAAAATACACATTTAAAGATAAAAATCTATTTTTAATGTTAAAGTATCAATTCATGATAATGATTAAAAATAAGAAGGATTGAATACACATTTTTATTTATAATTATAATTATAATATAATATAAATAGTTACATTAATAAAATTTTCTATATCATCTATGTTTTCTAATTTAAAAAGTGGCGGGTTTTTTTAAAAATCAAATGAATACCTGAAATAAAAACTAAATATTAATCAGTGTTTATGGAATTTTAACATAGATCGAAAAATTTTTAGGTGATTTAAAATAAAACAAAAACTATATTAAACATCACAAATAAAAATAAAATAATCCAATCGAATAATAAACTGTGTAATAATAATATTTGCGAATGCTATTAGGAAATTAGAATAGTGATGGTATATTAAAGAGTTTTTAATTAGAAGTACAAATTAAGGATTAAAAAAATATATTTCAAAATTAGAATTATTTATATCAGTTCTTAAGTTACGAATTTTACATAAATCAACCTTAAGAATATTATATAGAATCATAATATACGTCAAATTAATTGTATATGTGAATTTGTTTTTTGTATTTTTCAAACGGCCAAGATAAAGTGCAAAATTTGATGTTGAAATCTGATGTTTGTGAATATGAACGCGTCCATATATGAGACTTTTTATCTATAAAGCAATTTTACATGCACCAAACATGGTCAAAGAAACTTTATGACAAATATCTCCCGAGATTGTTTTAATGTTCACTTTAATAAAAAGATCATGCAACTTATAAAAAAAAAAGTTGAGTATTGAAAGATATGAATGAGAAAATATATACTATCTATCTTGAGAAGTAATTCATAGTCGAGTATATTATATGTGAGCAAATATAAAGTGAAAAAAATATATGTCGAGAGACGACGAGTGAATCATATAAGATAACAAAAAAAATTATAGTAAAAAGTGAAAAAATATATATTTACTACTATAAAAAGATAATGAAAATGAGTAAAGTAAAATTTTTTAAAATTCAATAATTCAAAAATTGGCATTAATAAAAAATTAAATTAAAATTCGGATACATAATCTAGTCAAATCTTAGTTATGCAGAAAACTCTTTGCGGAAATAGGATCGTTCAATATGGACCCTTTTACCGATTTTGTTTATCAAGTAGTATAAATGGGTTGTGTGACATAATCAACCATTATAGTTGCCAAAATTTTAACTTATTTATTACTCCTTTGTTTGGTTTTGAAACTTTAATGTATTGAAATGTGGTTGAGAATAAAGTGAAGGAACCGGTATTGGAAGGGGGAAAGAGAGCGACACCAAAGTGATAAAACTATATATATATGTTCAGTTACACTTTTAAATTTTATAGAGGAAAAAGAGCCAACTTTACAAATTAAGAAAACTTTATCAACTAACTAAAAAAAGAAAACGTCAGTCTAAATTTTTGAAAACAGAAAGCTTTTTGTGAATTTAGTATTGGGATTACTTCTTTTTTAGGGAAATTTATAAACCTTTTGAGTTACAAAGCTCCATTAACTTCTTTTTTTTAAAGCAAGAAAACCTTTTGTAATTTTTAATGCTATTAACATAACACCTAAAAAGCATATGAACATCGTTGTGTTACCAAAAAGATTATGAAATGCTTCTATATCTAAAACAGCAAATCAGTAAATCATATGCGTAACTATCCATATCGAATAACCTAGTTCCATTTCCCACAATCTAATTTATGATTGGTTGTCACTTACATAATTGCATTGTTTACAATTTTACAAAAATTTGTAAACATTTCCTGTCAACTGTTTGAGAAACCATGTGGAGTTCATTAAAATCTCTCAACTTTAGACGTAAATTTGGCACATCTATTACAAAATTAGTCCACATTTTCTTGTTCTGCTTTCACATATATAGAGAGAAGAGGAGATTTCTACTACTAGTCCAGACTAATAGGCTCACGATTTATATGAAAAAGTGCAGAGATCATCAAATCATCTGCAGATGGAGATCGCCTGTTTGCTGGGCAAGCTCTACCATCATCGCTTCATCAAAGAATTTATTCCCGCTGACGTCTTCGCTCATTCCCTGCAAAACCAACAAATTATACATATCGTGAGAGTCTGAAACTGATGATGCAAACACTCAATGAGTCTACTATAAAACTAGCCTAGGATGTATCCAGCATATTATAGCTGGTGTTGGTTAAGGAGTAATTAACAAGGGGCGGGGTTGTAAACATTGGATTTGGGGGGCTTCTTTGGTTTGAGAGAGTTTTCTGGGGTCTCTTCAACAAACATTAGAGTAATAAATCAGTTTCCGGTTTCATTCTTATCTTTAACCGCGTGCAGAGCCACTAAGTTTTGGCATGTGCATTGAAACAAAGGAAAGAATAATACCTTTCTACGGCGGGTCTTGACCATGAATTCACGAGCTAGATGCTGAATAGGGGCGGGCTCAAGTGGGCGCAATTGTATGGCTTTGTCTAGAGGGTCTCCTGGCACTATGGCCCAGTGATCAAACACAGATAGGCAAAAGGCTTGTCCCTGAGTGTGGTACCTCAGATCTGTCTCAAACCCAAATGACTCTATCACAGGCAGAAAAGCCTGCATCAACACCAAAGAATATAATCAATGAATCATCACTCAGCCAGATAACAGGAAACAAAGTAAGGAAATAGAAACAAACAAAACTTACCTTCACAATATAAGCCGGAGTACCAGGTTGAGGAACATCAGATGTGACATGCCCACGTCTACGTGACAAGACTGTGTAGATTGCAGTTACACAGTCGATTGGCGTTTGTATCTGAGACATAACCATAACTACTCTTAATTATCATTCTAAGAGAAAAAATGTGAAGAGCAAAAATGGAAAGGGATTATGTACCTCCACATAGTAGACAGGTTCCATTAGCCTTGGAGTTGCCATAAGAAAGGCTGAATATGCAACACGTCTTGCTGTTGGAATCATCTGACCAGATCCTCTATGCAACGGCTCTGGTGCTATCCTTGCATCAACAATCTTGAACTTTACATTTCTGATGGGCTCATCACAGAGGGGACCTTCACGAGCACCCCACTGGAACCTGCAAAATGATTAAAACGAAGCCAATTAGCCAAAGCCACCAAAATCGAGCCAAAGAGAAGTGTAACAGAAGAAAGATGATCACCCTTGAACAATGGAGTCTTTCACTGCCATCATCAAGTTCCTGTCCACCTCAGTTGGAAGCGTGTCATCCAATAATATATTTGGCCCCTGATCAGTCAGAAAATCAACAATCAATGAAATTGTCAAAACAGACATAAACAGACATAAACCAACCATAACGATAAAGATAAAGAGAGCACCCAGATTGCAATGTTTTAAGAAAACAAGCAATGCATTTTCACCTGTTTGTCAGGGCCAAAAGCCCAGATGGAACGTGCAGCAAGTAAATCCCAGTCATATTTCGTCCTGAAGAAGTCACCAAGTTGTTTTCTGTTCCAGTCAATGCTTACAACGCCATTCTCAATGTCCTCTGCAAGTCCTCTATCCAATGGCTCTGCAATCTTTAGCATGAAACAGATATTAGATTCGTCAGAGTAATTTTGCTTGAGCACCGTACCAAACATCACAGTCTTATATATAAGGGATAATAGTGGATAAAGGAAGATCTCTTACCATAGTTATTTTGTTCTTTTTGTTTGGTGTCTCAGCAAAACACTTCATCGACGAAGATTCAACTACTGTCTCACAGAAGGAGACCACCGGATCTGCTACCTACAAATTTAAGAAAGCGAAAGGATCTTAGCGATCAAGCACCAAATCAGTATTTTGCTTGCAGAACCAAATCACTGTCATAGAGCCAAATTAGAGATACAATAGATACCTTTACTTCGACCTCTGAATAGAGTTCCCTGAGGTCCTTCATGATGGAATCCAAGTACAACTCACCAGTGCCTAGAATAGTATGTTCCCCAGACTCCTCGACTTTGGTAATCGCAAGGGGATAGCTTTTGCTAATTTTCCTAAGCCCTTCCACCATTTTAGGCAGCTCACTAGGATTCAAAGGCTCAGTTGCAGTCTTGACTACTGGGAGGGTATTAAATTGGAGAGCCCGGAATATGTAAACATCTTCATCATAGCTTGCATTACACAGAGTCGCAGTTTTCATGATGGACGCATCGACACCTTCAATTAAAACCCAGGAACCAGGAGGGGCACTGCTTACTGGTATTCTATACCTAGCCTGATATATCCATAGCTTCGTCACTTCTTTTATAGTCATGTCCTCCTCATCGTCAGGTGAATACCCTTCTCCTAGTACACGTACGCTTTGCCCTGTTTGAAGCCTACCGCTATAAACTCTTCCAAACACATCAAAAACACTAGTATCTGATTTGGGGTACAACTTTGTCACATTAACCATGAGAGGTCCAGATGGATCACATTCTACCATTGATTCATAAATGGGGGAATCTTTGGTTCCAGTGTATGAATGGTCGACTTTCCTAGCTGCAGCCTCTCGAGGGGAAGGAATGTGCTTTACCAACATATCAGTGAACCCTGATGCCGAACCAAAAACTGAACTACAGGCTAACCTAAGTAAAGGTCTGACGTTCAGCTTATATGCACTATTACTCAGAGTCACTCCTAATTCTGCAAGGGTTGTCTCTACACTCTTCTTATGTTCACCTATCACTTGGCTGTATATTTTGTACAGAGGCTCCAGAATAAACTGAACAAATGCTCTTTCTCCACCACCTACAGGAGGACTTCTCTTGAATACCCTAGTATCAGGGTGATAATAAACATCTCCCCAAAGTCGAGATGCAAACTTATCCACGTCCATGGCCACCCCATGAAGCTTGGCATACATTTTAGAAAAAGATTGCAATGTGAACGACCATCCGGCTGTGCCACTGGCGAAACATACATTTCCAGCTGCAGGGTCTATAAGAGGTAAGTTTCCAGCAGTTGTTGAAGCAGCAGATATGTGGTTGTTAATGACTTCAATTGTATGCCTCAGCTTGTAGTAAGCATCCCTTGGAGGTAGTTTGAGCTCAGTTATGAGCCTGTCAACCTGTTGGGGAAAACAAATTTGACAAAAACCAAAGGTCAAGTAAACGTATGGAAATATAAAATTTCACACAGTATCTCTTAAGTTCTACATTGAAGCATGATGTACCTTATTGATGACAACAACAATAGGGAGACGGTCCTGGATTGCATGCCGTATAGCTCTCTCTGTGTTTACCTGAAAAAGAGTATTAGCGTTAGTACAAATAGTAAACTTCAAAAAATAAAAATACAGACCCAAAGAGAGAGAGTAAAGACTTACCATCACACCTTCAGCAGCATCAACAATCAGAACAGCACCATCAGCAAGTCTTAAAGAAGCAGTCATTTCGTCAGAGAAATTGACGTGTCCAGGGGTATCCATGATATTGCACAGGTATGATTTGGATCTACTGTCCTCAAGGACAAGAGACATTGGAACCGCCTTGATTGATATATTTCTCTCCTGCTCATCGACTCTTGTGTCTGTATATTTCATATGCTTCTCGTTTTTAGTATTAAAAGTAGACATATGATGCGTCTGCTCTACCAACATATCCATGAAGACAGTTTTGCCGTGCTGTAGATGCCCCACGAGAGCAACATTCCTCACAAGCGCGGGATTAGACATGAGGCCGATAAGAAACTGTGTTGACACATAGGTTGATTGATCCTTGACCCCCACCTCAAATCTAATATCTCTAACAGGTTTGATAATGGGTTGCTCAAGAGGCTGCTCATCTTCATCCATAACCAAGGTCTCAACACCCTCACCATAAACCTCCTCAGCAGTAGGGTAGTACTTCTTATCCTCAGGAAGAACAATTTGGTTCTCCATCTCAACATCATTGATAGTGGTAATCCAGCCATTGGAACCCCCAGGACCATGTTCGCCATCCGATCCATTTTCTTCAAGTTGCTTATCTTGGAGATTTTCATCTTCTATTTCATCATCACTGTCTCTGTCAGACTCAATCTCAGGTCCAATATAGTTACCAAACTCATCATATAAGCTTTCCTCCATCTTTATGTAAACCTGTCAAATAGAACCCCATGCTCAATCAGAATTTCGTGGTGCAGAGAACAATAACAGAAATTTTAAAATCAGAAAGTCAGATGAGAGAGCATTACCACAAAATCAAGCTTTAGATAGAGATAAACTAGATCTATGTATGTGGGTTATTTACATATCAAATACTTCAGTTAACCCATTGGCGAGTAGTCTCCCCTAATGCTACAACAACATTAGATGAAAGAGTTATTGCGTAGTTTATACCGAAGCAACAGGAAAAGCTAAAATCAACCAGAAACTTAAGATAATATAGACTCGAGCAAAACCCTAGGCGACAATCGAGCAGAAGTTTATGCTAAGTTGGAATAGAGTAAAACCCTAGGATAGAATCAACCAGCTGAAAAAAGTTAAGGAGTGAGAAGACGAACCGGTAGGTCGAGAGAGCGAGAGGCGGAGCGCAAGCTAGAGGAAAATGAGGGTTGGTTCGGCGATAGGGTGTGTCGCCACTCGCCACTCGCCACTGGGTTTCGAGTCTTTCCGAGACTGTTTTGGGAACGAAAGTTTTAGATTTAGGTTTTTGATAGGAAATACTCTTTTTATCGCAGACGACGCGAGTATCAAGTATATATATATAAAAATTAAAAATACTTGACACCGACTAAAAAACCTAAATGTATCGAATCCGAGGCTAATTTGCCACTAAATGGAGAAAACGAATCAGGCATGCCATTTTGTGATCTGAGTGTCACTATAAATGTGATATTCCCAAATTATCTTTAATAAAGAAACTTTTAATTAAAACCAGATTAAAAATTCTAGTTTTTAAATAAAATGGTCAATTTCCAATGCAATGGATCAAATTTATGACAAAATATATTTGATCACTACGTTTAGTGGAGAAAATTCAGTAAAAGTTCATACATATAATTTTTTATATTAGTGGATGATATGTTGATTGTATCAAAATATATAAATATATATTAAGATCTTGAAGAAGCAACAAATCAAAGATTTAATTTTTGGTAACATGGTTTGGGTATTATCACCGACAAAAGGAACCATTGTTAAACAGTTTTAAAGATGTTTAGGATTAGATCATGGATGAAGCAAAATTAGTCTTATCACTCTTAGGAGTTCATTTTAGATTGGAGAAGCTACAATTAAAGAAGAAACTAGCATAACAAGATGATTACATGAGACAGTCTTTACCCGAGTGTAGGCAAGTATCATATACTCTACAATTGGTACAAGACCTTATTCAGTTATTTGGCTTACCTAGTTGGTGATAAGAGTAAACTTTTGAAAGATCACTGTGAAGCATCGTCCAAGACTCGGTTTATTATTTGAATTTGGAAGACTAAACACATAAATGTTAGACTTCATTTTATCATTCCGAGCGAGTTAATCTGAGACTCTTAACATTAATGAAGATACTAACCTCACAACACATAAGTAATAGGCTAAGTCCAAACATTCACCTACGGTTTAAAAATGTCTAAAAAAAAAAAAAAAAAAAACACTTTAAAACACAGCAAGAAACGAATCTAAAAAGGTTCCACACTTATAGTGGAAGTACATTGTTATTATCTAAAAGTAAACCATCAAGAACAAATCTTCCCAACATTCTGATATCCATGTCGGAAGAAGACAAACACAGACTGCTTATTTTTCATCTTCATCACTAGAAAGCCCGAGTTCTATTTTCACGGCCAGCTTATCTTCTTTGACGGTTTTGTTGGAGGATCCTGATGCTTCTGAATGTTTTGTGTCATCATCATCACCCGTTTTCTTTACAGGTTGTTCTTCTTCTTCTTCTGTTGGTTTCGGACCAGCCTCTTTGCTTCCTGATGATTCTTGTTCAACAATGGAGGCTTTCTTCTCGGTTTCATCAGGCTTCTTGTAACTAGATAGAACACGTTGGAGCTCATCATTCAGATGCAGAGCCTCAAACAGAACTCCCTCGTCGTCTGTTGTGCTCTCTATAATCATTTGAATCAACGGCTGTGATTGCTTGCATTTCTCCATCAGGCTTACCGTGAGATCGTCCTGTTACCGAAACATATATAAAAACCCATTACTTATTTTTATCCTGTCAATTTCACTTTAAGCATATATATCCAAGGAAATGATAATGTAAATCAGGAGGAGATACTCAATACAAAGAATATGTTTAGATGGGGAAAAAAACGCAGAGATTACCTCTGTGTGATTCGGCTTCCCTTCAGTATTCAACATGCTAGCGAGCAATTCGAGGCTGTTCCGGGTAATCTCAATCTGTTCTTTCTTATCCTTTATAGATAAGTTTCCAAAGTTATAGTCAAGACCATCATCGTCCCCACGAGCCTGTTCTTGATTAGGAACCGGATAGCTACCAGGTGGAGGCACTGGAACAGGCCGTTGCAGAAGAGACTCAAGAGAACTTTGTCCCGGCATTGAATTCTCTTCACCTCGAGCATGTAATCCGTTTTCGCCTTCCAAGCCCTAGGAGAAATCAGAAACAAACAACCAGGAATAAGAAAAACAGAGAATGACACAAATTAACAAGAAAACGTCTTTGCATAATAAAGCAAATGAGATCCAGAGAGATTTACCATATAAGTCTGGTGGAAAACAGGAAGATAAGTAAGATCCTGGGATTGTCCCCAAGCTCTAATAAGCTGAAAAGCTCGCTTTCTGTTCTCGTTATCAGCTTCTCCGTTCTTGATCAACCAAACCATCTCATCAAGAACTTTTTCAGAAGCAACTTCAGAGAATACCTTCTCGCAGTTCATAGCACAAGCCTCCAAAAGCTCAAGGCTCAGCCTCTGGCTCACAGGGCTCTTACCTGAGATCTTCCTCTTAATGGCTCTAACAATCTCAGTGCCGTTAAACTCATCGTTGTTAATCTGAGCACATATCCTCATGTTCATTCCCCAATTAGGCTCCTCTAACGTCTCTAAAGTAGCTTCATCCACCATTTTCGATTCCAAGGTCGGAGCTTGAAGCATATCTTTCACTTTCTCACTCACCATTCTGCTCATCTGAGCTCCACCAGTCTTCAGCTTCTCCCCCCATTCCGCTATCTTCAATTTGTCCATATTCTCTGTAAAACTAGCCCAAAATTAGTCTAATTTAACAAAGCCCTAAAAGAAACCCTAATTTGATTTCCGATTCAGTTTCGAGTCACCATCGTTCTATAATAATAAAAAGTACACAATCGTAAACTCCGAATCGAGATCAATCAACCAAAATCTAACGAATAGAGATCAGGGAAGAAAAAATTACAATAAATTGGATCTATCAATTCAAATGTATTGATCCTTGAGTTTGACACTAGAAAACGAAGAGAGGAGAGAACCTGAGATGAAGTTTCTTAGAGATGATCGGATTCAAATCTTCTGGAAAATTTGTTGTTGTGTTTGGTATTTGTCTTTGATTATCTAATAGCTTCAATCTGCAAATGTGTCCCAAGGAAATGTTGAGCAGAGAGGGAGTTAGAAAGACTGTTGAACACGTGGCATATTGACAAAGCCTAACTAGATGTTTTGGTCAGAAGCTTCCTGGTAGGGGTTTAAGTGACAATTGTTTGATTCAGGGTTAAAATTCAAAAACTGAAGAATAGTTCCGAGGCTAATTTCAATATTTCCTAAACATCAAACCTTTTTTGGCAATTTTTGAAAATCACGAGATTTTTATGACCGACGAACCCATAAAACACCACCAGTTCGACAACGGCGGCGACGAGGCTTAGAAAACCGACGCGGCGAAGAGGTCCCTTCCGATTAAAAGTCGCTAGCACTCAACGATGGCATCCATCACGAATTATGTCCGATACATGGCTCACAAGCTCGAGTACTCTCTCACTCTCAGCCTCAAGGTTCTCACAATGCTCTCTCTCTCACACTGTGACTCAATTTGTGTTAAGCTTTCAGTTCCTTGCTTTAGGCTTACTGGGATTTTTGGAAATTTACCTTTCTGATTTCTCTCTTTGTAATTTATATAATTGGCTCTAGGTATGGTCTAGGGTTTCTTATTTTCCCCAATAAAGCGCCATTTTTCAAGACATTTTGCTTCTCTCGAGCTATGCATTTGGATAATCAAAATTTGTATGTTTTTTAGTTGGTGATTGTAGCTACCTCTTATACTAAAAAAGCACAATTTGATTTTAAAAACAAGATCTTCAATAGCTTGTGGTTCTTGAATTTATTTATTTTAATACAAGCTCATATATGCAAATCGGTAGCTGTTGAATTTGTGATAGTACTTGTATCATATAGTTTCACTTGTGAATATGATTTCAAGATCTTTCTTTCAGATTATATGATTAAATCCAATGACCCAAATAAAGCCGTCATGATTGTTCTGGTCCTTGTTGTTTCTTTTCTGAATCCATTTTTTTCAGCTCATTGAGTTGTTTAAAACTGGCATGTAGAATCTGTTTTTTTTTTTTTAATAATATTTTATAGAATCTGTTATACTTACCTTGCTTGAGTTACTCTATTTGTCAGAAACATACTAGAGAGAAGCTCAGTGACCGGGAACTCCTTGGTATAGTCATGAAGAATCTATTCTATGGAAGGATAACATACTTACACTCGGATAAGGGGCAAGAGATGGCCCCAACTATGGGAACAAATGAAAACACGCTACTTGTCCGTAAGCTGCCAGTTGTTGATACAAGGTATGTTACTTGCCATTAAGGGTTTGTCTTTTTAGTTCCACTTGGTGTTTCATGAAATGTGGCTCTGTAGTTGCATTGCTAGTTATTTGATGGCGATATGGGATCACGTTAATCTTAAGTCATAAACATTGGATTATTTATGTTGCCTTTCTTGCGTAGGAGCTGTACTTTAATCTCCATTAGTTGATTGGCACAGACAACTATATTCAACTCCGATGAGCTCATTGAAATTGTAAATTATACAATAATCAGTGGAATCCCTTTAGCTCGCAGCCTTTTCTAGGTTAAGTGTATGTATTATTAGTGATTCTCATCTAGTTTTCTTGCTTTGTTATCTAGGTACATTTTCGTTGGGGATGCTGTTGTCTTCAAGGACCCGAATGAAAAAAAGAAGTATATAGTCAGAAGATTAGCAGCTGTAGAGGGATCTGAAATGGTATCAAGTGATGAGAAAGATGAGCCTTTTGTTCTCGAAAAGGATCAGTGCTGGGTCGTAGCTGAGAACCAAGAGATGAAATCTAAGGTACATCACTTACTTACTCCCTTACATTATACAATTGCAAAATCCCACTCGCAACTTAAACCATGTAATACCGCATTACATAAGAGAAACTAAATCTCTGTATACTTTGGTATGTATTGATAGGAAGCATATGATAGTCGAACATTTGGTCCGATTTCAATGGCGGACATAGTGGGAAGAGCTATATATTGTCTGAGGACAGCCGTGGATCATGGTCCAGTAAGCAACAGGTAAGAGAACAGTTTATCGTCCCATATCAGCTTTATCTTCCTTATATTCTTGTTTTGACTTGAGGAAAACAAATCCTGGAATTGTTGCTCTTATCAGTGAATTTGCCATGGAAGAGGATTCACCAATCCTGGCGGTAGAACTCGATGTGGATGAATTGGCTAAAGACCACAAGGCGTAATAATGAAGAACCTTTCTTGCACCACTTTTCACTGTGTCTTTGTTTCACTTATAAACTCCAATTTAGTTGTCATTGGAGATATTTGTGGCAAATGTTGGCCCGTTGGTTCTTAAGCTTGATATGGATGCTGTTGAGTGTTGAGGAAACGGTTCATCATGAGCTTTTCATCCTCTAGAAACAACCATTTCTTCCAAACCATGGTTTTAAACCGAACCGAAGAAGACTGTGACGAAAATAATAATATGAAATTGATTCTGATTTCGGTTTGGAAGAATTGTAACCGAAATTAGACCGAATTGAATTATTGGTTTGCGTTACTACAATCGGTTCTAAAATTTCTCGGTTTATTGTTTTTTTTTTTTTTCCGCAAATTTCACAAAGCCCATAATAACCTAACTGGAAAAAGCCCAATATCAAGATTTGTGTTACCAAGACAAGCCAGAGAAGACGAAAGTCGAGAAGCATAAATCTCTCTTCTTTGCTCCTGGAGTCTGTCCATGGCGATGTCGGGAACTTTCCATTTGACTTCTGACTATGTACCTGGTACTTCACCATCCTCTACCCTTTTCATGTCTCTCTCTTTCTCTTTCTCTCACATGTCGTTGATAAAATGTTCCTCTTCTTCTTTTTTATAATTGTCGTTGATAGTTGTTAAGGTATCTTATCTATATCTATGTGTGTCTCTATTTGTTTTCCGGGAATATTGTTAGTGTTCTTCCTTGAATTCTCTCCGAGCACTACTGTTTTATGCCCCTGTCACCACCGTGTGACGAGAGATTATTTTGTTTTGTTTTGTTGTCCACCAGTTGCTCGATGAAATGACTCTTCGAGTGTTATATAAAATTCCGCTTATTCATGTGTGGGCTCTTACATGCTTTTGTACTGGCCTAACGAATTGTACTATCTTTTAATCTGCTTACTCTCTGTGGTATTTGCTTGGTAACACAGGTTACACACTTTCAGACAGCCGTTCCTTCTCTACCTCTGCTGTTTCAAGAAGAACACTTTCCATCTTACCTTGCTCTTCCTGTCTGGATCACAAGAATGGGCGTCTGAAATCTGTCTCCAATAAGAATGCTTTTCTATGCCGAGCTAGTTCTGGCGGCTATAGGAGAAATCCTGATTTCTCTAGACTTAATAAGCATGGTTTCCGGGGAAACAACAGGCAGAGCGAAGGGAGAGACGATCTCGATATCGAAAACTCTGATATGTTGTCTTCAAGAAATGGGCCTTTATTCTCTCTATCTAGCTCCCCCAAATTCCAAGCTATCTCATCCCCTGGACCTAGAGAGAAAGAGATAGTCGAGCTTTTCAGAAAGGTTCAAGCTCAGCTCCGAGCTCGTGCTGCATCAAAGAAAGAAGAAAAAAAGATTGAAGAAGCTTCTAAAGGGCAGGGAAAAGAAAGTGAAACTGTTGACTCCCTTCTTAAGTTACTAAGGAAACACTCGGGAGAGCAAAGCAAGAAGCAAGTTAGCAAATTTAGCAGCCAGGGAGAAGTACAAGAAGATACTGTCGACAAACAAAATCGCAATGGAAATCTTGTCAATTCAGGGAACAAAGATAATAATGCATCATCCTTTACCAGACCAACATCAAGCTTCAGAAGAAAGTCGCCAGTACCAAGATCTAAATCACCGCCAGCTTATTCTAGTGAGGCAACTTTTGATCAATCATCGAGTTACAGCGTAACCTGGACCCAGAAGAAGGATACAGTAGAGTTGCAGGATGAACCTGAACATGAGCCTGAGATTGAGCATGAGCCTGAGTACGAGCACGAACCTGAAAATGAGTCAGAACCTGGGCCTCTGACAACTATGCTTAAAAAAGAGTCAGAGCTGAAGCCAGATTCATCATCATTGTTTCAAGAGGAGGAGGATGATGAAGTGACTTTAGATGATGATGGTATTTTAGATGTGTTTTCAGATGATGATGAGTCTCACGATGATGCTGATGAAGATAGTGATGAAGCTGAGGAAGAAGCCGTGAAAGACTTGAGTAAACTGAAGCTGATGGAACTGAGAGGCCTAGCAAAGTCACGAGGACTAAAAGGGTTTTCAAAGATGAAGAAAGCCGAACTAGTGGAGTTACTTAGTAGTAATTCCAGCTAATTGGACAGTGAAAGAGACCCAAACACAGCTGAATTTTGCTCTGTATGCACCAGTTGAATGAGTTACTCTCTCTGTTTTCTGTTTGTTTGAAAAATACTGGCTGGCTGTGAGGTTTTTTATTTGAAGGTATTATTATTACACTGATGTACCTTGTCAACTACTGTTTGCAGACATTATTTGGTGTTCAATCATGGATTTTCAAAAGTCTATTACAAAGAGGTTGATATTTGTTGTTTTGATGTTCTAGGGCAATATAGGTCACCCAAAACTTCTAAGTAACTTCAAATTCTTTAACTAAACCTTTTCTTGGTTGAGAGACTCACTCTAAGTCAGTTATGCTGTCTCAAAAATGTGATTGGATTCAGCTCCTTGAAGGTGGGTCCAGACCTAGCCAGAATAATTGATAAAAATCATCCCATTCTCTGGTTTAGTTGTCACTTGTCAACCACGTTTTTATCATTTTATGCTTCTCATTGGTTTTTTATGCTTCGAAGAACCATTATTGTGTTTAGTTAGTACTTAGTTTAGTTGATGGTGATATATTTGTTATAACTTATAGTGGAGTCATCGCTGGATCATCGATAATATCAATGGTGCTTCTTTGGTAATGGTTTTTTATAAGTTACCTCGTTTTAATTTTATTAGCCAAGAAGCTGTCTCTGTAAAATCAAGATCGCACTACCAGTAATTGCTACGGCGAAACAAAAACAATTTTTGACGAGCATTCACTGTCTTCTTCTTCTTATGTTTACAAATTTTAGGTTTATCACAATTGCTCAATGGAGTAATCGAGGATCACATACATATATACACCAGTGCCGGCTCAGATAAGAGGGCGGGCGGTGCGACGGCCAGGGGCCCAATTCCGTTTTCCAATAATTAATGGGCCCATTTTTAAAATTATTTTTATAAAAGTATTAAAAAATTATATTACAACATAAAAATAAAATTTATAAGGGCCCATAAATTTTTTTATTTACTGTTTTTAGTTTTAATAATTAAATTTTTATTAAAAATATCATACAAAATTTTTTTATAACACAAAAATACTATAAAAAAAAATTCTAAGGGCCTAAAATTTTTTTTGCCCTAAGATCCATCAAAGTATTGAGCCGGCACTGATATACACATAAGTAAGTTATAATCGAGCTTGAGAACGCCAAATCTATTAGGAAAAGCTATAGCAATGGTTACTTAATATCTTTTTTGTCAGTTAGCCACTACTTTTAGTGAGCTATATGGCCGGTCCTAGAAATTTGAGGGTCAAAGCAACAAAACATTTTTTTTAGGGTTATTATGAACAGTTATAAAATTTGGGAGCTTTTTCTTAAACATAATATTTTTCGGGGGCCTATTTATAAATATTTTCTCTTGCAAAATTTTTAAAAAAATTTGGGGCCCCATTCATTTGTTTCATGCCCCTGCTTTCAGGGCCGGCCCTGGCTATATAAGAGTTTAAAATGCGATTGTATAGTAAATTAGTAATTCATTGTGTCTGTACCCAAAGAAAAAAAAAAGTAATTCATTGTGCATAGAAAAAAAAAAGGAATATTCTTTTAAAAGTATGCGACCACCATTAGAACAACAATAGACTTTCTTTAATCTAGGCATCCACTAAACATGTTTACTGCTAGTTACAGTATAAGACATCACCATAGCTTTAAACAATACTCCCTCCGTTTCACAAATAATGTCATTTTAAGGTTTTAATCTCGTTTCACAAAAAATGTCGTTTTGTGTTTTCAATGCAGTTTTAAAGACTAATTCTCTTTTTTAACCTCACTATTTTAGCTTATTAATTAGAGAGAGGGTAATATTTAGTGTATTAATAAGGGGTAAAAATAAAATTTGTTTAATTTTCTTAATTTGTGTGAAAAATTCTAGAATGACACTCTTTGTAAAACAGAGGGAGTGTTAAAAAAATATATATATATATTGCTAAGAGATCTTTAGTAAAAAAACTTATTATATGACGTCAAAAGAAAAACACAAAAAAAATCAAAGGGTTTTCTGCAAAAAAACCCTCCAAGTCATTTTTGATTGCAATTTAATCCTCCAAATCCGACTTATGCAAGTCAACCCCATGAAGTCCAAAGTCACCCGCTAAATAGCCCTCAGTCGTATCGATGACGTGGCAACGTTGAATTCCGTTTAAAAACATAACGGATGTCGAAACGACACCGTTTTGCTTCTGCTAAAAAACGACACTGGAATTCTCTTAAAACTTAGGGTTCGAAATTGGGAGATTCATTCTTATTTTACATCTTCTTCTTCATCTCAAATTGGGGGTCCGAAATTGGGAGATTGATTCTTCTTTTCCATTTCGATCTTCTTCTTAATCGAACATGTCTGATAGCTCAAGGTCAACCTCTATGCCCAATGGTATTCTTGCGGATCGATGTCACGATGATGAATTTGACTATGGGATTCCTACTCATTGTTTTTGTGGTGGAAGAGCACAGCTTGATACTCAATCAACGATGAACCCGGGAAGACGATTCTACACATGTCAAAATTCCGATGTAAGTGTTTGTTGAATTGTGTTTTGGTGAATTTGGTTTGAATTTGGTTTGAGTTTTTTGTTGAATTTTGGTAGGATGGGGCACATCACATACGGAAATGTTTTGATGAGGCTGTGATGCAGGAATTTACTTACCTTCTCGGAGAATTGCATAAAATGCATGAGACGCTTCAAAGGCATAAAGTCGAGATTCTTCATATTTATGATCTCCATGATGAAAATGTGATGGAGTTTGCTAGGCTTAGGGAGATGATTGCAAAGAAAAGTGATGGAATAGCTTTGGAATTGAAGAATGTGCTTGTTGCAATTTTTGTTTTGGTAGCAATCATAATCTACTTGTTTAAGTAGATTATTACAATGTTTAGAAAACTCTCTCTCTTTAGTAGTATGCGGATGAAGTTCTTTCACTTTTTGGTTGTCTTTGAAAGGATTTTCAATGTTCGTCACAAACAATTGGTTTTGTAATATGGGGTTTGAAATATTTTGTCTAGTAATATGATTTGTGTTTTGGTCTAAATCATGTGTTTGTGTGTGTGATAGGTTTTGTAAATGCTTAGTACCACAAAAAACAAAACACAAGGTGAAAAATCCAACAAAACAGAACACATAATGATAAGGTTTCCACCAAAACACAAACATGATGTTAAACCGACAAAAGGTATCCCATAACAACACAACAAAACAAACAACATCCGATAAACATTATCTAGTTTGAAAATATAAAAGGGAAGCATCAAATGAAAAAGCCACATCTCATTTCTTCTTGCCACGACCACGTCCAACAGCAAGCTTCTTTCGTTCCCTGGCTGCATAAAGAGTGCTTGGAAGGACTGTGTTATCTCGTGTATCAACGACAGACCTACCAACATGGATATAGTCATCACCAGTTACAGGACTAGTGAAGACACCGTAACCTTCCTGCAACAAAACACATCGAATTTTGATGAACATTTCTAGTTTGATGACAACAAAAAAAAAAGTTTGATGTACTCACTCTTAGTAGAGTTCTAGGCCCTGTGTCATACATAGGCTCTGTTCTTTCAGGAGGTGGTTGAGAGGATGATGCACCATCAAACTGACTTTTACGAGGTCTTCCACGACCTCTCTTAGGGAGTGCAGATGAAAGGCTTGGAAGATCTTCAACTTCATTTGATTGACTTGGAAAGCTTGGCAGGCTTGGAAGGCTTGGAAGGCTTGGTTCAGCTTCAGAAATCGAGGCAAATGGTCTCTTTCGTGGCCTACCTGGTGGTTTAGGTGGTGGCTTAGGCTTCGGTCCAGTCTTGCATTTGAGTTTGTTGTGACCTTCTACTCCACATAAACCACAATGCTGTACATAAAACAGATAATAAAAGAGATTTCTTTAGATGTAAACAGAAATACTTAAAAGGAATAAACAGAAATACTTACAATTTTGGTTCCTCTTTTGGTCATTTTCTTTGCATCTCTTGGTTCACCTTTCTCTTTCTTTCTCTTCTTTCCTGGTGGTCTTCCACTAGGCTTCTTAAACGGAGGAGGTTTTACCCTTGGAGCTGAAGTTATTCTCCACAAGTTCATGCCATTTACAGGTTTCATCAAGTTCAAATAACATCTTTTCAGCTTCTCTGTGGTGAACCAAGGAGATATCAAAGTCTTAGGATCTTGATCACTGTTCTTCTCATGCCTCAGACATGAAATAATGTGGCTACAAGGTATCCCACTTACCAAATACATTCTACAACTACACGAGACCACACCCCGCATTTGTACAATAAAGCCATCCGTACGCAGATTGGTCTTGTAGTTGAAATAGGCAACCTCATAGTTTCCCAAACCGCAACTTAAAGGACGACAGTTCTTTGCTAAATCAATTTGCTGGTCTAGCAAAGCTCTAGATCTGGGAGTGTACTCTCCTTTTGCTTTCTCTGCTTCAGCTCTTTTCTTCTCATTAGAGACCATAACTCTTTTTCTTATCTCTTCTAGCATCTCAACAATTGGTTTGGTTCTTGCAATCCGAATTGCAGCATTGAATGACTCTCCAAGATTGTTTTCCACAGCACTACACTTCGAGAACTCAGTGAAAAAAGCCCTGGACCATGGACAGAAAATAGATATCTTCAAGTCATTATAAGCATCAAGTGAATAATTCTTCAGCTCTTCCATCTTTCTATCAAACTGAGCAGGATAATAACAATCAGCAGCAGCCCAAAATAAGTCTTCAAATTCTGCTCCAGAATGTTTTTTCTTCCAGTTTGCATGAACATGTCTAGCACACATTCTATGTTCAGCAAACGGCAGAACATCCTTCACTGCTGCAATCAATCCTTTTTGCTGGTCACTACCTAATGTTAACCCATTTCCTGGCCCCAAATCTAAGTCATACATTAAATGCTCAAGAAACCACATCCAATTTGGAGTATTTTCACAATCCACTATCCCCCAAGCTATAGGAAACATTTGATCATTAGGATCTCTTCCACAAGCCACTAACAACATTCCTGACATTCTCCACTTCAGAAATGTTCCATCAAGATGAATAATCTCCTACAAGCTGCCTTCCATCCATCTTTTAGAGCAGCAAAACAACAATAAAATCTATGAAATTTTTCTTGTCTTACCTCCAATGCCACTGTAGATCCCTCATTGCTTCTTTTCAACTCAGCCACATAATCAAAAAGCCTTGAAAAAGACTCTGCTTGCTCATCATCAAAAATCTGCAAGCATCTCAGGCGTGTCCTCTCGCAGATTGTCCAAGGAACATTAATATTACGTCTCAAAAGCTTATTTTGCAACTGGGTTGCAGAGAAATCCGGATTAAGTCTGAATTCTTCAAGGTAAAGATCAGCAATGCGAGCATTAGTGAGAAGTGACACTTTACCTTGCCAAGTGCAATCATGTTCATCATTCAAGGATCTAATAACCACTCTACTACAGCTGCTATTTATAGTGGCAGAAATCCTCCAAGGACACTTCTTCTCTGAACATATTGCTACCACACGCTTGCTATCCGACTTATCATACTTAATGTCCCTCCTCTTCTTCACTGCATACTTGTTAACAGCATTTTTAAAGGACTGTATTGTGTTGTACTCATCACCAATACTAAATTTTGGATACTTGCTCTCATCAACAGCTGCATGGCCTCCATCACTCTCACTGCTGCTGTCACCATTCTGCTCTTCATTTTCATCTTGAGGATTACCACCTTCATCACCAATAGCTAACTCACCCTCATTATCTTCATCTGCCAAGTAACCGAGATTACTATCCACACGCCGACCTAAGTATGGATCATCTTCCCTGACAACGTACAGAGTTAAGGCACCTGCTCCAACAGCGTAATGTACCACCTTCTTTAACACGTCCTCGCTATCAATGTCTTCTTTGTTCTCAGGAGATTTTGGTGGAAACCATGAGACTTTTCTCATGTTCTCTTCATACCCGATTAGCTCCACAACAAGCGTTACAACCGAGTTAATGCTAAAAGTGGCCGCCGACATCAGACCCACTTCATGTGTCTCTCCACCATGGTAAAATCCATCGTTTTTTGACCAATATCCTCCAACATATAAGAACAGATCGAAACTGCACACAAGAACAGATGGATTTATTCTATGAAAAGAAGCAAGCTAAGAAAAACAAAGATCTCGACCCATAAACAAGGAACCTTACCTCATCGCAGCCGTACTCTCTTCTTCACCCAATCCCACCACGCAAAAGAATCCAACGGGTATGAAGAATCCAACGATGCGAGTGAAACAAACCCCAATCTATCCAATCCCACGATGCGAGTGAAAGAAATCGAACCACTCTCCTATCCGAATCGATCCACTCACCAATCCCAATCGAACCACTCTCCTATCTCAATCGATTCGTATCCCTACAGACTCTAATCCCAATCCAACTCGCGATCAAGATACCATCTTTCCCCAAATCGATTTCACCCAAATTTTGTAACCCTAATTGTTTTCCCCCAAATCGATTTGAAGTTTATGAGAAAACCCTAATTTTTTCCCCTTTATCGATTTAACCCGATACACATAACATCATGTCGTTTTTTAAAGAATAAAACGACAACAACTAATTAAACCCATGCCGTTTTTGCCTCCTTAATACGGTACGTTTCACTCTCCGTCTAATGTTTCAACGTTGCCACGTCATCGATACGACTGAGGGCTATTTAGCGGGTGACTTTGGACTTCATGGGGTTGACTTGCATAAGTCGGATTTGGAGGGTTAAATTGCAATCAAAAATGACTTGGAGGGTTTTTTTTGCAGAAAAATCAAAATATATGTTTAGCATGATACGAACATTTAGAATTTTATATCCTATAGTAACCTTTTAATCAACCAAAAGTAGTACAACGACACATAGAAAGAGGACTAATATAGGAATTAGGAAACGTAAATGACTTTTATTCATGTGGGTTACAAATTAAAGGAAGATATAAGTCTTAACTAAAACAAATCAAAACTCAGAAATGTCGCAAATTTCTCCAACTATACGACTACTAGTGAGATGGTCAAACCAAAACTCCATGTCATGGTTATCCAATTTCGAATAGTTATACCCCTTATCATTTTTATCTAATGAGCCCTCCCAATTCTCTATCTTTTGCTCATTCTTCTCACCATCTCCTGAAATGTTACAGTCCATCAATACGACTTCTGACCAAAAGCTCTCATCTATAACTGCAAGAACATCTTCGGATGACGTCGCAGAGTCTTTGTTGTTATTGGAGATGTCGTTATTGTTTCCCGATGTTGTAATTTCTGAAATGTCGGCGCTACTGCTAGATTGTTGTTGCAGCCTCTCCGCAGCTGTAGTAGAGGCGAAATTTTCCTTGTTATTTTGATCTTGATTATGGTGGAGTCTTTTCTTTAAATGAGTGTGCCAAACATTTTTAATTTCGTTGTCTGTTCGTCCTGGCAATTTTGCAGCTATCGCAGACCATCTACCAAAAGAAAGATATATCAAACAAAATGTCACATGTATGATTCACTATAATACGTCTACATTGTTGTGATGAGAACAAAGAGCGAGTAAAACAAAAGAAAAGTTATTGAAGTTCATGTGTATATGGTTAAAAGAATTTGCACATGTCTTACGCTGATCACAGTGCCTATCTTGTCTAGTAGTGAATAAAAATTGTTTATGAGAAGAAGAAAAAAGTATAATTAGAGGAAAGTAAAAATTGAAATTATTTAATGGACAAAGGCAATCACGGGTTGGAATCTTCTCAGTTCATAGCCCCACAAAGATATAATATTTTACTGACAAAGCAAAACATATATAAAAAGACAATTCTTAAGAAAGATTGTCAAGTAACCTAGCTAGTCATCTCAGTTAAAAACAAACTAAATTTCCAAAGTAATGTTACTTTTTCACATTTTGATGTCCCAAAATCTTTCATCTACAAATGAACATTTACCTTTTTTTTACTATAACATGAACTAAACAGAGAAACTAGTTATCGAAAGAAAATTGTGATTGACTTATTTAAACAAAAAAAAAATGATTGACTTCTCAAAGAGTTCAAAAAAAATATGTGAGTGATGATTTCTCAAAGATTAATGTTTAATTTCTGGTTCAAAGAATATAGGGATCAAAAAAAAAACTAAAATTTCGCAAATAACAGGTAATGAAAAGGAGGAGGAACCTGTTGCCTAAGATTTGATGTAAGTTGATGATAGTATCTTCTTCATGAGGAGTGAAATTGCCACGTTTGATGTCTGGCCTCAAATAATTAATCCAACGAAGCCTGCAACTTTTTCCGCACCGAAGTAGCCCTAATCATTTCACAAACACCATTATTAACTTTACACAAATATATACTATATAACAATAATACTCATCATCTAATCAAATCAAATGCTAGATAAAATTTTGTTAATATATATCAATTAGCATTAGAAAAGGACTTATTTACCGGCTAGTTTGGGGAGAGCTCTCCAATTGGGATGGCCATGGAGACTAATATAATTGATCAAGATTCGATCTTCTTCAGCACTCCATGGCCCTTTCTTCAATCCTATTTTCTCACAGCATGGTCTTCTTCCCATTCTTGTTTTCTTATCAAACAAATTGTTAAACGAGGAGAGAAAGAAGAAATGGAAGAAGAAGAAGGTTTATGTTCGTGGAAAAGCGAAGGAAGCCAAATGTTGGAAGTAACTAATAAGTGTGCGATGGCTAAGTGTGTTAATATATATATATAGAGAGGGATAATTGACAAGCTGGAAATTATTTTTCTACTTTTGGCACACAAGGTCCAAAGTTTTCCCAACTTATTTTCCACTACTATTTTCAAAGAATAGTTATCTTTAATATTACAGAATTTTTGGTATTTCACCGTGGAAATAATTAGGTCATCTATAATCTATTGTTGATTATTTGTTTTTAAAAAGCAATGAAAGTTAAATTTGGTTTAAGAGTAATGGTATGTATTTAGTTGATTATCAATGAGTGTCGAGTGGTTTAGTGTAGACGACTGATAAGTTGTATATAAACTAGATGCATGGAACTAATAGTATAGAGACTTCATACAAATAGTTGAGAGTGTTTTACTTCAAACCACGACTACCTGACAACTACAGAGCACGGCTATGATTGAGACTATTCATTTATATGAGTATTAAATATGTACGAGTAATAGCCACATATTTATATGTTTTGACATAAGATAAAATCAAATATATGTACGCTTCAATCTGACCGTACGTAGTTTAAAATTCAATAGAATGGCCTAATGCTCAAAATTTGAAGTTTTATATTGAACACTAAACTTTTAATCTTACCACACTTCCGATGTGGGACGCATAACATAAATGTATCCAAAGAATGGACCACCAAGAATTACAATAACAAGAGCACAACTGAACTAGCAATGGTATCATCGACACATCTCATCTTTGTCGATGACTTTTTTCTCAAGATTTTCGAAATAGAAATTTCAAGTATAATAAAATAGTACTAAAGGCCAAAGAATAGGGTGATTTAATGGTCCTCTCCTCGATAAGATCAGTAGGCCCAAGATAGATATTTCAAATTCAGTCGCACTTGTCGGGTAAGTTAAAGCAATAAATAACCACCACCAGGTAGGGTTCAGGCCCTCTCATCTGGCTATAGATGACGAAACGTGTTAAAACGCCTACTTCTGATATTGTGTAGAGGCCCAAAATAAGCCTCATAGGAGAACCAAAAAGGCCCAAAATTACGAAACACTCCTTAATTCCATATTGCGCATCTCAGCCTCAGCTTTGTTTGAGATGGTTTTTATATGCAGCTCGATAAAAAATAAACTCGACACCTCTGAACAAAACGAATATAAAATGTCTTCGTCGGATTAATTGAATCCCAAATTGTAACAAAAAATCAATAAACCGGACAAAACTGGTTAGCACTTGGCAGAATTTTCAAGTGAGTTTACGAAAACACCCTTTCCCGCATAGCTTTTGTTTCTAATATTTTTCCATACGTCACGTGGGACCCAGTTAATATTCTTCACAAAAAATCCGCTACCTTGCCTTGGAAACATATTTTGCATGACCCAACAAACATGAAATTAAAAAAATACTCCACTTAACAATGAAATAATACAAATAAAGCCTTTATCTTATTTATAATATCATCGGTCATTGTATATCAGAAGTCAGAAGTCAGAAGTGCTAGACAAAATGTACAATGTTCAATCTTTTTTGACCTAATAGAAAAAGCTTCCGCTGACAAACTATGATCAATATTATTTCCTTTAGATGTCAAAAAATACTATAGCTACTAACTTCATATAATATTTTGTGAATGTCTCGTTTCTTAATTTTTTGTTAAAACTCGGCCCTATTTATACAAAAGACAATGCGAAAAAATCTTTAAACAACGGGAGTTTTACTACTAAAAAAAAACTTCGAAATTGAAAGTGTAATTAAGAACTCTCCATTATATTTGAAGGATTCAAATCAACCTTAACATTTCTCAGAAAATATAAGGAATAGACCGAAATACCCCTGAAGATCATCTCCCAAAACGGCAAAACCTGAGAGAATCGTGACGGGACCCACACGAAGAGAGACACGTCATGAAACTTACAGACTGTAACTAACCACCGGCCTGTCTTGCCACAAAGAGAAATTTCATGATCCAACCAAAACCCTCGTTACTAAAAAAATGTAACTTCTTAAAAAAAAAAACAAAGGCTCTAAAAGATTCAACTTATAAACTAAAAGAACTCAAATATGTAACTTACTATTTCTTTTACCAATAAGGTAACAAAAAATTTCATTTCAATAAAGATGTATCAAATTAGGTATTGTCACGCGCAAAAAAGAAATCTGGACTTTACCAGAGTACCACCATTAATTTTTATAGATAAAACAGAAACATTAGTTTCCAATTTTGAATATTACGATACGAACAAACAAGACAGTAAGACACTAGAGTTTTGAGAAAGAAGAGAAATAATTATAAATACGTTTTGAAAATATATAACAAAAGGAAAACAAATGTTTGTTTTGAAATTAAAATTTATGTCCCCCGTTCGACCACAAATAAATAACAGACGTATTTTATAAATACAAAAAAAAAAAAAGGTTTAATGTGTCATCTTCCACTCTATTTATTTGTACTCTCAAATTGCAAACGTATAGGCATTTTAAAAAGAGAGAGAGAGAAAGAGTTGTTAATGTAAGTCTCTTCTTGGCGTGAATTCGGATGCTTTAATCGGAAAAGGTTCTTCGGCGAATCATCAGCCAAGTCGGTAACAACTTACCTTTCTCTTAGTCTTTTATTTCTAATAACCTGATCATTAGATATTACAAGAATTCATCTAAGCTTAGACTTTGTTGATTTCTTAGATGGTTAGAACAGATTTGTTTGAGTTTAGGTTGCAGTTTTCAATATATAACCTAGGAAATCAAAATTTTGTAAATGTTTGCAGATTTTGAAACCATCTTTCTTAGCCCTTTGGACCGGTTTGGGTACATGGAAGGAGGAGGCATGTTTGAAGAAATTGGGTGTTTTGATCCAAATGCTCCAGCAGAAATGACGGCTGAGAGCAGTTTCTCTCCGGCTGAGCCACCACCGACGATCACGGTCATCGGTAGCAACAGCAACAGCAACTGCAGTTTAGAAGATCTCTCTGAATTCCACCTCAGCCCACAAGACTCTTCTCTACCTGCCTCAGCCTCAGCTTATGTTCATCAGCTTCACGTCAATGCTACGCCTAATTGTGATCATCAATTCCAGAGTTCGATGCACCAAACCCTTCAAGGTCCATCGTATCCACAACAGTCGAATAATTGGGACAATGGTTACCAAGATTTTGTGAACTTGGTTCCTAATCATACAACTCCTGACCTACTTAGTCTCTTGCAATTACCAAGATCCTCACTTCCGCCATTCGCAAACCCTAGCCTTCAAGATATTATCATGACAACATCTTCCTCTGTTGCCGCCTATGACCCGCTCTTCCACCTGAATTTCCCTTTGCAGCCTCCTAATGGGACTTTCATAGGAGTTGATCAAGATCAAACTGAGATAGAAAACCAAGGAGTGAATTTGATGTATGATGAAGAAAACAACAACCTAGACAATGGTCTAAACCGTAAAGGGAGAGGATCGAGAAAGCGGAAAGTTTTCCCTACCGAACGCGAGAGAAGAGTTCACTTCAAAGACCGGTTTGGTGACTTAAAGAATCTAATTCCAAATCCCACCAAGGTTTTATACTTACTTATATACTAACTTCTTCTTCAAGTAATAAACTTTGCAAACTAAACCTTTTTTCTTATATCTCTAGAATGATAGAGCATCAATCGTCGGAGAAGCGATAGATTACATCAAAGAGTTGTTAAGGACGATCGATGAGTTCAAGCTGCTAGTCGAAAAGAAAAGAACAAAACAGCGGAACAGAGAAGGAGATGATGTTATTGATGAGAACTTCAAGGCTCAAAGCGAAGTAGTAGAACAATGTTTGATCAATAAGAAGAACAATGCCTTGAGATGCTCATGGCTGAAGAGGAAATCGAAATTCACTGAGGTCGATGTACGCATCATAGACGATGACGTAACCATCAAGATCGTGCAGAAGAAGAAAATCAATTGTTTGGTCTTTGTATCCAAAGTCGTTGACCAGCTTCAGCTTGATCTTCACCATGTAGCTGGTGCACAAATCGGAGAGCACCACAGTTTCTTGTTCAACGCCAAGGTTTGTCATAAATTTCAATTTATCTCTTAATAAGACCAAAAAAAAAAAAAGGTTTTAGACTAATAAGTAATTGTGATTTTAACAGATTTGTGAAGGATCTAGTGTTTATGCAAGTGCCATAGCAGATAGAGTAATGGAAGTGTTGGAGAAACAATACATGGAAGCTCTTTCGACCAATAATGGCTATCACTGCTACTCCAGTGATTAATGCGTTTTCACCTTAGCTGGTCATTTCTTTGATTATGAATAATTAATAATCACATTAGTAATATTTTCCGTATTGTTGTTCTTAAATTAGCCTCTGTTTCTATTTTTTTTTTTTCTTTCTTGTTTTGGGTTTCATTACCTGTTCCACTCATATCCCTCGAAATTTCTTAGATTAGTTTTCTTGATTTTATATGTGAGAAAACGTTTCATAGTACAAAATTAAACATTTTTTGCCCAAATTAGAACAATTCAATTCATTCAATTACACACACATTCTCATAGATAATCAGAAGCAATCAATGGTTTAAGCAATTTGCCAAATAAAATCAAATCCTAACCAAGAACATTGATCTTGCTTTTTGTAATAATAATAGATAGAGATTGCAAGCATAGAGTTTTCTACAAATTGTCAAAAAAGGAAAACAATCAGTGCTAAGTGAAAAAAAGGAAATAATAAACACATTAAGAGTTAAGAAAAAGGAAACAACACAAAGAAAAAGGAAATAACAGAGAAAGAGTAAAAAAGAAAATGGGAAATCTTTGAATCCGAAGATGAGTCTATAAATACAGTCGTCTCCAGCTTTCCTCTCTTTCTCGGTGTAATCGTTTTTAGTATCAAAAACCAAAGAAACACAGAGAGTTTTAGAGAGTGAGAAAGATGCAATTTCTTACCCAATTTTCTCTGATTTTACGATTTCTCCTCTTCGTTTCATATTTATTCTCCAACTTATTTGCTTGATTTGTTGCTCTTCGCAAAATCCTCGCCAACCAGACCAGATACGAGTGTTAGTGACGGAAGATGATGCTCGCTCCTTCGTTTAGAATCGTTCGAAGTAATTAAAGCTATCGGTGGTTGTCCAAGAAAAATCGACAATCGACGACGACGGAGAGAGTGGGGGATTCGTTTCCGATCACGGTGGTGGAAGAGTGGTTTGCTGCGAGATCAGAGATTTGTCGTGGAGGAGTAAGGACAACATCAAAACCATTATTAGTCAGGTCCAATTTCTATCCCATCCTAATATTTATGTTTTAGGTCATTTGTTTTAGTTTTTTATCTTGGATACTAATTTGCATAATAATATGAAAACTAACCGGATTTTGGATCCAGCATTAGTCGTTAGCGATTCCAAACATTCAACTTGTTTTTCTTATTATTATGAAGATTTAGCATTCAAAATTTTTATTCGGATTTTTAAAAGTGGTTTTTAAAATTTTGATTTTGTTTTTTTTTTGGATTTTAAAAGCTTTTCTTTCTTATGTTTGAATATTAAATTTACATAATGATATGAAAGCTAACCGGATTTTGGATCCAGCATTAGTCGTTAGCGATTCCAAATATTCAACTTGTTTTTCCTATTATTATATAGATTTAGCATTCAAGTTTTTAATTCGGATTTTTAAAAATAGTTTTTAAATTTTTGATTTTGTTTCTTTTCGGATTTTAAAAAGCTTTTCTTTCTTAAGTTTTTTTTTTTAAAAAAAAATTGTTGTTTGAATACTAAAATTACATAATGATATTAAAACTAACCGGATTTTGGATCCAACATTAGTCGTTAGCGATTCCAAACATTCAACTTGTTTTTCCTATTATTATGTAGATTTAGCATTCAAGGTTTTAATTCGGTTTTTAAAAATGGTTTTTAAAATTTTTATTTTGTTTCTTTTCTGATTTTTAAAAGCTTTTCTTTCTTATGCTTGAATACTAAAATTACATAATGATATGAAAACTAACCGAATTTTGGATCCAGCATTAGTCGGTAGCGATTCCAAATATTCAACTTATTTTTCCTATTATTATGTAGATTTAGCATTTAAGTTTTTAATTTGGATTTTTAAAAATGGTTTTTAAAATTTTGATTTTGTTTCTTTTCGAATTTTTAAAAGGTTTTCTTTCTTATGTTTGTTTTTTTTTTTAATTGTTGTTTGAATACTAAAATTACATAATGATATGAAAACTAACCGGATTTTGGATCCAGCTTTAGTCGTTAGCGATTCCAAATATTCAACTTGTTTTTCCTATTATTATGTAGATTTAGCATTCAAGTTTTTAATTCGGATTTATAAAAATAGTTTTTAAAATTTTGATTTTGTTTTTTTTTCAGATTACTAAAAGCTTTTATTTCTTAAGTTTGTTTTTTAAAATAAAATATTATTTGAATACTAAATTTACATAATGATATGAAAACTAACCGGATTTTGGATCCAACATTAGTATTTAGCAATTCCAAACATTCAATTTGTTTTTTTCTAATATTATGTATATTTAGCATTCAAGTTTTTAATCAGATTTTTAAAAATAGTTTCTAAAATGAAGATCACGCCTGAACGTTTACTTAAACCATCTTTTCCATAATCTAAAACGTTTCATCGTAAATTAGTAACTGTTGTTGTTCATAACTAACACAAGTTGCGTGATATGATTATTGACTTTTGGTCGTCGGGTCAACTGCTAAGTGGAGCTGTGCGTTTCGGCTCAGAGTTAGTTTTTGATTGGGCCCTGTTTCTGGTATAGCCCAGTAACCTTGTTGCAGCCCAACCAATAAGAAAAATTATAATTTCGTGTCAGAAAATATATAAAAAAAACATTTATATAGCATCTATATTGAGACAGATTGTATAATTAATCTATACTATTAATTGGGAATCACTCAAAAATAAAGAACCTTTTTGTTATAGAATATTACATGAAATGCCATTGGTATTTTTGAATTGGAAAAAAAAAAGCTAAAAAATCGGAAAAAAGCATTTGTGTCCATTTGATATATGTTTTTTATATAAAAAAATATCTGAAATTAAATCAACTAATTAATAACTACGCTATATTTATGGAAATCGTTTTAAGTAGTTTCCATAAAATCAACAAATTAATAACTACCCAAATTTATGGAACTCTTTTAAAGTAGTTTCCATAAAAATCTAACTGTTAATTTTATAATTGAAAGGTAAAATTATTTAATTTCGTGATATATTTTGAGATATTTCCGGAAACAAAAAAAAAATCAATTTAATATCATTATATATTTTAGGTTATTATCTAATAAATTTTTATTAGTATAGGTGGAAGGAATAAAATTTGAAATTGTATATATGTTAACTTATTTAATTTGGGAAGGTAATGTTAGATATTTCCGGAAACGACTGTCCAATTTAATAATGAAGATAATAATGTCAAAAATCAATAAATATATATTAGGCTAATAAGGCTTTATTAGTGGTCCACTAATGTCAAAAATCAATAAATATATATTAGGCTAATAAGGCTTTATTAGTGGTCCACTGCATAAAAAAAACACAGTGTTAGACCATATAATGATATAATCAGTTTAAAGATTAATTTAGAAAATTATTATTAAAACAATTAAAATTTTTATCATGTGTCTTCCCATGGTTAACACACAATTTTTTAAAAACATTTACACACAATTTTTCACTAACCATAATTTTATCCATTTAAACCAAACTATTAATAAAACACATAATAAATTTTTGAGAAATTGTTAAAAATGCCCCTTTTTCAATATCCTTTTTCAAAAATACCCCCTTTGAGAGTCCATTTTTAAGTTTGCCCTCTTTTAATTTTTAATGACCATTTTACCCTTATTTGAAACAAAATTAGGTCCACAAAATACAAAATATTTTTTGGCGGGAAAAGTGTTCCCGTAATTTTTCCGCCAAAACACTTGTAAAAACCTTTAAAATACCTTGTAAAATTTTTCGGTAAAAATTTTTCCCGGCAAAAAATATTTTTTTGCTGGAAAAGTGATTCCGCAATTTTTTTGGCAAAATTTTTTTGGCGGGAAAATTTTTGGCGGGAAAAATTTATAAGGTATTTTAAAGGTTTTACGGAGTATTTACAAGTGTTTTGTAAGGTTTTACAATGTATTTTAAAAGGTTTTACAAGGTACTTATAAGGTTTTATAAGAGCATTAGTTTCTTAGAGATAGATCTTAGTAATATTTAAATAATTTATTTGTAAAAGTGATTGTTAAGAGATAGTATTTTTGAGTTAAGATTTTTGTGTGATTAATGGTAGGCTCTTAACATGTGGTTTTTAGAAAAAAAAATATTAATATAAAAATAAAATTTATAATTATAGAAAATTAAATAATTATTGCAAATTAAAAAAATTAAAACATACATGAGATACAATTTATAACATAAATCACAAATATTTTAAACTTAATTTCTTTAATATTTTGTCCATATATGCTCGACCAAATCATTTTTCAATTGTTGATGCATACCTCGATCACGAACTCGAGCTCTATTATCGAAAAAATTAGAAGGCGTATCTGTAGAATATGTGAAATCCGCCCAATCAAAACGTGACACGTGGCACCTCTTAGGTATTAAAGTGATTTAAATTAAATAGTTAATACCTTAATAAGCTAAGACGTTCTTAGCTAA